>NW_006295825.1:936536-965409 GCF_000327345.1 Myotis davidii | reverse complement strand
ACGGCCGGAAGGTGGCAGGGGAGCACCCACCATGGTGCTGGCACACTGTGGGCCCTGCGTCATTCTCCTTCTGCTTGCCTGGGTCTGCAGCACATGCAGAAGCAAAGAGCTTTCATTGGGAACGAGAATACATGGAATCTATTCATCATTCCAACCGGCTGGAGAGCTGGGGGCAGGGGAGGGCCGCCCTGCGGGGAGGATTCAAGGATTCCAGCCAACCAGAAGTCCCTCATCCCCTTTAATTCTCCCAGAGAGAGCCTGCCCAGGTTGAGTTATCTTCTGTGGGAAAGAAAAGCAGCTCTGGACATTTTAACCTAACACGGATCATAGAGCAGGGAAAATATAACAGCCCCAAACCACTAAGCGCTCTTCAACTAGATTTGCCCAGCCCTGCCAAAGAGGCAAGCAGCGGCCACCGTTAAAGGAATGATGTGTCTATCTCAGGAGGAAGTGGGAAGCCCACCTGCCCGGGAGGAGGTAGGATTCCAGGGGAGCTGACGGGGCATCGGCCCACGTGACCTCAGAGGCAGGTCCTGGCCAGGCAGCCCGGCAAGGAGGTGGGTGGCTGCTGAGTCAGGGTTCCTGGGATGAATGGCCGTCAGTGGGCCAGAGCACAGAACACAGGGACAGTCCATCTCTCTCTGTCAACCACCCCTCACCCTTGACGGCTAAGTTGGTGGGTTCCTGCAACACATGCATGAAAATTGCAAGTCTCATAATTCACCCAGATGGTGGAAGCTCCCGAATTGCTCCCTCTCCAGAGACAGCTGTTCCACTGCTGGGCCATATGGCTCCCCTCGCTCTGCACCCTGCCCTGGGAAATGAACCGCGTTCACAGGCAGCTTCCCCGATCTTAGAACCGTCTCTTGTTCTTAGCAGGTAATTAAGACCTCCTGCGGAGGCGGCCGCGCTGCTCCCTGCGTGGTTTGTACACATGTCAGGGCCGTGTTTGAAAGCTCCTTCAAGGTAAATACAGGGGCCTTTGCCTTCTACTCCAGGGGAGTGTCTGCCATCACAGGTACAACGAGACTGCCCACAAGTCAGCTCCCCATTTCTCCACCCAAGGCAGGGCAGGCCCTCACCCCACCCAGACATGCCCCAGAGTTCTATGCTGGAAGTGACCTTTGACGGAGGCTCATGTCAGCACAGATGGAGACTGGATAAATCTTCCACTTTTCACCATTTGAGTTGTAAAGTTATGAGCAAAGACCTTTAAGGCTAGCTGTGATTTGGGAATGCCCCGACCTCCTCAGTGGGGAATAATGAGCACCAGAGGGCAGAGATGCTTCCTGTCACTGGCAGGTGGGGTCCCGACCCCTCTTTGGAGGACCCCTCTCTACAGTTCGGAGTCACTGTTTCCCTCCGGGACACCCAGGGCCTTGATGGTGCAGCATACACGGTCTCAGCTCTCCAAGTGGAAATGTTGCGATCTGTGCACCCTCCCGGAGCAAGCAGGGCTGTGACTGGTGCCTACTGCTTACAAAGAAAGCTGGCCTCTGGTATATTCGATGGCTCCACCCCATTCCCATGATACATACTCTGAGCCCATTAATATTTATTTGCCATTTCTTTCTGACATTTTCAAACATTTTTTTTGGAAGTCAGGGGAGGGGGTCTGTGTGCCCCTCCTCCCAACCCTTATCTCCTTCCATTCCTTTTGCCCTCGACCTAGCAGGGAAGCCCTCTCTGTCTTATCCTGCCACAATGGATAACAAGAGCCAAAGCCTTTTAAGCACAGTGCCAGTCACTGTTCTAAGCTTGTCACATGAATTTACTCACCTAATCCTTGCAAGCCTAAGTGGAAGGAACTCTTATTATCCCCATTACACAGATGAGAAAAGTGAGGTACAGAGAGGATAAATAGCAGGGTTCCCCAGGCCAGGCTTCATCCCAATAGGAAATGGGAATTAGGATAGAAACTGAGTGGGATAAATGGCCAAGTGGAGGGTTGGGATGACCACACACTGCAATGGTCTGATAGGCAACTACAGCCAATACCCTATCAGCTAAATTCTACCTACCCTCAACTTCCAGAGAGATCAGGCCCAGAATTTTCCAAAGGTGGCCTTGTAGCAGCTGAGCCTGCGGTCCACCAGCTATAACAGAATGGTCATGAGCATGGAACTGACACCACATACCTGGATTCGACTTCCAGCTGTATCACTGCATTGTTGTATGACCGTGAGCAAGTTAGGTAACCTTTCTGTGCCTCTATTTCCTCATATATAAAATGAGAAGTACCTACTTCACTGGGTTGTTGTAAGGATTAAATGAGTTAATACAGAAACGAGGCCTAACATATAGGTTGTGCTATATGTGTTATCTATGATGAGGTTAAAGATGGAGGGGTGGCTAGGAGAATAATATTGTTATTTCTACTGCCCCATGGGCTAGGTAGGGATTGGCAAGAGTAGTGATTACAAAGCCCCTTAATGCTATCTTGTGGGCCAGGGTTGGTACACCTTATAGACCAGGAAAGAGGAACTCCAAAAGGTATGTGAGTCGCTCAGCTAGTCAAAGCAGGGCTGCAACCAGGCTCCTAACCTCAGCCTGAGCCGGACGCTCCACTGCACAGATCCCTAGCACTGATGACAGGGAGGTCCGCAGCCCAGGAGGGGATCCCGTTCTTTTAAACAGAAGGTTCCTATGGACTCCTCAGTCCTGGCTTCCCCCACATCCGGGCATTGGAAACCTGGCTCCACCACTTACTAGCTGCGGGCCCTTGGGCAAAGCATTTAACTTCATGAGTCTCAGTTTTCCAGGTGGAAGAGAGGAATCATTCCCTGAAAGTCATCTTGAGGATAAAATGAGAACATATGTGAAGGCCCGACACCCAACATGGGAGTCGCACCCACAGCCCCTCTCTGTGGAGGTGGAGTCCTCCAAAGGAGGCCGTTATCTAGGATGTGTTCCGGATGGGCTGGACGTGGCTAAAGCTGCTCTACCCTCTGTGGTCACTGTCTGCTCCTCTTTCCTGTCCCCACTGGCAAGTAGTCAAGTCCCTAGAGCTGTGGTTGGCAAACCGCGGCTCACGAGCCACGGTTTGCCGAGCCACAGTTTGCCGACCACTGCCCTAGAAGAACCTGTGGAGACATGTGCCAGCCCCTCTAGGGACACAGGCCAGGAAGAAGAGGTCCTGCCCTTGGGAAGCTTGGGAACCTCTCATCCACCACCTTAAAGCGAACCAAACAGAGCTTCCGGAGGCCTCTGTGACTGCTTCACGATTCTTTACCGATCGCAGTGCCTCTGCTTGATTCTCCCTCCGATTCATTTCAGGAAGAACTGCGATTGCATGTTTTCGTTTTAAACTACACCAGTGGTCTCACCTTAACTTTGTCCCCTGGCTTCACAATGGGAAACACCTCCGCACCCCAGTCATTGGACTCCTTTTTCACACAAGTTCAGAGCTTCGACGCCGCAGAGGGGGAAGCTCAGGCCCGGGTGCACCCAGTCGCACAGCAAAGTGACTGCGGAGAGTGAGGAGAACGCCTTCTCTGAAAGCCAAGTCAGGGCTCACATCTGACAGCACCAGGAGGGGGACTCCCTGCAAGAGGAGTAAGCCAAGTCCTCGCACCCAGGCTCCAGGGGCCTCCCCCTCAGAGCCAGAAGCCGGTGTCGGGGAGGACTCTCGGACAACAAATGCTGCCTCATGCCTCCGGAACGTGGAGCCCCTCCAACCAAAACCGTCCCATCAGGCACCAGATGGCGTTGGGCTTTGGGGCTAAAGACCTCGGCTAGATCCAAACCCGGCAACCCACAGACAATGCAGCCCCCACTCTGGATCTTGCCTCTGGTGTTTCCACGCAGAGAGGCAATTAAAAAGGAGGAGGTGTGCTCTGATTAGAAAAGGACCAGGGCAGCTGCTGTCACGAAGCCACAGAGTTTGTCCTGGGGCCCGCGCCTGCCCCATGGGTACAGGTAGGTGCCCAGAAGAGGGGAGGGAAAGGCAAGACGAGGAGGAAGAGGGTGGGCAGGTCCTGCTCAGTCCCTCTGCAAGGCCAGGCCCTGCCCTGCTTGCCTCCCCAGAATCAAATCGGCTGGAAGTGCTTTATGTCCGTCCACTGTATGGAAACAAGATTAGAAGGGACAGGCGGAACAAAGCATCGGCCTCCCTAACAAAGGCCCCTCCACTTAGTAAATTAGGAGCTCTTTCCACCTGACACACTTTTAAAGGGAAATCTTCAATTACCATGTGCTGGCAGGTTGGGCAACAAAAGGTCTGCCCCGGTGACTTCATTCCCAAAGCCCTGAGCAGGCACTGAAATGGTTTTATGTAATAGAGATACTAATCTAGTCCATATAATTTTGAGAATCCTTTATGGAGGACTGAAGGACGTTTGAGCCCTCCAGCTGTTTAAAGAGATTTTCTGCAGCTCATGCGTTTACCTTGCCAATAGCTTCGCTGAGCCAACAGAGTCCTCTAAATCGCACTCACTGCTGATTTACTCTCAGGCCTCTGAGTTTGTTCAGTGGATAAAACCTTGTGGATAAACAGGGGCCAAGGCCTTGCTCCCTCTGCTTGGCCACGCCAAAGGGATGGGGGCTGCCTTTAGGTTGGGGCACCTCTGGCTCCCAGATGTGGGACTTTCCCTTTCCTTCCTATGAGGCTCAGCCCAGGGTAGAAGTGTCTGAGGGGCAGTTCTTTGGCCAGGGGCAGGAGGAGGCTCCTGGCTTTTGCCCTTGGTTCCAGGTCTGCCTCCATCAGGGGGATGAGACTGATGGTGTAATCGGCTCCCCCTTCCCACCCCATCCTGAGCAAAGATGTGATTCCGGCTCCTTTGGTGACGATTTGGTACCACTAGCTGCTTGAAAAGGAGAAGAAAGTGAAGTGGGAAAGGATGAGAGGGAAGGTGACTCGGGAGAAACGAGGGAGACATAAACACAAACTCTAAGCCCACAGCCTGAAGATATACACTTGGTACGCGGGTTATGGCAGCCCTTTCCATGGGCAGACACGCAACACACACATACAGCAAGTATACACACAGAGAACACACATGTGCACACACACACACACACATGTAAGAGGTCCACTCTTCACACAAAGCAAAACCTCACAGTCATGAGTATACCTGTGTGTATGTAATAATAACCAGAGCACTTGCCATGTGCTTGGTTTACACTCACTTATTTAAATCTCCCAACAACCCCACAAGGATAGTATGATTGCTACCCCATTTTCCAGTTGGGTAAACTGAGGCACAGAGAAGCTAAGTGATTTGCCCATAGTCACACAGGCAGTAGACAAGTGTCTGGCTCAAGGGTTTATGCTTTTGACGTTTACATTGTCTGGCACAACATGCCACACGAGCACCCATCATAGGTTGGGAGCAGCATCCACACATGAAAACTCGCAATCACACACACACACACACAGCCAGGTGCTCAAGCTGAGACACTCCTTCCTCAGAGGTCCAGAACATCTCCAGGTCAAATGAGACCCAGGTGCTCCAGTTCAGGCCAAGACTTAGAGAAGGGTACTATTAAATGTTAAAATATTAAAATGCTTCTGTTCTGGTTGGTAAGTGATTGCCACCCTGCCCCTCTCCCAGCACCTACAAGGTTAACCCCTAGCTCCACAAGAGGCCTCCAGGGTCCTATTCTGTTTTAACCTACTGGCAGGAGTGCCCTACTTTTAGTGTTAAATATTTTCATTTGTACCCCAGGTATAGACAAGGTGGGGACAGTGGGATGTGTACCTGCAAAAAGGTATGGGGGTCTGGCTCTCAGGCCCTCCATGACTCTTAGCCAATGCCTGGCCAGCATAGTATGGGGGTGTCCAGCTCCCCCAACCAGTCCCAGCCCCTTGATGGGCAGCTGATCAGAGCTCTTCAAAGATGAGGACACTGAAGTGGCCATTGGGAGGCAGGGGAGGCTCTGAGTCATCATTTTCACCCTCATGAAGCCACTCAGCTTCCCTTCGTCAAAGAACAAGCATTAGAGCAGACTTGGCAACCGGAGTGTCCATCATCTGCAAAACCCCATTAATAGCCACTTCTTGAAACCTCTCTGCTACAGAGGCCAGGGGCCAGGAGGAAATAAGGAGCTCGGCAAACCAGGAGGCGTTGATGGGGCTCAGCTCAAACCAGAGGGCTGGCCTCCCGGGACCTGGAATAGTGGTCTCAGTCCCTGCAGAGCCCCAAAACAGGGTCCCCAGACCCTTCACTCCCGTGTGACATGGGGTGCAGATACCAGAACTCTGGGAGGGACTCTGGGAACCCAAGGGACAGGGGGGAGTGGGGATGAGGGTCTTCTAAGAGGCAGGCCACCTTCCACTCTTGGGTCTCAGGGCCTGCTCAGAGAGGCACCCAGGAAAAGCCAGCCCACTTCCTTCTAGTCGACCAGGCCACACAGAGCACGTGTCCTGCTGGGCTCTGTGTTGGGCGCTAGTCAGTGTCCTGCAGCCTGGGCCCTCAGGGGCTCACTGCCAAGGGAGAGAGAGAAAGAAGCTGACCCCTGGAAGGGTGATAGGGGGAAAGGGGCTGAGATCAGGACTGGGAATGGGAGGGGCAGGTGTTGGCTGGGCTTCCCAGAAACAACGCAGCTTTTCCTGGAGTCTCCAACAGCCATTAGGCAGAAATTGGGAAGAGCAGGATCAGGGGTCTAGGAAGCAGGGAGAGCCTGTAGGAAGGTGCAGGGTGAGAGAGAAAGGAGAAGTTAGTTGCGTGGGTGGGAGGGGATTCACAGACTGTAGAGGGACCCTGGGGAAGTGAGATGCAGAAGGTCGAGTCTCAGCATGAAGAAGCCAGGGTACAGCATCTGAGTGAGCAGTAGTGGGGCACGTGGAGGGAAGTGTCAAAAAATATGGGAGGGGCCCTAACCGGTTTGGCTCAGTGGATAGAGCATCGGCCTGCAGATTGAAAGGTCCCAGGTTTGATTCTGGTCAAGGGCAATACACCTGGGTTGCGGGCACATCCCCAGTGGGAGGTGTGCAAGAGGCAGCTGATCGATGTTTCTCTCTCATCGATGTTTCTAACTCTCTGTCCCTCTCTCTTCCTCTCTGTAAAAAAATCAACAAAATATATTTTAAAAAATATGGGAGGGGACAAGGCAGAACTGGAATGGACTGGTGGTACCTCGATATTTTTGAGCCACTATCTGTGCCTGGCACACTGGAAGCCACTGGAGACCAAATGATATGTTTTAAAAGGTGCTCCTGGCCTTAGGAGCTTACAGTTAACTTGTTCATTCACTCATTCGTTCGTTCATCATTTATTGAACATCTACTATCTGCCAGACACTGTTCTAGGAGTAGGAATGTCAGCTAGGATAAACCAAAGTCCCTTGTTCCTATCAGACATATATTTCAGTTGAGAAATTTTAGAAAATAAAAAACCCCACATATATTCTATATTTCTATGTCAGGCAGTGACAATTTAAAAAAAAAAAAAAAAACAGAATAAGGGGGTAAACAAAGATGTGAGGGAGGGGACTATTTTGAGGAGACGGAGTGAAATAAGGGAGTGAGCCACGTGGGTATCTGGGGGAAGAGCATTCAGGCAGAGGGACCAGCACACGGGGCTCCCTGTGTGCCAAGGCGGGAATGTGAGACATAAGCAGAAAGAGCCTGGAGGCCGGCATGGGAGAGGAAGGCTGGGAGGAGTTGGGTCACAGAGTTAGCTGGGCCAGGCCATGTGGGGCTTGCAGCACAGTGAGAACATCAAAGGAACAGCACACGCCCAACAAGGACCAGAAATTAGAGGCGGCATTACACAGGTGCTGAGGGAATTCCGAAGATAGAAAGCCTTGGGGAAGTTTCCATAAAGACATGGGGAGCCAGGCTGGGACGGGTCAGCTCCTTCGCAGACGTTCCCTGGCCCAGGACGCCCAGCACGGGGACTTACATAAAGCCCGGCTGCTCCGACACTCATAAAGGCTTCTCCTCGGAGGGCCCCGTCCGTCCGGAGAGCAGGGTTTTAATTACAGCGGCAGCTGGTAATTAAGGAGCAGCGCCTAGATGCTTCCACAGCTGCGTCAGCACCCAGGACCCTGCTGGCACCTCTGGGGCTGCGGGAAAGGCCTACCCTGGAATTGAGGGCTGGGCCCGCAAACGCAGCCAGCTAGACCTCAGTCTCCTCTTCTCCCCGGAGCCAAGGTGCCTGAGCACGATCCTCACGGCTCTCCCATCCTGCACACACCTCCTAACTTGTCCTTCAGCCCTTCTCAGTCCTCCATGCTGCTGCCCGCCAAGCAACGGACGGAGCCCAGACGCCACCGTGAGCATGTGACTGGCTGCTGAAACCGTTAGTGACCTCATAAGGTGGTCCAGGCTCCTTGGTGTGGTGCTGCGGGTCCAGCCCAGCCCTGTCTCCCCCCCACTTTCTCCCCGTTCTTCCTGTGCTCCACGGTGCCCTGATGCTGCCTGCTCTTCCTACCTCTCTATGCTCACGCTGTTCCCCCACAAAAATAATACCATCCACTGTGGCTAACAGTTACCGAGCTCTTACTGCGTGCCAGGCCCTGTACCAGATGCTTTCTCTGTGGAAACTCACGACAGCTCAAAGGTATAGGTGCTTTATTTTACAGATGAGAAAACCAAGGTAGTGGGAGGTGCAACACCGTGCCCAGGGCCACACGGGAAGGAGGGGCCTTCACCCTGGTGCTGTCTTAGCCACTGCTCCTCGCTTGTCCTCCTCACGAGTTCCTACTCACCATTCAGACTCCACTCAAAACTAACCTCCTTCAAGGAGACTTCTTTGGCCCTCCCTACCCTGCAATTCCCCCGACAGAGTTAGTGGCTCCTCCTAAGAGACACCTCTCAGTCTTTGGTTAAAGTCTCTTTCCTTCATTCATACTCTCACTCCCTCAATCAATGATTTTTCAGCACAAGGGGCCAGGGCCTGTGCTTGGCCCGGGGAATAACATGGCTCCCTGCTCCGGGAACTCACTTTCGGGAGGAAGAGCTGGACAGGCGAGGAGCATCACAGTCAGTGGGACAGGCTGACAGCGGCCCAGAGGCTCTGGGTTCAGAGCACACAAACCACGGCCACGTGGATCCCACACACGTGGTGCTCTAGAGCAGTGGTTCTCAACCTTGGCTGCACATTACAATCACCTGGGAATCTTTCTAAAATCCTGATTTCTGGGCCTCATCCTCCGGAAATTCTGTTTTTTTTGTTACTAATGTTGTGGCCCCGCCCCATAACAAAGAAACAATTTCTGGAGGATGAGGCCTAGAAATCAGGATTTTAAAAAAGATTTCCAGGTGATTCTAATGTGCAGCCAAGGTTGACCACCACTGCTCTAGAGGAAACAGGAGGAATCTGAAATAGGTGCTAACAGAAGGGGTGTCCAGAGAACCCACTGGGCCTCAGGGAACCTGGACCGTGATGCACTCATTATTTCTTGAAGCCTGCAAAGCACTGACCAGTGGACAAGAGCAAACCTTTGGTGGTTGTGTTTCTCATTGTAAATGAGTTCACGGGCATCAGGGTTAAGCATCCGTATTTTATGAGTTCGGTCAGTGTGAATCAGCTCCAGCCCAGCCACTCTGGACATCCTACGTCACTGTTCTAAGCCCACAAGCTGGGGACCGCATCGTGGGGGCTGTGCTAACTTCGGTCACTCGGCGAGCACCTGCCAGGGAAGTCAGGCAGCCGTTCCTTCCCACCACCACCCTGGGGACACCCTCTGCTTCTTTGCCTGCGCATGTAAAGTGTGCTTACCATACTGTGACTGCCTATTTTTCAAAAGTTAAAAAAGAACACACACACATTTTCCCCTCTAGCCCAGGTGCTTTGTATTCATGTCCATCCCCGGGCTCAGCAGTGCTGGTCCTCTAGTAAATGTTGATGAATGGATGGTCAGATAGAGGAATGGATGCTGTCCTAGGCAGCAAAGCTCAGCACCAGGTGCTGGTGACCCAAGGGACAGCATCAGCACTGTGTCTGGGGAGGGCAGCAGGCAGGATTCCCTGGGGAGCCTCCTAAACCAAACCCACAGCTCTGCGCACGCACACGCACACGTGCGCACACCCATGCACACGCACGCACACACATGCACACACGCGCGCACACACGCGTGCACACACAGCAATCCCTTAATTGGTACCTTGATCTGGGCACCTATAGGGACCCACCTTTGCAACATTTTGAAATCAAACCAGTTTGTCTTCACTCCCTTCCTCTCCCTACAAACCTCTTGTCTGCCCTCTTGTCTGACCCCGCTTCTCTCTTCTGGCCACAGGTCCCTCCTGCCGAGGGGGAAGTACAGGAGGGGACACTGCTCCATCTCAGTGCCTGAGCTCTGTTTGTCCACGTGGACAAGTCACTTAGCCTCACCTGCCTCTGTGTCCTCTGCTGCCCAAGGACAGTGATTTAAACCACTTCCCTAGTCTGTGAGGAGCAGGCGGCATACGGTATGGGAAACGCTGGGTAAACCGCTGGACGCTACACTATTGTTTTATCATTGTTGGAAGTTAGTCCAAGAAAGCACCGAATTCGATGTCACAGGATCCAGTTATAATGCCCCCCACTCACTATAAAACAGGGGCCGTTCCAGTGACGTGGCAGAAAGTACGAAAATGCCCCCAAAATACAATACAATTTTTTTAAAAAAACATACAGTTGAGCTCTAATGAGAGAAAGGTAAATCCCTAAGTGGGTTCCTAGGAGTTACAGAAGGTCAGATGCTGAAGGAAAGTGGCTCAGGCAACGTCAGACCTGGCTGGCCTCTGCTCCTGGCCCCCACATAGGGGAGGTTCTGGCCCTGGAAGTTGCCAGATCCATGTAGAGGAAACTTATCATTGCTGCCCACCAGCCTAGAGAAAAAGCAAGGGATTCTGGATGAGGAAAAAAAGTCTCCCACAAGAAACAAAGAACAAGGAATGGGGGTGGGGTGGGGAGTGACTGCTTAATGGGTATGGGCCTTCTTTAGGGGTGATGAAAGCTTTAGAACTGGATAGAGGTCACAACTGCACAACATTGTGATGGCACTAAATGTCACAAAATCATACTCTTCAAAATGGTTACTATTATGTGAATTCCCCTTTTAAAAAAAATTTTAAAGGAAAAAGACCCTAAGTCTTCATCACACACAACATAGGCTCCCAAACCAAGTTAGGAAAGCAAAGGCTGGTAAGGAGCCAGTGAAAACCATTAGTGTGCCTAATAAGAAGATGCAAAACTTGTGTGTGTATAGGGCTCTTGCTCAACCCAGGGCGTGGGGGCTGGGGGGAAAGACTAGAGTTCACAGCAAACGAAAAAAATTACAATCTACATGAGGCCACAACCCACAGGAAAGGAGAATCAGCAGTCCCCATAAAAAGGAAAATTGATACTCGAGGAACTTGAACTAATAGAACTATATAGCTCAAGATAGAATGATCTGAAAGAGACCATAAAAGAAATATGTTTAAAATAATTAAAGCAATAAAAGGATTAGACTTCATAATGAAAGAATAGGACACTACAGAAACAGCATGCAGATCTGATAAAGAACCAATAGAACTCCTAGAAACAAAACATATCACTGAAATTAAAACCTCAACAGACAGGTTAATTAGCAGAGCTAACGGATTTGAATAATGGATCCGAGGAAGATGTCCAAGATGCAACACAGCGAGATAAAGAGATGAAAAATGAGAGCCCAGGAGAGAGAGAGGATGAAGTAAGAGTCCATTTTAGAGCTCCAATAGGAGAGAACTAGAGGGTGGAGGAAAGGAGATATTTGGAGATGGCTGAGAAATTTCCAGAAGTGTAAAGGACATGAAGCCTTGGCTTCAGGAAGACGTATACCTCTGAGGAGCAAACACTATGAATAAAAATAACTCCACACACGGACATATCCGAAGGAAACTGAAAAGCACTTCAGTGACAAAGTCCAGACAACGGAAAAACATCCTCAAACTGCTAAAGGAAAATGACTGAAAAGCTAGAATTTCATAGGCAGCTCAAGCATCATTCGAGAGTAGGGCAAAATAAAGGCATTTCCAGACAAGTAAAGCATAAGAGAGTTGGTCGCTTGCAGACTCTCCCGGAAAGAACTTTTTGAAAGAGACCTTTCAAGAATGCAACCAAACTGAGAAGTGAGATGCGAGAATAGATGAGGAGCAAAGAAATCAGTAAACATAGGAGTTAGCTTTAAGTAATAATCGACTGTATAAAACAACCACAATAATCAAACAGGGCTATCTAACCTCCAAAGTGGTGTGAGGCATTTAATGGGGTTAAATCTTCCCCACCTTCAGGTTCCCCCAGTGCAGCCAGTCCCCCAGGCCTTCAGCTGCTGCTCCCGCTCGGCCACCCAGTGCAGACTGACCCCACCGGGCCAGAGCAGTCCCTCCTCCCAGCCAACCTGACGAGGTGCCCAAGTCTGCTGAGCACCCCCGTACCCCCAGCCCACAGCCCAGCCAGGCCCATCAGCCATGTACCTGGAGCTTCTGGCTACTCCTCCGCTTCTGGGTTTGGATAAAAACTACACTGCAGGAGGCATGTGCTGGCATTCCCAGCGGCCACTGAAAGGGCCAGAGGACACCGCCCGGAACTTCGGGGGAGTTACCTCCCCATGGGGGAGACTCTGACCACGGGGAATAGGAGACAGGAGGCCTGGGCCGGTGAGTTCTCCTTGCTGGCTATGCTGAGACCTGCTTGCTCCCCGTGGCCCATCAGAAGAAGCCCTTGGTAAAGGGGATGCACCTGTTAAGCAACCTGCTGGGCTCTTTGCAATTCACTTGGTGAGCGCAGCAACCATCCTTTTGAATAGGAAGACTAGTGGTGTTCCAAGTGCGGTTCCCAGTCCAGACCCAGGAGCATCACCTGGGACCTAGTTAGAAATGCAAATTCTCCAGCCCCACCCAAACCTTCTGAACTGAGACTCTGAGCCTGGGGCCCAACAGTCTGTGTTGTAACAAGTCTTCCCGGTGGTTCTGATATTAGGTTACCAGGTGCTCGGTAAAACATTTGAACGGATTGTAATTTGTGATTACTGTGTGGAACCTGTGGTAAGCGTTACCACTGCTCACTAATTACGCTGGCCCTCGGCCTTCCACACCTGCCACAGCGCTCTCCTCTCTGCCATGGCAACACGCAACATTGCAGGGTTGCTGCTCCATCAGCCTGGGTCCTGGGGTGAAGGTGACAAGGAGCAGGCCATTGGCTAGCCCACAATGGACATGTAATATGAACAAAAAACGTTATTGTTTTAAGCCACTGGGTTTGGGGTATTGCTTGTCACTGCAGCATAATCCAGCCCATCCAGTCTGATGCAGGCTAATATTTTCCAAGTACAGAGCTTCACAAAATGCCTCAAACCCCCACCCCATGACTGAAAATGAGTTCTATCTGCAGAGGTAAAGATGCCCACTGCCCTATTTCACAAGGAGAAAGAAAGAAGTGTGCTTGCGCCCAGCGATCCTCAAGAAACATCTGAGGCCTAGGCAACCAAGGAGGAACAAGACTATCGCTTATCTGTGGATAACGGTCAGGTGTGGGCGGCTCTGGTGTGCGTGGTTGTAGAAAGGCTGCCGAGGGTGGCAGTTCTGGGCCAGAGGAAATGGTACAAATAGAAAAATAGTGTCACCTGCCTCTGAATGTGCTTTCCAGGACACTCATTCACTGTCTCATCTTTCTCCTTCCATACACCGAGATGCTCCATCCTATACCAAGTGGGACCAGAGAGGCAAAGGGACTTGCCCAAGATTGCACAGCAAGTTACTGCAGTCAGCCAAGGCTTTCACTCCGGGGCCAGTGTCCTTCTACCATGGCTGAGAAACAAGGCTCCAGGACGGTGGCTTTGGAGGAAGGTCAACGTCCCCATGGCTCTTCCCAGAGCTCAGGTGATGTTCCTGTGCAGAGTCCTGAGGACTCTCAACACTGGATGAGTTCTCACCAGGTTCTGGTGAACTTGGAGGTCCTCTGGTCTCTGGAAGGTGGGGAGGGGGTGGAGGACGGGCAGGGCTGCAGGGTTTTGGCTCCTGAACGCTCCCAGGTCTACAAGCTTCTCATCCAGCACCAGCATCCTGGGCATGATCCCGCACCCTCTCACTACCATTTCTCCTGCTCACGAGTTCCCCAACCCTCGGACTCCATTCTCTCACACACAGGTGACATAGCCTGCGGGGGACTGACACCCACCCATTACGGGTTGAATTGTGTCCTCCTCAAATTCATATGTGGAATTCCTAGCTAACACCCAGAACCGCAGAATGAGACCTTATTTGGAGATAGGTGTCAGAGACAGATAATCGAGTTAAAATGAGGTCATTGGGCTGAGCCCTAATCCAATATGACTGTGACCTTATAAAAAGGGGAAATTGGGGGACTGACACCCACAGGGGGAGGACTCCGTGTGGAGAATGGTTATGTTGCCACAGGCTGAAGAACTGGCAGAAGCCAGAGAGAGGCCTGGAACATCTGTCATAACCCTCAGAAGGAACTCACCTGCTAACACCTGGATCTCAGACTTCCAGCCTCCAGAGCTGTGAGACAATGAACTCATGCTGGTTAAGCCACCAGCTGTGGTGCTTTGTAAGAACGGCCCTAGGGAATTCATAACTGCCGCCCACTGCCAGCCTCCCCTCCCCTTCTCCCAGCCCAGATCTGCCCACCCTGCTCAGGCCCACTCCACATCCTTGCTGATGGGGCTCCCTCTCCCATCCACTCCAACAATGCCCTTCCATCAACTCAAACCCCGTGCGGCCGCGAGGGATCACAGCTCACAGCATTCTCTCCTGCCTGGTTTGTGTGGCCTGTCTAGCCGTTCCCACATTCCTCTCTGGCTGTTCTCTAATGACTTCCTGTACATTAGACTTGCCTTCCCAACAAGACTGTAGGATCCACGAGGGCAGGAGCTGTTTCTGACATTCTGTCCGCAGCACAGCGGGCATTTAAGAACCACTGGGCTGAAACACCCTTCCCAGGCACCCCCCTTCACTCTTCTCTGTAGCTGATTTCTTTTTTTTCTTTTTTAAATATATATTTTATTGATTTTTTTACAGAGAGGAAGGGAGAGGGATAGAGAGTTAGAAACATTGATGAAAGAGAAACATCGATCAGCTGCCTCCTGCACACCCCCCACTGGGGAAGTGCCTGCAACCAAGGTACATGCCCCTGACCGGAATCGAACCTGGGACCCCTCAGTCTGTAGGCCGATGCTCTATTCACTGAGCCAAACCGGTCAGGGCTGTAGCTGATTTCTGAATAACACTTGGTGAGTGGGCGTGGCCAAAAAGACAGCCTCTCCTCTTTATCCTGCCCTACTTTAGAAAGACGCCTGTCAAAGCAGCTACAACACTCGGTTGCACATATTTTTGTACTAGATCTTTTCCTTCCACTAGGCTGCAAGCTCCTCCAGGCAGCATCTACCTCTCATGTGCGTGCATAACCCCTGCATTTGCAACTAGTGTACGTTGAATGGATAAACATGAGCATATGGCCGAAACAACTGACCATGGGTCCAAAGACCCTTTAAGCATGTCAGAGGATCCACCAACCCCTGAAATTGTGTGCAAAGGGCCGTGTGCATGTGCATGTTTACATATGTAGTATGCATTTCCCCAGGGAGAGAGTCCATGGATCTCTGAGAAATTAAAATAAGAGCCAAGACTAAAAAAAAATGTTAAGACCCAAAGCTGCAGAGGAGGAAGGTGACATTTATGAAGCCCCTATCCCGTGCCTGATGGTTTAGGTATTACTATCTCCATTTACATGAGTGGAAACTGAGGTTCAGAGAGGTGATGTCTTGCCTATTCCAAGTGGTTCAGAGCAGACTCTGGAGCTACTAGTAGATTGCCTGGGTTCAAATTCCACTTTTACTGCTTTCCAGCTCAGTTACAGCGCGTTTAAGTGTATGGACCAAAATCACACAGCTAGAAAGTGGTGATCTTGGCTAAGTTACTGAATTGCTCTGTGACTCGGTTTCCCGATCTGTAAATTGGAAGTAGGAAGGGTTCCTACCTCATAGGCTGTTGAGAGGAGCTGATGTGCTGATGGATGTAAAGTGATCAGAATGGTGCTTGGACTCTGCAGAGGATGGTGATGAGGGTAAAGAGGAAGAAGCTGGTAGTGGCAGAGCTGAGATTCAGCCCAGGCCTGTGTGCCTCTTGCCCCTCTCTATCACCACTCCCAGCCTCAGCGCGCCACAATGCCCCCTCTCCCTGCCAGGACCCTCCTGCTCCCTCCTAGGAAAAGCCTCCCGTCCTGAGAAGCATGGCGTCCTGGGAGGACGGGCCGTGGCCACCAGCACGGCAGGCAGTGCCCAGCAGTTACATAAGGAGCAGGCGGCAGGTCATGAGCTGCCTTCCCAGTCAGCAAGACCGAGCCTGCGCAACCAGGACACTTAGTGCTCCTGCCTTGCTCTTCATTTTCCAAGAGCTTGACCAGCATCCACTAAGGAAATTAGAAGGGGAAGGTGCTCATCCATTCCTGGGGCCCCGTGCTCACATCCGAACTCCATTCATGATTTCTCTGAGTCTGTCACTGCGCCCTGAGCTCAGAAGGGCCGCACACACCCATCCTGCTCCGTCTTCATGGCTGCATGTCCCACCGGCAGCCTGAGCCTCGCTCCAGTCCAGGCAAACAGAGGAGCAGCTGTAAGGTCTTGATTCTGACCTCACCTCTACACCTGGTTCCCATAGTAACCCCGTCCCAGGTGAAGCACTGACCACGCCTTGGCCCCGCCCAGCCTCTGCACTGCTTTTTGAGTCTGCGTTGGGCTAGTATCTTTGTATTTTTCCTGCAAACCCATCAGTATTGACCCCATTTGCCGGAGCATTTTTCATTCATTCCTGTAATGCAATTAGAATCGAGTTTCTCCAGCATTAGGGGAGATGTAACAACAGTAGGGGAAAATTGTCGTTTCATTCCCAACATCAACACGCCCACTCTGCCCAAATTCTCTCTCTGGTGCTAGCTCGCTCTACCCACCCAGATGGCAAGGAGAATGCTAACAAGGAAAATCACTCTTCAAATCTGCCTCCAAATGCAGAGGCAGAAGCTGTGTGGGCGGCCTCCCCTCAGTAATTAAACGGGGGCTCCAAGCTTCTCTGACAGTGTCTGGCTGAGGAAACTTTCGAATGCCCACTGGAGAGCCCCAGACGGGTCCCCTCCCACTGGTCAGAGGTGCGTGGGGAGAGTCCATTAGACTCCAGCAGGGCCCTCACCCATTCTCCCAGAGAGGGTCAGCGACTTGCCAAAGCTACATGCCTGGGAAGCTGAGGCCAAAACCCTGACCTGCAGGCTCTTACTCCCGGGTGTCTCCCACTGTACCACACTGTCCCCCACCCAGAGGGCCTGCAGCTGCTAGCAACTCACCCCTGGTTCCCAAGGCTTCAGTTTACTGAGCCACTGCAGACAAAAAGTGAAAGAGGGAACAAGTGTCTTTCATGAACCAACATTTTCTTTGGTGTATTCCAATTCTTTTTAGAAACCTTCCCACTTCCTGGAATAGGTCCCTTGTGATGTCTTACTCTTGCCATCCTCCTTCGAGGTACCATGATTTTGTCAGCCAGTAATCAAGCCTGCCTTCCTTCCCCCCATCCATCCATCCAACCCTCATCCATCCATCATCCATCTATCTCTCCATTCATTTATCCACTCAGCTTCCCTTCCATCCCACAAAGCCTTCTTGAGCACCTACTATGCCCTCAGCTCTGTGCCAAGCACTCAGCACTTCTTCCCCACTGCTCCCCAGAGCGCCCACTCCAGAAATGCCCACTTCTCTCCTCACCCCTTCAGAGCCTAGGCCTGACTCGCTTCCATCAACCCTCTTAGGAGGTTGATGTGATAGACAATTTTGTGCTAATGTTCTCGCATTAGACCCATTGTTCCCTCCGAGCTGGCAGCAGGCAGGGACTTCGGAGTTCTGAGGTCAGCTGAGACCTGCGGCCCAGGACCCGAAAGACGGCTCTACCTCTCTTCCCCTCGGAACCCCCTCCCTTCCCTCCCACCCCCACTGAGGCCAGAGCAGAGGCAACCCCTACATACGTATGCAGAAGTCTCCATTCTCGTAGTAGCCAGGGCAGCACTGGGACCTCCGCCGGTACATGGTCCGGAGGCCACGCCGATACGCCGTCTTATAGCTGATCCTAAGGCGCAGGGAGAAAGCCACTTGAAAGTATTGAAAATCAATCACTCCTGTTAGAATGATATTTGTGTTAAGCTCTATTGAGGATGCCATTCAATAATCACTTTAAAATGCATGGTGGCTTCGAATATGAAGGAACACAATAAAGAACAATCGATGGCGGGGTTTGGGCAATGTAATACCGAATGAAACGGTGTTCGTTACACCTACTGACTTCTCCCCACTCCCTTCAGAGTGATACTGAGAAGGGTTGCAGGAGATGCTGTCTGGGTGACATTGTGGAGGGTAACGGGACTTTTCCTTAAAACTTCAAGGCCCTGTGCTGGAGGGGCCCAGGGGGTGACTTGGATGGGACTGGGATTTTGAGAGTTTCTGTGCCTCCTGCCAACACCCCAACAAGCAGGCTGCTTATGGCCCCCTGGAAACGGGTCCACTCATCTGGAGAACTGGAGCACAGTCATTAAAAGGACCCTCTGAGTGTGACTCAGACCCAGAGGTGAGTTAATCTCCCTCACACCAAAATCAGCACCTCCTGCAAAGGGCTCTGCCTGCCGTCCCTGGGAAGACTCAGAACCAAGCCTGGCTCTCAGAGAATGAAGCTACATACGGAAGGGAAGCCGAAAGGCCCGGAGAGCAAAGGGCATTCTGGACTGGGAATCAGAGACCTGGGTTCCCGTCCTTCTGCTGACATGGGCGTGGAGACATCGCCCTGTGCCAGAGAGATTTAAAGGCAAAATCTCCTTCCCTTCCCTCCTTGAGGCAGGTAGCTCCTTTATGCCCTTTATTTCATTTCTTTTTAGGGTTTTTATTCTTACTTAATTGTATGTACTGCCTCCCACTTTGTTTTATGGATGAGAAGACCGAGATTCGGAGAAGTTGACTTGCTCGAGGTCACACAGCTAAACAGTTTTAGAGCCAGGATTCAAACCTGCGTCAGTCTAATTTCAAAGCTACTAGCTTAACCTGCTGCCCTGTGCCAGCTCCCACAGGGTGGCTTGCTGGGCTTATGGGATGGCCATCGTGAGAGTAAGGAAAGGGCAATGGATGGTGTGAGAACTGAGTCCGCAGGAGGGAGTCAATGGGACATTGAGAGCAAAGCTCCTTCTTACACATAGGGTCATAATGGAGGAGATCTGAAGTGGCCAGGAAGGACCAGAACGAGAAAGCAAGTTCCCAAGGTCATGTCATTTAACTAGGACTCAACACAGGTCCTCAGGTCTTGAGGCCAGAGCTCTCTCACTTCCCCGCCAGCACCGGGGGTGCATGGCCTGTGGACCCCGCCTCAGGGGGCAGAGAGCAGGGGCCGGTCGTTGCAGATGCCGACAGTCTGCTTTCCAGGGAGGGTCAGGCCAACGTGGGAAGGGAGTCCTACCACACAGGCTCCCAGTCCTTAAAGCCCTCGCTTTATGACAAATGACAGTGTGGGACTCTGGGGAAATCTGTGATATTTGGGAATGTCGTAAACTAAGGTCATTCTACTTTGTCAAAAACCCATAATGGAAAGCAAGCTGCTCTCAGAGTGAGGCTACTTTCCCGGCACAGGGAGGCAGCTTCGAGGCGGTGTAAGCACCTCTCAAGTAAAGAGCAACTGGGGTTGACTCGGAGGTCACCAGTCCATTCCTCCCTCCAAACAGGGCTCTCCCCAAACCCTCCATGGAGAGGTGGTCTCGACATCACCACAGCCTCTCAGGAGAGAGATGCTCCCACTGCTGCTGGCCTGCCCATCCCTGCTTGCTCCCAGTGCTGGGGTGAGAAGTGGGAGAGGGAAGGAGCCGGGGCCAGGCTGCTGTCAGGAGAACGATGCTGCGTTCGTTCAAACAAGGCACTCCGCACGGAGCAGACTGATGGTGCCGCTGTCAGCCTCACACTCTGGGTCATCAGGAAGGCTGCAAGGCGACTCAATAATTTAGCAAAATAATTCGTGTTCCAGGAATGCAGCCTATTTTAATGAGCAGCCACTCACTCACCCTTCCCCAGCGGTGATGGACGGCAGCCGGGACTCCAAGTCCCCAGCAAAGCCACGCCACAGAGCAAGCTTGGCTGGCCCAGAGCCCGGCTGGCTCAGGGAGGGAACGGGACTTCTGTTTCTGCCTCTGCCTTGACCAGGTCCACAGGCAGCTAACTCGGCACAACCGGTGGAGTTGGGAGGAGGCATTGGGTCCCACCTCCTCATTTCACAGCCAAGGGCTTAGGAAGGGGACGGGATAATGGCTGAGTAGTTCCTGTTAGACCAACCCTCCTGCAAACAGTTATACAATCTGGGGAAAGTAGAAAAAACAACTACCTGAAGCCACTAGGGAGAGAACAAAGGTAGATACTAGAGCTGAGTAGACACTTGGAAGAAGGGAATGACACTGGGCAAGGTTAATCCAAGGACAGACCAAAGTCAGCAATAAAAACTCCAGATGGTTGCCCTGACCGGTTTGGCTCAGTGGCTCGAGCGTCGGCCTGTAGACTCAAGGGTCCCAGGTTCGATTCCAGTCAAGGGCATGTACCTTGGTTGTGGGCATATACCCGGTAGGGAGTGTGCAGGAGGCAGCTGATCGATGTTTCTCTCTCATTGATGTTTCTAACTCTCTATCCCTCTCCCTTCCTCTCTGTAAAAAATCAATAAAATATATATTTTTTAAAAAAACTCCAGATGGCTAAAATTTAGACAGAAGACATGCAGCCTTACTGGCTTGAAGACCCACAGGACAAATACAGGGTGGACTCGACAACTAGAGAGTGGAAAGGGAAACTCCAGAAAGACAAGAGCCACAAAGAGGAAGCCCATACTCTTGGTAAAAATCTGCCCAAGCTTCTGCCCCCTGAAATTATGTGTGTGGAGGGCAGGTTACAAGCAGCCCAGGTAAGGCTAAAACTAGTGAACTCTCAGTTTGGAAATTGAGTTTATCTGGCTGATAAAACAAACAAGCAAGCAAGCAACAATGAACTGATACTCCCTGGAGGAGGGGTGGGGAACGCCCGGCCCACGGGGCGTTCATTTGGTCTGGCCCTGCTTGTTTTCCTAGCAACATAGTTTTCAAGTTGATAATTTTGTATGGCCTCTGAATACTGTTATAAATATCCAGGTGGCCCTTGGCAGAAAAAAGATTCCCCACCCCTGCTCTAAAGGAACATAACAGAATTCAGTCTTTACCGTCTCTGCTGTTCATAACAGTCAGCATACAATGAAAAATTACTAGACATATAAAGAAACTAGAAAAATGTTACCTACATAAGAGAAAAGGCAATCAATGGAGACCAACCTCGAGATGGCCCAGTTGTTGGATTAGCAGGCAAGGATTTTAAAGTGGTTATTGTATCTATGTTCAGTGTCTCACAGGAAGTTACTAGAAAACCCCAAATGCCAGGACTTCGGCTTTTCAGCATAGAGTGGGTTTCCCCTCCACATGCTACCCACCATGACTCCTGCATGAATCCCAAAGAGGGACTGAGCCCGCAAGGAGGAGGCAAGGAACGCTGGAACCAACACAGGTGCTCAGCAACTAGGAAGTGAACCGTCTGGGCTCTCACTCATTCCCTCTTTTACTCTTCATCTGCTGCTTTTTCAACCCTGAAGTAATAATGCCACCTTGGGTCTAATACCTCACCGTTCTCCATTCTCCCCTGCACTTTCCAAAGGACTTTCGTATCCCTGGCCTCACAGGACCTGCAGGTAGGTAAGGCAAGGATCACTCATCATGGCTTGCCCAGGGTCATCCAATAAAACATGTTCTCTCTTCCTTCCTTCCTCCTCCCTCCCCCCGCCCCGCCACCTCTGCCTGTGACATGGGAGCATGTCATGATTTGGAGGAGGGCTGACGCAAGGGAGCAGGATTCCCACAGGCAGTGGTTGAGATGCTGAGAGGGTGTTGACCTCTAGCCTGCACTCTGTTCTCCAAGGCATGGGACTTCATCTGCTCGGGGTCGGGGGTGCGGAGGGGGAATGGCTGTTCTAGGTTGGATTTCCCCCCAAAAGCAGACCTGAAACAAGGATTCAAGGACAAGTCCTTTATTTAGGAGGTGACCCTAGAAAGCACTAGGAGGGGAACAGGAAAATGAGACAGGGAAACAAAGGCAGCCAATGTAGGGTGTGCTATTGAGCAGGTTACTGCTATGGGTGACCAAGCGCCTCTGGGATGCACTCAGAGTTGTCCCCTCTATTCTCAGAGGCAGGAAGCTGGGGTATTTACCTACCAACTCCCTACCTGTTACTGGTTGAGGAATGCCCCCAAGGACATTAATTCTCAGGTGCCTCTAGCCTGACTGGCCCCGTTGCTCCTCTGGCCAGAAAGAAGCCCTCAGCAGAGCATCTCTGGGGTTTAGGGTGAAGAGTGAATACCAAGGGGATACAGGTGATACACTGACCACATCTGTCACAGTGGCCTTTTACTAACTGGCAGAAAGGCAAACGCTGAGGGCCCAGTACCCTTTCCCTGCCCCGCCATCTGAGAGAGGTACTCACCTGTGCCTGGTGCACTTGAACCAGTTGAGGATGTCTGTGCATCGTGTGTAGTAGATCTGGTCAAAGGGGTGTGCGTATGATTCTTGGACAGTCACGGCGTAGCTGAGAGCCAGACAGGAGATGGAAGACACAGTCAGCACTTGGGAATCTGAGCTGATATTCAGGATGGAGCCTCCCTCCCCAGGGAAGCCAGGCCTCAGCCAAGTGTCCAGGGGCTCCAACACCCCCTCTCTCCTGCCCCACTATCCTCCTTCTGCCCTGGATACCCTTGGCATCCACACCTCCCTGATGCCTGGTTGGATCTAGGACACTGCCTTACTGCCCTTTGGCCCTGCTCATTTCCTGAAATTCTAATTCATTAGTTCATTTAACAGAGAAAGAATAAAGGAGGGTTTAGGTTTATTCTATGTGGTTTTAGAAAGCAGAGCCAACAGTTTTAAAATATGTATTTAGCCCAGCCAGTGTTGCTCAGTGGTTGAGTGTTGCCCTATGAACTAGGAGGTCACGGTTTGATTCCCATTCAGGGCACATGCCCAGGTTGCGGGCTTGATTCCCAGTGTGGGGTGTGCAGGAAGCAGCCGATCAATGATTCACTCATCATTGATGTTTCTATCTCTTGCCCTCTCCCTTTCTCTCTGAAATCAATAAAAAATGTATTTTAAAAAATACATGTGTTTAGATCTTTATGGTTTTCAAAACACCTGCATGGAAGTTAATTTTTGTAGCAACTCTGTGAAGTAAGTGGTCCCATTTTATAGATGAAGAAACTAAGGCTCAGAGAGAGGTGACTTGCCCAGGTCACACAGCTGGTAGCAATAACTGTCAATATGTATTGACTGCCCCGAATTAAGTGTTTTAAACCCTTTTAATCCTCATACAATCTTATAAGGTAGATGGCATTGCTATATCCTCATTTCACAGCTGACAAAACTGAGCATCAGAGAGGCTAAGTGACTTCCCCAAAGTTACCAGTTACCTTCTGCGCTACCAAGGTGCCTGTTCGTTGTAAAAATGGACCCACAGGTGGAAGCCACAGGGAAGCAGGTCTCAACTTCACAAAAACAAGCCTTCCCTCCTGCCCACCCTGCCAGGAGTTGTATGAGAAGGCAGCCAAGCCAGAACATAAAGCACAGACTCACACCTCCTGTGCAGGCTGAGATTTCAGGATTCATTTTTATGTATGTTGGTACTATTCCGTGTTTTCCTCCCAGAAGGCTCATTGACCTGGGCCAGATGGCCAGGTCCAGGCTATAAAAGCCCGTCTGCTTTGCCTGAGGAAACTGTGGGTTTACTTCCAAGGGGTCTGGGCAGACCAGCTCCCTGACTCAGTCCACAGCAGGCGCTCTGACGCCGGAAGTGTGAAAGGTCTAGAACTCAGAAAGAGGCCAGAGCAGTCAGCCCTGTCCAGGAGGGAGAGGCGGGTGGGACATGCTGTTCTTCTGAAGCACTGAGGATGTCAGAGGGCCTTGCTGAGCTTCTACCCAGCAAGCCATGCCTCAGAGGCACATATCTATGCAGACTTGGCCCAAAGCCCCGTTTTATCTCCAGGCTTGGAGAAACGGAGGCAGCTCCACATCCACCCCTAGCTTCCCTAAGGCCCCTTCCACTCTGAAATTCCAAATTCCATGACCCTGTGCTCTGACACTTCACTTAGAGGAGGGAGAATGAATGGATGAGAGTGCATGGGGGCTCTGGGACAAGATTGAAACCTGTCTCTTGTTAGCAGCATGTCCTTAGACATACAAGACTCCTATAAGCCTCCCTTTCCTCACCTGGAAATCTGTGCTAAATATTCCCAGGGACTTCATGTAGCTATTGTGGGGATTAAAGAGGGCAATAGTAGTGTCTACATCTCAGGGTGGGGGGAAGATAATAAATGCAAAATGCGCAGTGTCTAACATGCTAGCCATCATTACTATAAGACTGGCAACCGCTCACCTCCTGTGCCAGGCACTGAGGAATATTTCCTCCCGGACCATGGTAGGGGAGCCAGAGCAAGACCCACCCACAGAATGGCCTCCCTGCCTTTGTTAAGCACTCAAGGGTTCAGACACCCCCGCCCCCCCCCAGCATTGGGGACAGTGGGTGCTCAGAGAAAAGGCATCAGCCCCTGGGAGGGGGCGGGGAGGGGGTCATGAGGGACAGAGCTGGCTCTGCAAGAGTGCCCTGAGCCAAGCAAGTCTGTCAACAAGACCTTGAACCAACTCCAAGACTCGGGGTGAAGTGTGTGCCCCCGGTTTCATGGCTGAATGGTTTAACATGCTCATTTGCCAACATGCTAATGAGAGGCCAGATTAATCTGGTAGAGCTGGGCTTTACTAGCCCGGGGAGGTCTTTCCGCTGGGTTTTATGGTGGAGGTGTATAATTAACGAGGAGCCCGCCAGAAGCACTAATCCAACGGGGAAGTTCTCCCCAAGAGGTCTCTGGGGACCGGAGTGTGTTTCTGGAATGACACAGACTAGATCCATCCGTGTGTAACTGGCAAGAGAGCTCAGTTGGAAAAGCCGAGAAAAAGGAGGTGCTTGGTATCACAGGGCATCGCTTTGAGGGGGTTAGAGATGCCCAGAGCGTCCTCAGGCCTCATTTTAGCTGTTAGGGTTACTC
This sequence comes from Myotis davidii, assembly GCF_000327345.1. Taxonomy (NCBI): domain Eukaryota; kingdom Metazoa; phylum Chordata; class Mammalia; order Chiroptera; family Vespertilionidae; genus Myotis; species Myotis davidii. Next base: position 940,333 of record NW_006295825.1, on the reverse strand, counting down.
TTTGTTCTCCCACCATAGCTACATATTCAGCTGACAGCCTTGGAAACCTGAAATGCCAGCTCTGGGCTCAGAATATGTTCACCTTCCAAACTTGTTCATGTTGGGCAGGTTTAGAAACTTAGGGCGTTTGGTTTAAGTTTGAACTGATCCACTGGTGCAAATGGGACCCAGACAAAGGGGAAGTCAGGGTGGGCTTCCTAGAGGAGAGAGACCTAGTTGGAGGCAGTAGGAAAGGCCGAGGTGAGCAGAGAAGGAGGTATGCGGGCAGGAAGCAACTGTCTCAATGGGGACGGGTGGACAAGTCAGGGCTGATGAGACTAGAGTCCATAAACCAGAGACTAATATGGGATTCCACCTGCTCGCCTTCTCACCCACTGGGAAATAAAGGTTTAAATTCACCATAACCAGGAGGCCAAGGGACCTGAATCATCTCACGATCACCTTATGAAACCTTACATCTTCCTCATGGAAACCTTATGAAAAATACATATTCCTAGGTTCCACCCCAGACCAATGGAATTGGAGTCTCAGCAGACTCCGTGTTTCATTCACATTCCCAGTGAGCCTGGTGTGCATAAAACCTGTGATAGCCATTCCTACAAAGACAGAGTTGTCAACAAGAAAAGGCAATCAATTATTAGCTTTTTGTTCCGCAACGCACTTTTGTGAAACTGGTTCCCTGACCCTCCAACAAGCCTGAGGTTCATTCTCCCCCCTTCCACCTTACAGAGGTGGCAGTAGGCTCAGAATGGTTAGGAGACATGTGCAAGGTCATAGAACTAACAGTTGGAAAACTCCAGACTTCAATGAACCAGGGTCTACTGGTCATAGATCTCGTGTTCTTCCCACTTCACTGAAACGGGGCACACTGCCTTCTGCTCCAGCCTGACTCTGTTCGACTCCCCGTAGAGCGCCAGTCACCAAAAACCATGCTGGTGCAGGCACTGTCCCTCCAGAGCCCTGGGTGAGGGGCTTTCCCTGCCATGAGACGGGACATTCACCCTCATGGGCATGGAGCATGGACCACCCCTTCACCTGTCCTCCTCCGCCATCTGCTTCCCCCATCGGGCCCTCGTCTTAATTTTATTCATTTGATTTATTAACATCTAAGTGGCAGAGTCATCCTGGTCAGCATGGCCAATCAATTCCAGGGTTTAATTTCGTTTTTCCTGATTGGGTCTCTGGTCACTGTCCTCTGCTCACCAAAATCAATACGTTAACCTTGTGCTTCAAAGTCAGACTGTCTGCAGGGCCCTGGCCTACTCCCCGAGGACCTCGTGCCACAGCCGGCTCTTCTGCCTCTGCCCTCAACTGCCCTTCCCTGAGCAGCCCTCCAACCCCCTCCCCCATCTCCTCAGGGCAGGCTGCTGGCCGCCCACATGTCCAGGCTGCTGCACTGCTGCCAGTCCTGGGAGACCGGGAAAGACTTTATTGCATCAGAAAACAACATATCTGGACCAGAACAACTCAATGCACCCACCTGGCTGTGAATGGGCACTGGGCCTCTACTTCCTCGTCTGTAAAATGACTGGGAAGTGGGAATGCAGGGAGGAACATGAGTACATTGTCAACTGTGAGACTGCATCACTTAAATGGCCTGTCACTCAACCCCCTGCACCCTGACCTCCCACCACCCTGAGTCTCAGACAGAATCTGTCCTGCTTTGTCCTGTCTTTCAGCTCCATGCTGTCTCTCTAGCTGGACTGTTGGCCCTCAGTGGACAGCTTCTGTCCCGACAGTGCAAAGCTCAGGTGAGTGCCTGGCCATCTGAGGCCCATGCCTTACCTCTCCCAGTGGCTGCACACGTTGGGGTCCTCGGGGTTCAGAGAGAGGACGGTTTGCAGGAGGGAGAAGACAATGAGCCCTGCCCCTGAGCGTGCCATCCCGGGTCCTGTGCAGGAGAACAAAGGAGGTAGCGTCAGTGACCAGCCACATTCCCTGGCATTTGTTTGGCGCTGAGACTTCTCACATGAAGCGGCTAAGCAGACCGGCTAAGCAGATGAAGTTCCCCATCATCGCTGCGCAATGAACATTTGATATTTTTACATGTGCAGTCTTTGACTAATGCAGTAACACTTCGCGGGTTCTGAGCAACCAAGGAGTAGGAAGCCTGACTCAGGGAAAAGTCAAAATCCCAAACCGGGGCATCTAAAAGTGTTTCGGCTTACGCACCGCTTTGAGACTCTAATGAAAGTTAGAGACTTTCTCCCCAGAAAAATGCCCCCCACACATTTGGCGATGATTTCAGGGTGTGCTCAGGCCCATGAGCCCATCCCTGGACCAAGAGCCCCGATTTAACTACTTTACAGGCAACGCCCTCCCTCTGTCCTCTTCTCCCTCATCTTTGATGTTCTTTGCCCACTCACTTCCTCTCCCTACACCCCCTCCTGCCACGAAGGAAGAGAAGAAGGTGGCTGGGGTGGCCCTGGGGGAGCTTCCAGGCAGCTCTGGTCAAGCAAGCCACCCAGAGCTGCGTCTTGCTTCTCTGCTCCTACGGGATATGAAGTCACTGCCAGCCAGAGTGACATTCGTTAGAGCACGTGGTTCCCACCAGGGGATGGAGGGCTTGGGCAGCTTCGTAGGGGAATTCAGGGAAGCAGTTTGTTGAGCTCATCCAAGCCCCTAAAGGGACAGCCTGTGACAGGCGTTAGTGTGCCTACAAAGAACGCCAACCTCCTTGTCCCCAACAAAGGACTCCTCACAGAGAACCATTGAGGTGAGAGTGGCTGAAATGACCCCTGAGAACTTCCAAAGGGTTCCCACCGAGTAGGGGTGCAGGGGGCTCCAGAGCCACCTCGGGGACCTGGAATCCCTATGTGCTCACACATCGGCTACAGACTAAAGGGACACCATGACTCAGAAGATGGCACCGTTTTTCATGCATACACAGGTGCTATCATGATTTGATCAGAAGCTTTACTGAATTCAGAGTAGCTTTTCTTCTCAACCACAGTAAAAAAATGCAACTCCTATCAACTGGGGGCCAGGGATGGTATTAAAAATATGTTGACACTGGAAAGGGGTCCCCAGCGTGAAAAGAGGTTGAGCTTACAGATGAGGAAGCATCACCCGCTGTCTCCGTGGGGCAGAGGAGAGGGGCACGGATGTGGCACACGCCCCCTCTTGTACACAGAGGTAAGCTAAACGGAGCTCCTGTCTTCCTGAAATGTTCGCCGCTCTTCACCCCATCCCCAATATGTCCTTGTTAAACTCTTTCTTACCAGCTCCTTCAAAGATAAACAAATGTCGCCAATTCTGTAACGCCATGGGGGTCCAAATTAATGATTAATGAGGTTTTTCTCTCTATTTGAGATCTGGAAATAATCTGGCGAAATGTATTCTGAAAATCGGTTCGAAAGGAGAACAGGGATCCTGGTGTTTCTGCTCAATATGCAGAGTCCGGGAGTGGGCAAGCCAAGCCGCACCTCTCCCCCCACCCCACCCTGATCCTGGTCCTCAGAGACCTATCCCCCTCCGCAGCTCGCCCTTCACAAACTGGAGTCCACAGGTCATTCCAACCCCTTCTCCTCAGAGAGGAGATGCCCCCGCTGAGGGAGAGCCTGCGCAGGGTGCCGCACTGAGTCTTAGTGATGAGAATATTCTTCCAGGCGGGGTTGGGGCTGACCAGACATCAGGGAAATCACATTAAAAAGTGAACTAAGGGACACCGCACCCTGAAAGGCAAGGAGCCTGAATGCCAACTGCAGAGGACGCCCCTTCTTGGTTCTCTCTGTGGCCCCGTCTCCTTACCTTGGCTGCCTCTGGAATCGCCAGCATTTTCCTGAAAGGACCCGCCC
>NW_006295825.1:930033-936344 GCF_000327345.1 Myotis davidii | reverse complement strand
CCCACCCCCTCTCGCCCCCCTCCCCACAACTGCATCTTCAAACTTATGAAACTTCAAACTTATGAAAAGAGGATGAGGCCACCTGACAAGAGGAGATTGTTCCTCTGGCCCCGTGGATCCATGGTGACAGGAAAGGGGTGGGAGACGGAAGTAACTTGGAGCATTGCTATAACTGGGAAGATCTTTTTAAATCTTCAGAAAAACCTTCCTTTCTGAGTCAGGTCTGGACAGGACAGTGTAGACTCCCACTGGCAGTGGGATGCCTGGACACGGGGGCGCAGAGAGGCTGATGGGTGTCTGGACGAGCACACGGGAGGTGGAAATGGACAGGGCAACACAAAGACACAGACAGTAGGTGGCATTTAGACAACAGTGTGAATGAGCTAAAGGCTTACCGGGCAGGGCTCCCCAGGCTCACACCCTCGCCTTGAACAGTCCCATCCCCAGCATTTGCCAGGTTCCCCACCCGAGGCCAAGTCCGCCTCTGTAGTAGTGTGGCGAGGGTGGGAGGGGTTGTGGGGCAGAAGGACACCCAGGCTGGGGTAGAAAAGATTATTCCTCTTGGATACCCCCTCAGACTTCTCCTTTGAACCTGGCCTCATCTACAATCTTATCACCAGCCCTCCTTCCTGGGTCAGACTAGTCTTCCCTCCTGCTCTTCCTCCACCACCGAACCCCACGCCCAACCTGTTCACACTGCTCCCCGGCCTCAATCCCCTTCTTCCTCGACTCAGCATATCCAAATACCATCCACACGAGGTCCAGCTCAGGCCCTGGGGCCCCTCCTCCCCCTGCAGGGCTTGGCATCTCCTGGGTGCCAGGCACGTCTCACTCCGGCAGCCTAGAGCCTGGCCAGCAGTCCCCACTCCCCACCTTGCATGCCGTATCCCTCGCATGTTTACTTGATCTTTCCAACGTGTCTGTGAGCATCTAGAAGGTGGGGTCAGGTCCTAAGCTGCACTAGTCAATTCCTTTCGGGAACTGATTTGAGAAAAAGACATGTCACTGAGGCAGAGTGAAGAGCAGACACAAAGGAGCTGCTCCCACATGGAGGCAACTCACGGCCATTCACTTTGAGGGGCTTCCCCGGGCTCTCGGAGGATGGATCCCACTGACCGGTATGCTTATGCCCTGACTGAGGGAAAATCAATCCTGTCACAGCGGTTACTAGGCCGACTCCATTCGGAGTGACAGAGGTTAACATATCAAGCACCATCCGTTAGGACATTAATAATAAGAAAATGCCCCTGTTCCCCTGCAGGGGAGGAGAACATGTAAGTAGATCGGGGGGTTCCCTTCCCTCCTGGCCCTGCTCCCTGCATATCAAGCAGGAGAGGAAGGGAGCCAAGTTCCTGAGGTGGAGCAGTGCCTTCCCTCGCGGAGGCGTGTGGGTGCTTTACCCCTGATGAACTGCGCATGGGGATCGGAGGGGAGAGAAGGTAGCCCGGAGGTGAGTCTCTCACACCTGCCCACGGGTGTAGTCAGTCTGCACCCTTGCCATGGCCCGAACTGACCAGCTGAGGGCTCCGGGAGTGCCACCTGCCCAGCCAGGGCTATGCTGCGAGAACACAGGAGTAACACGAGCCAGCAACAGTCTCTTTGAGGAGACTAAGGCAGCTGGTCGTTCAGTCACACTGTGGAGTGGATGGGACTAAAGATGGACAGAATATGGGAAGGTAGAGGGTCAAAAAAGGGGATTTCCAGGGCAGACACAGCACAAGCAACCGCGTGGAGGCAGGACCGTGCAGGAAGTGCTGGAGGGCCTGGGCAGCAGAGGGCTGCACAGCAGAACTGTGGTGGGAAACACGGAAAACTGTGGGAGGCGTTTCCAGAATTGGGTTCAATGGGACACTGGGCCCGTGGGATAGTGATAGAAATCCCTGAGACAAAGGTTTCCATGAGTGACTACGTTCAGGAGATGCTGCATGCTCTGTCCTCACTTTAAATATCCTCACGTGTCTGCGCACACCTCAGGCTCCGAGAAGCCTTGAAGCAAAGACCTCTTTTACTTGGTTTCACCCGGCTTCCCACAGAGCTCTTTCTAGTGACCACGCTAGGAGCAGAGGTCCTCCGACACACTCAAGTCTGAAGGAAGGCCTGGTCCTGTCAATCTGCATCCTTAGAGTTCATAGTCACTTGCTTATTCCAACACCCGAGGGCCTCTGGGCCTGGCAGGTGGTGTTGAAGGGAATCTGCCAATGGGTAGTTAAGAGACCCTGACATTGTGTCAAAGAATCCCTCCTCCCCGCCTGGGCCTTGGCTCTGGCCTGGGCGGCTCTGCAGGCTGAGCAGATCTGAGAGATAATGGCCTCCTCTGGAGGGCCTTGCCTTCTGCTGGGACCCCATCACCAGCACCTGTAGAGTCCAGCCTGTCTTTCTGATGGCAGCACACACCTGGCCAGACACCAGCTGCTCACATTAGCCAAGATGCATAAAACTGGGGCAGAGGGCAGACAGACAAACAGATGGCCTCTGCCCTGGGATCCATTGTTATGACCTCACAGTCCATCTGTGCAAAATTCCTCCCCCACCGCTTCCCTTCTGCCACCTGCCTAGTCCTCCTGACTGTGCCAAAATCTTCGACACTGGAGCCTGGTCCGCACACCTAGAACCTGCTCTCTGTTCATCCCAGTCTCCTCCAGGGAGCCCTTCCTTCTCAACGAATTTTTGCATTAGTGGCAGTGGGCAGCACTATTTTATGGGCCTTGAGAGGTTTCCACTCACACAAAACTAGGGGATCAACTGGTAATGACTTGTTGGACTGCTATGCTGAGAAACGGGGCTGAGTGGGAAAGCATGCCATGATTGATTAGTAATGCCTGTGGTGGGCACTGGATGGGAAGGGGACACACAGGTGCCATGCACTTTTGCACTTTCCTCCCTGTCCTGCGTTGCTGAGCAGTTGTCACTAACTTTGGAAATTGTCCCTCTCCTCTGTGAATCATCTAGATGTGGCCTCAGCGCTCGGGCTGGCCTCAGAGCCTGCCATCACTTCCCTTACCTTGGGACCGCTGACCACACTTCACAAGGACAGGGTTTTGGCCCCTTATGTTCACTGCTGTCATCAGCACCCAGAGCGCTGTCTGCCACATTGCCTGTGCCTGGCCTGACAGAAGCCACCAAAGACCTGTCCCAACAGCAGGTCATCCTGCTTGTGTCAGGCCAGACACAAGTGCTGTGGCTGATCCTGAGGCTGGGAGTGTCTGAGAGGTCAAGGCGGCGGTTGGCTCAGGATCAGCCACAGCACTTGTGTCTGGCCTGACACAAGCAGGATGACCTGCTGTTGGGACAGGTCTTTGGTGGCTTCTGTCAGGCCAGGCACAGGCAATGTGGCAGACAGCGCTCTGGGTGCTGATGACAGCAGTGAACATAAGGGGCCAAAACCCTGTCCTTGTGAAGTGTGGTCAGCGGTCCCAAGGTAAGGGAAGTGATGGCAGGCTCTGAGGCCAGCCCGAGCGCTGAGGCCACATCTAGATGATTCACAGAGGAGAGGGACAATTTCCAAAGTTAGTGACAACTGCTCAGCAACGTAGACAGGGATGGCAAGTGCATGGGCACCTGTGTGTCTCTCTCCCATCCAGTGCCCAAGACAGGCATTACTAGTCAATTGTGGCACACTTCCCCACTCAGCCTGCTTCTCAGCATAGAATTATTCCAAGCAGTCATCACCAATTGATCCCCAGTGTTGTGTGTGAAAGTGGCACTTAACACATATTAAGTATTATACTAGAGCAGTGGTTCTCAACTTTGGCTGCACATTACAATCTCCTGGGAATCTTTATAAAATCCTGATTTCTGGGCCTCATCCTCCGGAAATTCTGTTTCTTTGTTATGGGGTGAGGCCACAACATTAGTAACACAGAAACAGAATTTCCGGAGGATGAGGCCCAGAAATCAGGATTTTAAAAAGAGTCCCAGGTCATTCTAATGTGCAGCCAAGGTGGAGAACCACTGCTATAGATGGTTCATATAGGAGAGGAAGAATTTCCAAAGTTAGTGACAACTGCTCAGCAACGTAGACAGGGATGGCAAGTGCATGGGCACCTGTGTGTCTCTCTCCCATCCAGTGCCCAAGACAGGCATTACTAGTCAATTGTGGCACACTTCCCCACTCAGCCTGCTTCTCAGCATAGAATTATTCCAAGCAGTCATCACCAATTGATCCCCAGTGTTGTGTGTGAGCGGAAACCTCCAAGGGCCCATAAAATAGTGCCCGACCACTGCCACCCTAGCACTAATGCAAATTTGTTGAGAAGAAAGAACAAACCACCTCCTCAACCTCTCAGACATACCATGCCTCAGGATCAGTCACATTGCTTGTGTCTGGCCTGACAGAGGCCAAGGTCATACTGCAGGGGGCATCCCACACTGAGTTAACACTGCACCATGGAGATACCAATGTGCTGGCGATGGATACAGAGGGCACAGTGACATCCTGATAGTGATTCAAAGACTCCCGCCCAGGCCACCCCACCAGCACTGGGATGTGCCTGCCCAGGAACCAGCACAAGGCGGGCATTGAAGCCCACTCAATACCTCAAGCTGCAACTAGCTGACTGGTGTTCCAAGCGCCTCATGAAAAGGCGCTTTCAGGCCCGGAAAACAACAGAGGCAAAACCCAAACTGGGACCAAAAAAAGGGTGGGGGGAGGGGGTGCCTCAAATTCCTCCAAGCATGTGGATGTACATAGAGATTTCTATCTTCTATTTATAGAAGACACACACACACACACACACACACACACACTTCTTTTTTTCTGAATAAAACAAAAGAGCCAAGTTTGCTGGTAATGGGGCAATGCCCTTGCCCTTCATCTGCCTGCTGCGCTCTCAGCTGGCTCCTGTCCCAAAGCCCCTCTCTGTTCGCTGGCCTTGCTGGGGTCTGATTAGCGTGAGATGAAAGAGGAGCCGCGATCAGCCCATAATTAAGAGGCTTTACCCTTTGCCTTGATGAAGCCTCCAGCCTCCCAGCAGTCCCACCAGGGGCCAGGTTTATGTGGAACGCTTTCTAATCTTCCTGCACTTAAGAAAAAAGTTTTAAAAATAAATCCACAGCTCTTAATCTCCCGAAGAGTGATTCCCTGACCGCAGGAACACATCCCAGAGCCCAAGTGGAGGCCCTGCCAGGTGCCTGCCCACTAGATAAATCAGAGGGGATTGGAGTCCCCTCCGAAGACATGGTAAATGTCCTCCTCTGCGTCTGGGCTCCGCCACCCTGATAAATTCTGCTTTCTCCCTGGCCAGGAAAGCCTCGGGCTGCAAATCCTGAAAATGGCACCATGGAGGCCTGCAGCACCCGTTAATCAGGATCAAAAGACTGCCCTGTCCCCTGCACCCTCAGCCCCACAGAGAACAAGCGGTGGGCTGTTCCCAGGGCAGGGTAGATGCAGGGGTGTAGAAACCACTAAACTAATAAAGAACCCCCCACCCCCCATTATGCACAACTTCTGGGTTCTGAGCCATCAACTCTCCCCTTCCCAAGCCGGAAGCAGCTGTACCCCCAGCCTCCAGCCCCTCCAAAGATGAGGAGAAAACTTATCTGTGTTCTTAGGCCATTCCATTTCTTGCAAAGCAATTATCTTCATCTTTCCATTTCTTTGCAAATCAGGGCACACTCAGCTGGCTTGGCCAACCCCAAGGCTGCCTGTCCCTCCCCACAACGCAGCCCACTCCAGGCCTGTCAGCTTCCCTCTCCCACCCCCTCCCGGGGATGCAGGGTTCTGAGGCTATGGGAATCCCTCATGCCCGGGCACTAAATCATGGCCACATCCATACAACCTCCCAAGACAAGTCAGTCACTCCGGGCCAGGCAGCCCTGTGGGGATTAGTCCCCATTTCTGCCCACTCTGAACAAACATTTCTCAGAACACAGTGCCATAAGGGAAGAGAGCACTGAGGGACGGGCCCTGGGGAACCAATCACCCATCACTGCAAGGTCAAGTCTCCGACCGAAGCTGGACTGTGAGAACAACAGGCTTGACAGCAAGCCATGTGCTCTGAGAGCTGGGCCAGGACAGACCTGGAGCATCGACCGTCCAGTGCTTTGTCCCACAGGAGGGGAAACTCCCCCAGGTCACATGACATGTTGGTGGCAGGGCTCGTGTGAAGGGGATGGCGGACTCAGACTCAACTGGGTGCGAATCCTGACTCTGTCTTACTGGCTACATAACCTGGACAAAATCATTTACCTGCTCTGGGTCTGAGTGCTACACTAGAAGGTACTTATTAAATTATTAGTTTCCTCCTGACTCACATTCCCCACCTCAAAGATCCTCCAAACCCTATAATTCTGACTTCTAGTATTTCCAAGAA
>NW_006295825.1:918729-930018 GCF_000327345.1 Myotis davidii | reverse complement strand
ATGTTAATGGAAAAATCCTCTGCCGGAAAACCTAGGCTTGGCCACATAGTGACTCCTGGTCTTAACAATACAATTACCAAGACCCGTCTCATCTTTCATCCATCCACTCAGCAAACATTTATTGAAGACATGCCAGTCCCTGTGGACACAAAGATGACTCGGGCAGGGCCCTGCCCCAAGACCCCCAAGCACCTGCCGGAGGGTGGGTGGGAATGCTGGGAGAGGGCAGCAAACCCAGGAGGTGGCTTATTTCAAAGCAGGAGGCCTTTCCCAGCAGGAAGCCTCGGGCAAGTGTGATGGGAAATCGGAGACCTTTGCAGAATCGATGCTTAACATCCCCGCAGGACCTTCACAGGTGAGTCTGGCCCATCTCTATGTCAGTTGCCTCTGAAGCTACTCTTGGCCAGGCAGCCGCCTCTGAAGGTAGAGCAGCCCATTCACTCGCTCCATCCTGCCAGGGCTCAGAGCAGCTGTACTTTCCTCTCTCCCCTGGGTCTTCCACCCTGACTCCCACCTCAGCTCAAGAGCAGTTCAGCTTCCCATGGTCCCAATTCTTCCCCTCTGTCACTAACTTGCTGTGTGATCTGGGAAAGGTTGCTTTCCCTCTCTGACCTTCTCTCTCTGCTTGTCCCCAGAGCTGGGGTCAGACTGCATCCTCTCTTGGACCCTCCCCGTTTTCCAAGCTCACCTACAATGTGCTGCCCTTTTCTGCCCATCCCTCCTCACATTCCTTTCTCTCTTCACCCTCCTCGGGAGTTGCCCCATCTCCCAGCAGCAAGGAGACAAAGTAGAAGAGGCAGGAGAACTGGATTCTAGTCTTGGATCCTGGAGAGCTCACTTCGCTGCTCTGAGCCTTCTTTTTCTCTTTGACTACATGAGAAGGAGGGGAGAACAGGTTCTCGTGGGGATCACTGCAGCCCCGTACCGGAAATGCAGGTATCAGCAGCATGGTGACGGTTGGGACCCTTAGTCTTGCCCACCTCTCTGTGCAATCCTCAGCATCCTTTGGAAGACTAGCCTTTAGTATTGTCCTCTATTTCAGCCCAGTGTCCACACCAGGGCAGCCTCTTCCTCATCACACGTCAGGAACCACCTCCCATCAGTAAGGAGCCATGGCATCAGATCAGGGCCGCCTCTCCAGGTTTCCTTCTGGAACCTTCCATATGCATGAAGGCCAGGAGATTCTGAAGCCAGACACCAACTGTCCCAAAGCCTGAAGGGCCCTACGGCTGCGCACTGGTAGTAAAAATGTGCACCAGTGTGCTCTGGAAAGCAGCCTGGCGGTCCATAGCAGCATGTTTTCATGTATATCTCTAACCCAGAGCATTCACTGCTGCAATTTAATTTTTAAAAATAAACCAAGGCCAAGGATAGGTTCAAGAATATTTGCTGCATCATCCTATATAATAAAAGCCTAATATACAAACCGACCAAACAGTGGGACAACAGGTGGAACGACCAGTCACTATGATGTGCACTGACCACAGGGGGCAGACGCTCACACAGGAGCTGCCCCCAGCCCACAGGCCCTAGGCAGGTGCCAGCAGGGGTCCTGATTGCCCCACCGGTCTCCCCACAGAGGGAGGCAACTGGCGGCAGCAGGGGATGGAGCCAGCAAGCAGGCGGCTCCAAGCCAGCCAAGGCAGGTGCCAGTGGGGTCCCCCTGACCACCCCACCAGTCACCCCAGAGATCGGCCCTGATCATCGGCCAGGCCTAGGGACCTTACCCATGCACAAATTTCGTGCATCGGGCCTCTAGTCTCTTAATAAAGAGATATTAGTTGTAGCATTGAAACAACCTAAATGTCTAAATCAGTGGGGGCCTTGCTAAATAAATTCCACCATCCTATATAATAAAAGCCTAATATGCAAATTGTCCCCTTAGGCGGTCATTTGACCAAGTGTTCCACCACTCACTATAACATGCGTTGACCACCAGGGGGCAGCGCGGAACATGGCAGGCATCTGCGACGCACTGCAACCTCTCACCAGCTACCTGGGAGCAGGGGTGATGGGGACAGAGGTGCGATGAGAATGAGAGGTGTCCGCCAAGCTGTTCTTACTCCCCCTGCTATTCTCCCCCGAGATGCCAGGGCAGCCGCCATACTCAGGTGTCAGGCGCCTGCGAGGAGCCCGCCCCGCACCCACATGGCATCTTCCAGGTGAGCCAGGCCGCAGCCACCAGGACTGCAGGGGCCAGTCGGGCTGCGCGTGAGTTCGTGCCGGAGCCAGTCTGTGAGGCCGGCCAGGAGAGAGCGTGCTGCCTGCCCAGCTTCCATGCAGCGCTGCTGGGCAGCCCAGAGGCCCATGCTGCACCCCAGCCCACGGCATCAAGCCATGCTCACCACATCTCTGTGTGGGGCCTTGGGCACTGTGACTCAGGCAGAGGGGGATCTGAGGGCCCAGGTACTGTCCAGGACACAGAGGTCAGCTGGGACCTGCCCTTCCATGCCAGATGCTCACACTTCGATCACCAGCCAGGTCTAGGGACCGCACCTGTGCACAGATTTCATGCACCAGGCCTCTAGTGTTTACATAATAAAATAGTAGGCAAACATTAAAAATATTGATGTGTGGAAAATACTGTCTATCATCTTGGGAGCAGGGGGCAGAGGGGACAATATATAGGACTTGTGCTTTCTAAGTCAAACTATTATGTTGCTGTATTAGTGTTTCTGACAATGAGCATTATTATCACTACCAAGAGGCCCAGTGCGCGAAACTGTGTGAGGTGCCCCACCTCCCACCTGCACCGGCCACGCAAGGAGGTGCCCCTCCTCCTGCCACACCATGAGAGCCGCTGCTCAGGGGTCAGGGGGAGGACCCAAGAGGTGCTCCAGCACTTCCTGCGGATCGGTCGTTACGGTGTGAGGGCATGATGATCATTTGCATATTAGCCTTTTATTAGTACAGGTAATCGGAAAAGCAAAAATATTTTAATATACATTAAGTTCACTGACATGGAAAGATGACCCTGATGTATTACGTGAAAAGTACATGTTACAAACCAGCAGAAACATTATGATCATATTTATATAAAACTAGAGGCCGATGCATGAAATTTGTGTAAGAGTAGGCCTTCCTTCCCCCCCGGCTGCTGGCACCGGCTTCCCTCTGGCACCCGGGCCCCGGGCTTCCCTCGCAGCGCTGGCTTTGTCCAGAAGGACATCTGGGAGGACATCCTATTTAGCATATTATGCTTTTATTATTATAGATGTTGTGTGCGTGTGAGGGGGAAGGGGTTGTTGAGAGAGAGTGAGCAGGAACAGAAAGATATATGAAAAGATATTAAAAATGTTAACACAGATACCTGGGTGATGATATTTCAGGTGACTGACTTTCCTCTCTACACTCCCGTATTTTATATTTTCTATGATGAGCTGGTCTCAATTTTAAATCTGAAAAACCACAATAAAGACATCTTCATTTTGAAAACAAAAAGACAAAATATGGGCAGCTCTCCCCCAGCTTACCCCCCTCCCAGCCCTGATTCTCCCTCACCGTTCCTTGGGGTGCATTTTCCCAGAGCAGGGATTCAGTAAGCCCTCTAGGGACATGGGCCACTTTGTCGTCCTCCCCAGGTGGCTCTTGGGGCCACCAAGCTGGGGGGACATCCCCATCACAATTGTGTGCCATGTGTCCATGCTGCCATTGTATCCATGCTGTGATGGAAAACATTATGTCACTTCAAAGACCTAAAATGATCTTACGACGTGGAAAAATGTATGGATAACGTACGATTTTGTCAGTCTATTCAGTAAAATAAATGAACCAGGTATTCCGATTTTAAAGGAAATTTATTGCAGCCCTTTGTCAGTGACACTGATGAGTTCTGGCTCGCAGCCCAGTCAAGGCAGGGTGGGTGCTTCGCCTCACTCCAGGGCTCACTCAGTCACCTGCACCCCCACAGGCTCTGCTCCTCCGGGGGTAACAAGCACCTGAAGCCGGGACTCAGTTCCCGAGTCCTAATCCCAGTCCTGTCTCTGACCAATTGTGTGGCCTTGGGCGGGTCACTATCCTCTGGGAGTCCCAGTGTCCTCCTCTGTAAAGTGGGACCAATAAGAAAGCCTGACTCCCAGGGTCCTAAGAATCCAGAAATAAGGACTAGGAGAAGGACCTGTAAACAGTAAACCACTGCATCAATATGGTCATTGATCCTCGTGCTGGGGGCTGGGGGTGTGTTACAAATACTCCGGGGGCGCGGGGGAGCCTACACACACAGAGAGAACACGTTTATTAGGGTCCTCCAATAAGAACTGCCTCTTTGGGGTGGGGACAAGTCGGCCAAGACAGAGAAAAAGGGACTGAAGATGAATTTTAATAAGTTTGTGATTTAGCCCAGCTGACCCACAGGCTAAGCTAGCGATGATTCCAAGTCTGAAACCAGAGCCCAATTTGGCTGTGCCTCTGGCCTAGGCTGTGTCTGACAACCACCTCCGCAGCCGCATGCATCCGTAACAAAACAGTTCCTCTGAGCCCTGTCTCCTGCAGGAGCAAGAGGCTCACTCACCTTCCAGGATTTCCGCACCCCCGGTCCCCACCCCGCAAGGAAGGAGCCGCGAAAACAGCGCTGTGGCAGGTAAGACCTGTCCCCGCTTCTCCCCGGGTCTAATTTGCAGAATGGCACACGGCTCCCAGATTCATTGTGTTCCTGGCCTGATTACTCGTTGTTTATTTCGGTATTTTCCAGGAAATTGTTCATTAAGGATAAAAGCACCTGCTTACTGTAAGAGAACATTACACAAAGACTCTGGCACGGGGGCCCGTAAGAACATTAATTAATGGAGTGAAACCGAACAAACATGCTATAAATTATAGGTCTAAAAAGACATGTCTGGCATTTAGTGGATTATGATAGAGGGCTGAAATAAAACGTCATATTTTAAGACCACGGTGGTGTTTTAAAAAAAAAAAAAAAAACACGGGAGGGAAAAAAATTACACAAAGGTGGCAGAGGTAACGATCTATTTCTGGAGCAACTAAAGCCTGTGCTTGCATTAAGAGAATTATAAATCAATTCTGTTTTGTCTGGGGGCCTTTCCGCACGGTGTATGCTAAATGAAAAAGCTTAACATGTCAGGGCAGCTCCTCGGGAGGGAGCGTGGAGCAAGGCGACTGCGGCCTTCAGGCCCAAGAGAGGCCCCGCAGGTTACGAGGAGGAAGTGAGAGGACCTGGGTCCAGTCGCTGAGTTAGGCCCAGCTGGCAAAGGCCGTCCTGAGCACCGGCGCCCAAGAAAAACATGTGACCCAGTCCCAAGGAGCTGGGCCGCCACAGAACCGGCCGGCCGCACCCACTGGCGCCAGCCAGGCTTGGTTCTCACTTGGTGTTTTCCGCCCCAGGGCCGGTGGGATTTTTTATCCTGTCCTAAAAAGCAGTTTCCAGGGCGAGCTGCTTTTCTGATCATTTACTCAGCTTCATTCCCCTCACTTCCTACCCACCGCTGAACAAGGACAAGGCCTTTAGCGACGATGGCCCTGAAATCATGCAGACTCCTGGTAGATCCTGGAGATTGGGTCCCACTCATCACAGCCCACTTACCAAGGCAGGAACGGAAAAGGGCACAATTGCAAAAGGGTTTGGTAGCAGATGTTGGAAGCATAGAAAGGTCCTCTCTGCTTAACTCCCAACTCAACAGGAAATTCAGACATCTGAACCTCCCATTCCTCAAGGCAGAATGGAGGTGGAGGTGGGCAAGTGCCTCCTATGGCTCCAGCTTCTCCAGGTTGCTTCCTGCCCTTTCCCCAGGCGGGCTTGGCTGGTGAGGCACTAACCTTCCTTATGCTGAATCACCCATATGCCAAACACAGGAAGCTTGTGCCAAGTCTAAACCATGCCTCCCCAATGTTCTAATTCTGTGGTGTGCCCACAAATTTCTAAATTTGCCATAACATGGGGACTCAATGGGGTAGGAAGAACAGGAGGCAGGCCAGAAGCTTGCTACACCACGGCAGGCCTCTGACACGCAGACATTTGGCTGTGCCAAGAGGGGGAGACAAAAGAAAAGGGGAGTGAAGTGGGTAGGAGTTGGGTTGGGGGAGCTGACACTGAAAGTTTGAGCTGCAGGGAGCATCGGGTGCTGATGCCATAGTCAGTACCTGGGAGCATGTACTAAGAGTGCCCTGTTAATAGGCCTTGTTGGATGAGAACCTGGATGTGGACTGAGTCAAATAGTGAACATTAGTTCACTCACCAACTGAGGAGCAGCTCACTGGGTGCCGGAGGAGAGCAGGAAATGAGTGGTGCCTGGGAGCCTGCCCTGTGCCAGGCACCTGGCGCATCTCACTCAGTCCTCGCGTGGCTCTTGGAAGTAGGTATTATGATCTCCGTTTGCAGGTAATGAAACGGAGGCTCACAGTTTGGAAGTGGATGAACGAGATCTGAACTCAGGACTACCTGCTTGCCAGCACTATGCTTCCAGCTGTGTCTTTGCCCTTCTGACACAAGAGTGCGTGCGTGTGTGTGTGTGCGTGTCTGTGTGTGTGTGTGTGTGTGTGTGTGTATACCCATGCAAGTGCCATGTATGGCGTGTTGGGGAGGGACAGGGTCGTCTCTTTGGATCAGAGCTTCCTCCATGCTCACTGAATCTGAGCAGAGGAAGAGGAGATGCTGTGCTATTGTGAGAAAGGATTGGCTTTGGTGAGCTGTGTGACCTTGGGCAAGTCCCCTGTCTCCTTGGCGTTTCACTGTCCTCTATTAGCTGAGAGGAAGCCTTTCTTAGCCAGGGTTCCTCATCTGGACTCCAGAACCCGGAAAATGATGCAGTGACTATTTTCTCAACTCTCCCAAGGAGGGCACATGACTCATACCATCTAGATGTTCAGGGAAAACCAGTGCATGGCACGCAGTGGACAGCATAGG
Source organism: Myotis davidii (assembly GCF_000327345.1). Classification (NCBI taxonomy): domain Eukaryota; kingdom Metazoa; phylum Chordata; class Mammalia; order Chiroptera; family Vespertilionidae; genus Myotis; species Myotis davidii. The sequence continues at coordinate 923,159 of NW_006295825.1, read as the reverse complement.
GCCAAAGGGCTGAATTCTCTCCTGAACCTGGCTGAGAAGGTACTAGCTGGTCTTTAGGCCCCTGTGGCTCTGTCATCAGGAGGTGGGTGGGGAGGGTGCTGCCTCCGCTACAAGAACTGGGAAGGGCGACATTCCTGAGCACAGCCAAGACTGCAGAGGAGGACACCAGACTCCCTGGACCAGATTATCTAAAAGGACAGTGTCCTCTGTGTATTTCCCTGTGTCATCCCCTCGCCAGCTGCAGTTTGCCAACCACTGCCTTAGCCTAACTACCACCTTTAAATGTGCCAATCTTGCCTCAGCTGTGCTTTGAGGAACCAAGGGGAAAGCTGGGGTCAGATCTTTAAGGGGATAAGCCCTCCCCTCACTCTCTAACCTTAAGGCTAGCTGAATAATAGGTGGGGGTGGGGGGAGGAATAGCAATAATTGGCAAGAGATCTGAATGGGATCAATAATAAAGCACATGACCCCTCTGCACCTCTCCTGCCCTCACAGGAGTGGCATTTCTTTTGTTACAGAAGCGGGCAGTTCCCCAGCAAGATGGAGCAGTCATTTGTGCCCCAGGCATGAGCAAGGCCCACCCCATTCCTGCCATACCCGGAAAATAGTCGAAGCAGTGAGAGTGTGCCTAGGCCCTCCTCACCTGCAGTTCTGCTCAGGAGCCCCCAGAGGTGGGGGTGGGTCCAAGGCAGTGGGAAGGTGCAGTGCACTGTGGGATTCTGCAGCTACCTCCCACGGTTCTCAAGAAACACCAGGCTCAGCAGTAGCCCTGGCAACATCTTTGCATCAAAAAGGACATATCTAGACAGGACAGGTGCATGCCAGACTCTGGATCACTCCACAAAGTGGAGACGAGGCTAAAATCACCCCGAGGGAGGAAGGCAGAGGAGACATTTATTTCAAACCAATTTCACCCACTGTGCAGCAATCACTAACACCAAATGGTAGAGCTGTGCGGCTCTGTGCCGGGGACTATAAATGTGGGAAGTGCGAGTGAGCAAGTTTGGCCCCCAGTCTGGCGCAGCTGCCATGAGGGGACAGAATCTGCTGACGGGGCTGCCTGCAGGTCTGAGGACAGCCTGAACTGAGCGCCTGAGACAGGCCAGGGACAGAGACACCAGGTCTCTCACCCCAGTTCTACCGATAATCAACTGTGTGACTCTAAATGAGCCCTCACCTTTCTCGGCTGCTTCCTGATGAGGAGGAGCGAATCACTTCTCAAGTGGGTGGTCACCTGAGCAGAGGGCAGGGGCTTAAAGGCCTGAGTTGGAGCTTTCTAGCATCACCCACCAGCCATAGGACCATGGAAGACCCCTAGCTTCTCTGAGCCTCGGTTTCCCCATTTATAAAAAGCTGGTGACTGCCAGTCCTGTCATTTTAGAGCCCAGTTCTACAGTGGTCTCTGCAGCAACAGCGGATGAAAGGGAGAAGGGCTCCCTCTCAGGGCCCTCCGCAGCTGGCACAGAGCCAATGACCGGATCGATGAAGCAATGAGCAGGTGTCTGTTTCTGCATGAGGCCGAGGCTGAAAGGAAAGAGACCTGCCCAAGGTCACACAGCTGATAGAACTGACCTCAAATCCAGTTCTTTGGGCCCCCAAACCCAGTGCCCCTCCCACTCCACCATGCTTTCAGGAAAGGGTGGGGCGGCCGGTGAGTTGAGGGGAGAGGAGGATGGTGAGGTCCACCTGGACACACCGGATTTTCGGTACCAGCCCCTCAGTCAAACCCGCGTCGGCTGCCTGTCCAGCCCACTCACCCAGCCTCTCCTCAGGGGATCCCTTTCCTGGGGGCAGAGACGACAGCCGGTCGCTGGCCAGGGTCTCTCCCTGTCACCTGCAGAAAAGCTTCTGGAATTTAACTTCCTAGGCCAGGAAGCCACAGCCTGGTCCCACTCTTTTCTCGCTGCCCTGCTTTTCGGACCCTCAGAAGCCATTCCCCCGGTCCTTTCTCCCAGGACTGGCAATCCCTTACCTTCTCATGGGCTTGTTACCAAGCATGTCCTTATCCACTGTCTCGTTTGATCCTAGAAGAGCCTGTTGGAGCTGAGGATGGTGAGGTGGGACTCGGGGTGGGGTGAGGAGGGGCAGAGTGGGGACTGGGTGGCACAGGTACAGCAGGCTGGCAATAGGCGCCTCGCCCTTTCCTCTGGCACCTCCTCTGTCCCTAGGAGACGGCAAAGGCAGAAATCACAGCACCTGCCCGAATCAGAGGCTCAGGGCAGGGCTGCACAGCCCCTGGGTGGCAGGTTGGGGAGGTCGCCCCTTCGGGGCAGGACATCCAGCTGTCCCCTCCCAGCACACGCACACACTCAGCAGTGGTGTCCTCCGTGACTGCGCATTAGAATCACCCAGGGACATTTTAAATATCTATGCTTGCAATCTCACTCCAGGCCAATTAGAACCAAATTCCTATGCGTGGAGCTGGGGCATGGGTTTTTTTAAACCTCCACATTGATTCTAATGAGCAGCCAGGGTGGAGAACCGCGAACTAGGACTCCCTGAGAGCAGGCCCGGGGACCCTCATTGAGAAAAACCTACCCAGGGGGTGACCTCATCCTTTCTCTGTCTCTTTCTCCATTCTCACTCCAGCGGACAGGTACCCCTTCCTGACAATAACCTGACTTTTCCCTGGACTCACAGGTCCCTGCCCCATCAAAGTCACTGTGTGGCAGAAGCAGGGTCTGCTAAGCCATTAGGGAAGTTGCCTGCGCCTCCAAGAAGCCAGCCAGGTCCAGGTGAACGGAAAGGGGAAAGCTGCTATCCCAGAAAGGCCCATCGATCCCTCCCCACAGCACAGCTATATGGCAACACACGCAGAGCAGAGGGCCTTGTAGAACCCCCTACCCACCCAGGACTGGCACAAGTGCCCTGGGCACCAGTCAACACCACCAGAGCCCAACCGTAGACGATGAATGAGCATCCCTTTACCAGCACCCAACAGGCATCCATGGCCAATCCCATTCCTGGGAAACCCTGTCTTTCTTCTCTTGGCCCATCTCTCATCTCTACCTGACGTGCCAGGCACTGGGGGGGAGGAGGGCAACAGTGGACAAAGTAGACCTTTCCTCCCCACAGAGCTTAGCCACGTGGAAGGTACTGTACTCCCCATTGTACAGATGGGGGGGACTGAGGCTCAAAGAAGAGTGACGGCCCGCCCATCACCAGGCAGTGGCTGAGCCCACCCCGGTCCTTCTGCATGGTGAGCCCTGCTGTATGACCAGCCTGGTCCTTTTGTCTAATCCCATTGTGAAAAGCAGCAGGACCCCTTCTGTGTGGATGAGAAAGCAGAGATCACGTAGAGGGGGCTGGAGCCAAGAGCAGGCTCAGGTCCGAGAGCCCGAGATCTGACAGCCTGAGGCCTCCATCTACCTGTCTTGCCCTCCCTCCCACTCCTTCCTCTAATGAAAATTCTGAGAGCTGCAATGAAATTCACCTTAATAACGCTCGTTAGGAATATGCTAATAGGAGGAAGCTGATATCATATGCCCTGAAACCCGAAGGGAAGAGGCAAAAAATTCAATATTGAGTTTTGTCTCATTTCAAAGCCACTTTCAAAGTGGCCATAAATCTTCCATGTGACGTGACATAACAAAGAGCTGCCAGCAGCTCGGGTGTTAAAAATTAGCAGTTGCAGGTGCTGAACTGAATGCATTTGCCTTTCAAGCCCTCACTACATGGAGAGGGAAGGGGCAAACTAGGTCCACGGTGTGGGCTGACCTATCCTCACAGCCCGCACCCTGTGGGCCCTGCGGCTGAGCCTGTGGCTGTGAGAGGCTGCAGAATGTGCCAGAAGCATGAGGATCAGGAATCAGCAAGGCTCACCTTGAACCCATGCTGAGGTGGGGTTGAACCCCCCTAGGTCTGTGGCTCTGGGACAGAGAACCGCGAGTTCTTCTCCCGCGAGTCCCTAATGTGACCAAGCTTCGGGGTCTGGCTATGCGATTGGCGAGAGCACGCATACCTCGGAGAACCACGTGTGGTGTTGTCTGGCTGATGGCACGGTGGTGTGGAACGAACACATGCTCTCCCATCAGCTGGCCTAAATCAAGAACCAGCTCTGTTCATTACTAGCTGAGTGACTTTGGATAAATGACTTAATCTCACAGAGGCTCTGTCTCCTCATCTGCAAATGGAGATGGTAATTGTATCCATTGTGAAAATTAAATGAGGTAATTACATACAGTATCGGATAAACGGTAAAAACTCATCAGATATAGCCGTTCTCACTATTGAGCACACAGTCAACAGTAGCTGCTGTTTATACGCGGGCTCCTTCAGTTTCCCAAACCCCCTTTTCACTGCCACTGATGAAAACCCCTGGGTGCTGTCTCATATCCCTTTTTGATTCCAATTTGCTAGGTAACTTTGGGAAACTGACTTAACCTCTCTGGTTTTTAAATGTCTATTCTACAAAGTGAGGGCGATCATTC
>NW_006295825.1:916839-918683 GCF_000327345.1 Myotis davidii | reverse complement strand
ATCTATCTAGCGCAGTGATTTTCAACCCATGGGGCGCAAGTCCTTTGAAAACATGCAATGCCTGACTACTTCAGTCAGGGGCACTGACCTCTTTCCCCTTAGATTATCAAATAAAAAAATGACAACCACCAACACAACAATAGCCATCTGGTATGAATGAATCAAAATTATACATTTTCTTTTTTGCCAGGGCAGCAAAACACATAATTTTTTTTTGGTGTGCCACAGAATTTACATAATTAGTTTATATGCACCATGAGATGAAAAGCTTGAAAGTCGCTGACCTAGAGGGGGGGTTATAAAAATCAAAAAGGTAATGCAAGTACAAGTGCTTTGAAATGCATAGTAAGTGACACAGGTGTGGGAATGTCAACACTGACCTCCAGCAGGAAGGCTTCCCAGCTCCCATGGTTGGCCTCCCTGCCCAGGCAGCAAGGACAGTCTCTCTCAGGACCTCAGAGGAAGAGCCTACACCTCCTCCAGACAACAGTGACAGCAAATGGCAACTGTCCATTCCTACAGATGTGTCACCGAAGCCCCTCCCACAGGATGTGTGTCTTCATGCTCCATCCTCGGGAAAGATAGAGGCAAGCCAGTGGTCACCCTGCGGATGGGAGTTCCTTACCGTCCAGAACAGTTTATTTTTATTTCCAATACACACAAACTTCTGTGTAGCCCTCTCACGCGTGACTTCACGGGGTTCATGCCAGGTCGGGCCGCCACTCCCACCTCCTACACATCCCCACCCCATCAATGACAGGAATCCCCTATCGGTGTCAAATTGCTATCAAGTTTCTGGTCTGGTTTTTTTTCTCAAGTTCTGAACTTCTCTCACTATAGACCCAGCAGCTTGTGGGCTGGCATCAATCCGTAGCATCTACTTTGAGTATCCAGAAGGCAGTGGGAGCAGAGAACAAGCCAGGTTCTCAGCTCCTGGTCCTGTGTTGTTTACAAAATTGACACCTTCTCATGGAATGTCCCGCCTCCTTCTCACCTGCCTGCTCCTCTTGGCCCATGTCCTCTGCCTTTGCTTTCTCTAGTTACTTCCTGCGGGTTCCCATGATGCTCCCACCTGAAAACTCCAGAGGCCATTCTTTCCCACACAGGCATAATGTGGACAACTTTCCTGACCTGGGGTCGGGAGGTGGGGGATGGTGGCCAGTTCAAAGCTGCTAAGTCCCTGGATTGTCCCCTGAATCTCTTCACCTGCCAGTGAGACCCAACGGTGAGTGAACCTCAGCCGTCTCATCTGTTCCAACTTTGCCCTCCTCCACTTGTGGATCGCAACCCCTTTGGGGATGAACGACCCTTTCACAGGGGTCGCCTAAGACCATCAGAAAACACATATATAATTACATATTGTTTTTGTGGTTAATCACTATGCTTTAATTATGTTCAATTTGTAACAATGAAATTGGGGGTCACCACAACATGAGGGACTGTATTAAGGGGTCGCGGCATTAGGAAGGTTGAGAACCACTGCTTTAGAGGCTGCTTGAGGCCTCCCTCCCCCAGGGCGCTCAATGAATAACTGCTGGTTCCTGGACAAGGCCATTCAGGGCTTCCAGAGCTGTAAGGAGATGCTGAAAAGAGCAGACCAAAAAGAGAGAGCAGATCCCCCCAGTAGGAGGAAGTCAAGTGTCCGTGCCCAATGGCAGTAGCTCTCGCAGCCTCCTCCCCTGCCCCCTGCCCTGGGTCTCACACAGATCTTTTCTGGCCCCTCCACCTCCCTTTCCCAATAACCACAACCACAGATGCAGGGCCTGTGGAGCTCCCCTGACAGTGGTATCAGTAAACCCTCCAAAATTGCCCCCCAAACCCTCGGTGATACGGCGGTCATATTG
>NW_006295825.1:898520-916784 GCF_000327345.1 Myotis davidii | reverse complement strand
TTCCTGCTGGGAAAGAGGACAACAGCCCCGGATCAGAGCCCCACTCTCCTTGTCTCCATGTAACCTTCAGTCACTTGGTCTCTCTGATCCTTGGTTTCCCCATCTGTAAAGTGGGGCTGTTACTAGGACCTACTTGCAGGGATCGTTGTAAGGACTGAGAATGAGGCAGTGCCGCCTGGGGAAGCACTGTTTTTAAGTCTTTTTTTTTTTAATATATTTTATTGAGTTTTTACAGAGAGGAAAGGAGAGAGATAGAGAGTTAGAAACATCGATGAGAGAGAAGCATCGACCAGCTGCCTACTGCACACCCCACACTGGGGATGTGCCCACAACCAAGGTACATGCCCCTGACCGGAATCGAACCTGGGACCTCTCAGTCCGCAGGCCGACGCTCTATCCACTGAGCCAAACCGGTTTCGGCTGTTTTTAAGTCTTACTAGTGGGGATGCCCATGATCTTCCCAGGCTAAGTCTATCTTCCCACCCTGTCCCCACGCCCAGGCACCTCCTGAGCTGGACAGACCACATCTCCCGTCAGCCTCACTCAGAATGCAGCCACAGGGGTTTGGCAAAACTTATTAAGCACAGAGCCTACTGTCACATACTTACAAAGGTTAACTGCAGAATTTGACAAGAGGGAGGGAGCGTGGCCCACTCGTAAACATAACCAATTAAGGAGCAAGCCTCATCCTGTAATTATGCCACTGACAGAAATCTAACATCCCATGTAGCGGTTTTGGAGCCAGGCAGGGAGCCCACACCTAGGGACTCCCCCTTCCCACCAGGCCTGGGGAGCAGCACCCAGTCCTCAGAGGCAGCAAGCAGCCTTGGGCCGAGAAGAATGCCTTTTCCGCTGCTCCCTTGAAGTGGGACCCACTGGAGTCCCCCAGAAGTCAATTAGCAGCATCTGGCTAATGAACGTGAGATGCTCCATTTCGCTCAGTCCCGACCAGCTCCCCCTTTCATGTGGCTCTGGGGAGACGAAGCTGCTCTGATCCCTCGGATAGCTGTGGTCCCACCAGCTCCGGAGCGGGTGCAGGGCCACCCAGGGGAGGACAGCAGTTCAAAGCCAGCCTGACAGGCATAGTGGGGTCCAGTTGGGATCAGGAATAATTAGGACATTCCAGACCATGAGAATCAATAGCATAATTAACAAATATTGTGCTATTCTTCAGAATCTTGCTACAAATTATGCTGCCTTTGATCATACAATGTTCCCTGACTGTTAATGACATGTAACGTTAATTACCAGAGAAAGGGAACGACTCAGAATGAAGACTTCCGTGGAAAGTAATTAAGATTCTTTGAGGAGGTGCAGGGCCTATGAGAGCGACTTCCTCTCCGCCCTCCCCCGGTTGTGGTGACTTAGTGACCTCAGGAAACCCACTCTCCTTGTCTCCAGTGGGCAGGCCTATATCCCTTAGGAAGAGAGTGACTAACGTATAGTAGGCCTGCTATAAAGATTTGTTAGCTGAATGGAAGAATGTGTGAATGAATAAAGAGGTTCGCCTGGGAATCCATTCGAATCTTAGGGTTTGAGGGGGGAAACACTTTGAACCATAATCTAGTCCCCTGTTTTCAAATGGGGACACTGGGGCTCAAAGGAAGAAAACCATGCTCCTTGTCAGTTAAGTTTAGATGAAAACTCGGGTGTCAAACAATCGGTCCCATCCCCTTTCCACCACCACCACCCTGCTTAGCGCCCTCTCACCTTCCTCTCCCCCTCCCCTTCTCCAGGCATCTTCTCTGGCCCTTGATCCCCTCACTCCTTTCTCAGTCCTCCGGTCCTCAGTCCTCTCACATGCCCAGCCATCCTTTCACACTGATCCTGTCGCTTTCCACCGAGGCTCTCAGCTCTTCATGGGAAAGGACGCAGGTTTATGTGACTTCCACATGCCCCCCAGCACGGACACCTCCCTTGGAGCCAATTGCCTGATCGACAGAGCTCTTTAGGGGATGGGCCGATGGAAAGAGTCAGGTAGGTGCCCCTTAGCTTAATGAAATGCCCAGGAAAGAAACCAGCTCTGACGCATGGTGTGAACCAAAAAACACCCCCCTTCCTGCTCCCTTGAGCCACTGAATCAGACTCCAAGGTTCTCCCAGGTCCAGAGGAGCCACTTCTGACCTGCCTCTGCAGGAGCACCTGGAGGATGGAGATCGCATGGGCCTGGGGCTTTGGAATCATGGCACTGGGCTCAAGCTCTGCTCCCGTTCCCTGGTTGAGCTCCCTGAGCAATCCGTGCCTTCTTTCCAAGCCACAGTCGCCTCACCTGGCGGCGTGGCAGCTCGGGTCACAGGAGCTCAAGCACAGGAGCTCCCTACGTGCCAGGTCCCCTCAGCCTCCCACTGGCTGGCACTGGGCTCCAATCCAGACCCGGCGGACGGGTATCAGCAGCTTGGGGAGCAGTGCACAGGGTGCTGCCAACCCCAGCTCCCCAAGGATAGCCACCCCTGGGGCACTCCGGTAACCTGCTTCTCCAAAGACAGGCGGAAGCCCTGCTCTGACGCCGGGCAGGGAGCAGTGCTGCGTGAGACAGGCCGCCGGCGGCGCCAGCAGGCGTGGCTGAAGTAAATGATAGTGTAACCCTTGCTACCCGAAACAACAACATCATAACTGTCAGAGCAATTTTCTACCTCAGTAGTTTAACACCTGAACTGTCGCTGCACTCCTCCCCCCATCACGCTCACTCGTGCTGGCTCACTCTCCATCTCACTGCACAGAAATCAGCCCCGCTAGGAGCCATCCTTGTGGAATTGCAGCAAATGGTATTTGCCTCCAGGAGCCAAGGGCTGCAGGATTAATCAGCACACCGGCCTTCCCAGAGGAGAAGGAAGGAAAAGCCCACAGGCTCACATACCCGGCCCAGCAGCTGTCAACATCTGGGTTACAAATAATCCAGGGACTTAACAGGGATTTCAACATTAGACAGCCTCTGACCCCCTGTCACAGAGATGCAGCTACTGGTTTCTATTGGCTGGGATCATATTTCTTTTCCTAGAATGAGGAGCCAAGTGCTAGAAAGGCATGGGGGACAGAGGCACCTCTAAAATGCTGCCTGTGTCTGTTGGGGACCGGCCAGGAGAAGACACACATGCTTGGGTGAGAGTCAAAATCTGTAACAACTGGTGGGGCAGAGGAATGGACCAGCTGCCCTCCTGTTGAGCCAGTGTACCCCTTTAAGTTGATGGATCTTGGTGTGGTCTCAGTGGGGGCGGGGGGTTCCAGGGGAGAGCTGGAGTGGCAGAGAGCAGACCTCAGGGGACCAGGGGCAGCAGCTCTGCTATTTACCAACCTGTGTGGAAGATGTTCAATATTTTAACCAACCGACCAACACACACACACACACACACACACACCCCTTCATCCCTGGTTACTCCAGCAGAAACTCCCTGCTTTCCTGGGGAGCCACCAAGTTCTCTGACAGCCAACAGATTCCCTTCAGGGGCAACCAAGGGCCGAATCAGAATCAGTCGGGATGTTAGAGCTGGAAGGGATCACTGAGAGGGTCCTGTCCAATCTGGGCTGGTGGAATGGGAAACTGAGGCTGCTCCTGGTCGGCCTGGGACTGAAGAGCAGGGCCTGATAGGACCCTCGCCCTTGCAGTGCTCGCTGTGCTGACTCTGCCACCACAGCTAAGCCCAGGCCCCAGGTCACCACGCTGGGCTGCAATCAGTGATGCCCACCAGGGCAGGACAAAGGGAGAGATGAGGAACTTGCCCACATCTGCCTCCGGGTGAGGATAGGGAGAGTGGGGGCAGGAAGGAGGTTGGACAGACCCTAAGACACAGGGCTCCGGGAGCCTGAGAAGAAAACACACCCAAAATTCCGTATGTGAGGCAGAGGTTAAGGGGTTGGGTGTCAGACGTTCACACCATTGCTGATTTCCTCCTGTCTCGTGGCCTTGAATAGCATCTGTCAGACATGAATCACTCCCAAATTTGGGATTTCAGCCATTTTTGCCCATGCATTCCAGATTTGTGTTTCCACCTTCCTTCTCAATCTCCCTACATGGATGTCTAGTAGACATCTCAAATCTAACATGCCCCGAACCTGCCCTTCCACACCCTCCCCATTTCAGTGACTCGGGTCGAGAATCTTCAGTCATCCTTGATTCTTTTCTTTCTCTCTCACCCTTCATCTCACCTCTCAGCAAATTCTTTTGGCTCTTCCTGCAAAATGCATCCTGAATCTGATTTCTTCTTCCTACTTCCACTGCCCCCACCCTGGCCACATCATCTCTCACCTGTCAGTAGCCTCCTCACTGCCTCCCTGTTTCCACCCCTGCCCTGACTTGGTGACTTGCTTCCATGGTGAGCACAGCTCTTCCAAGCAAGTGGTGGGAGAGGGTGATGGTACCCCGGAGTGGCACCCACCCACCAAGCCAGGACTTGCTTCTTCCCACTGGAGACCCTGTAGGGAAGCTGCTGGGTCAGAGGTCAGGAAAGGGAGTATTCAGGGATCAAGTGGTCTCGATGCCTACACCGGCATTTGGGGACACATCTGGTCCCCTCAGCATATGGACTCGCTCCCGAAATCTCCAGCTGGCAGGGAGCACAGAGGCCCTGAACTGACCTCCGCCAGCATGTGGGTCTTCTCACAGTAGCCTCTGCTCAGACACCACCCTGCCAGGATCGCCCATACCCGGCCGGTTCTGACTGCTCCCACACCTTTCCACGCACTGGCCCCACGGTGCTCCATGCAATGTTCACGACAGGACACAAGTCCCCTTCTCACCAGCACGGCCTCCATGGAGGGCTTCCCACTGCGGAATCAGGACTGCTGGCCACCTCTCCCCACACGCTGGGAGTCACTGGGTCCACCTGCCTCCGTCAGGGAGCCTCACATGGCACGTCCATGGACTCTCCTGGACACAGGCCCCGTTGGTGGCTCAGGCTGTGCTGTGGCCCAGTCTCCACCACCTCTCCTGAGTCAGACGGGCAGAGCTGGACCCCGAGGGAAGGGAGAAACCTCTCCAGACATCAAGGCTCCTGCCAGCCCCTCTATTTGAGCTTTCTGCTTCTCTGACTGCCCCCTTCCGGTTCCCTCGACCTTCTTTACCTGTTAACTAAAACAGGCAAATCATATCCTCCCTGTCTGCGGAGCTCACAGCCAGCATAACAGCCCCTGTGGCCTGAGCCTGAGCCCACCTCTGTCCAAGTCAGGGCGTCTAGACACGGGCAGTGTCCACACTGACAGGGCCTCGCCATCTCAGTGCGATTCCCTCTGTACCCAGAGAACAGTGCTCAGCAAGAGGAAACAAGCTGCCACAGGTCACAGAGCGGGGGCGAACGCCCTCAGCCCAGCCCAGCCCTTACACGAGGCCCCAGGAGCCGGGAGTCAGATGCTCCAACGCCAGCTCCTGCCCACGGGGCTCTCTCCCTATTCGCACTGCGCTTCGAGGGAAGCCCAGGCTCTGGCATTGACACATCAGACATGGACAAGGCCTCCATATCATATACAGCGACAATTCCAGGGCAAACGCTGCCACCCTCCCTCCATCCACTCTCCACTTTCCCGATCACAACTGGCAGAATGGTATTAATCTTTGAAAACAAAAACCAACTCGGCTTTAATTAGTCAAAGTGATTGAAGAAGCATAAGTGTCCTGTCCCACCAACGTCACTTTGCACACCCAATGTCACAGCAGCTGCAAGACCCCTCACTGGGTCACACCAGTTGGCCACAGGGAATCCGCAAGTTGGGGGACACTAACTCAAGGGGGCCACCCGACTGCACCACGGCTTGGTGCCAGGTAGTCTCTGTAGCCCCACCAGCATCACCACCCACAGCCCTCTAGCTGCCCTGGCTCCAGAATCTCCTGCCATCTCTGCCCCTGTCCCCTGCACGAATGTCACTAAGAGAAGACGTTGCTGAGAGCACTTAAGCAGCACTCCCAGCCCCCCAGCACCTGTCCTGCAGATGCCTGACAGAGGAAGATAAATATAGTTGTAATATACAGCAAAGTGCATAACAAAGAATGTATATAGTTGTCTCTGACAAAGCTGACAAGCCAGGGCTGGCAGCTTTAATCAGTTCCCAGCTGAGCCCAGGAAATCTGCAGGAACACAGCTCTGACCTTTGGGGCCAATTTCTAAAGGGAAGGTTAAAGTTTTACTGCAAAGTATGGTGTGTGGGGAGTTTTTTAATTTAAATGAAAGAAAGGTATGAAGTTGTATATGTACGCCAGCCCCCGAGGTGGTAATGGGAACATGGGAATAGAATTTTATTTTAAATTAATCCCTGGATCCCCCTTCCCCCCCGCCCCCTACTGAGGCCCTTGGAGATGTTTGCCTCTGTGGGTGATGCACAGCAGTTCCCATCTGTCAGATGAAATGCTCGCTTGCGAATAGGCTGAAAATGCATGTGGCTGCAGATTTCAAAGATTCATTCATACGTTGCCAGAAAAGGGCCTAAATATTTAAAATGTCACTTTTTAAGCCCTGAATCATTTTGTCCCCGTAACCAAAAGGACTGCTGGGAACATCCACGAGACAGCCTCACCCATGGGTATTCCTCTTCCCCATGCAGAGTCAATAGCCAGGAGCTTTGTACAGGAAGCTGAGGAAATGTGGTTTAACTGCAGCCAACCATTTAAAGTCCTCCTTCTCCAAAGGCAGGCTTCACAAGAACACAGCCCCCTCCTCCCATCGGATGGGACCATCTGGACCCAGCCTCAGAGCGCTTCGCGGAGCCTGCCCGCTCTGTGCCTGAGCTCAGAAGAGGACTGGGGAGCCAGGTTCCAGCAACAGCTGCTGCCCTTGAGCTCAGACAGCCCTTTACACCCACCTCTGGATCCTGGTCCTAAAGTGCACATCAGGATCACCTATAATGTATGGTGACAGGTGGCTACTAGACTTAACAGGGTGGTCACTGTATAAAGTTTATAAATGTCTAATCAACTATGTCGTATACCTGAAATCAACATACAGCATGTCAACTGTAATTGAAAAATAATACAAACATTAAGTCAGAAATCACCTAGGGTAGTATGAGGGGAAGGAGACTTTAGAAAATGCAGGTTCCTGGGCCCCCTCCCAGCCCTGCGGCTGGGACTCTCCACAGATGGAGCCAAGAAGCAGAGTTCTGAAAGTTTCTCCGGGACCCTGATGAGCAGCCGGGCTCCGGAAGCAGGGGCCTCTTCGCCCTGATGAGGTGACAGGGAAAGATAGCACCGCTCAAGTATTTCCTGCAGCTTCTGGTGCCTGAACTCCCCCTTCAGACAGAGGCCCATTTCTACAGCACTCCCCACTCACGCATGAACCACATTTTAAAACAGGCCAGACAACCAGCTCCCGCTTCTACTTAAACATTTCTAAGCACTCAACCCTGTGAGTCTGAACTCTAACATTTTGAGACAAACCTAAGTGGCCTCTCTTTTTAAATGCCCTTATGGAATGGGAGAAAATATTTGCAGACCATCTATCTGATAAGGGGCTAATATCCAAACCATATAAGGAGCTTATACAACTCAACAGCAAATAATAATAATAATAATAATCTGATTTAAGAATGGGCAAAGGACCTGAATAAACATTTTCCCAAAGAAGACACGCAAATGGCCAATAGGTACATGAGACGGTGCTCCGCATCAGTAATCATCACGGAAATGCCAACTGAAACCACCATGAGCTATTATCTCACACCTGTTAGAATGGCTATCGTCAAAAAGATAAGAAATAAGAGTTGGAGGAAAGGAAACACTTATACACTATTGGTGGGAATATAAATTGGTGCGGCCCCTATGGAAGAGATTATGGCGGGTCCTCAAAAAATTAAAACTGCCATATGATCCAGCACTTGCACTTCTGGGTATAGATCCGAAGGGAACAAAATCACTATCTTGAGGAGATATCTGTACTCCCACGTCTACTGCAGCATTATTTATAAGAGCCAAGGCATGAAGCAACCTAAGCGTCCATCGATGGATGAATGGATAAAGAAAATGTGGTCTATATCTATATGTAATGAAAGATTATTCAGCCATAAAAAGAAAATCTTGCTGTTTACAGCAACATGGAAGGACCTTGAGAATGACAAATATTGTACAATCTCCCTTATATGTGAAACCTAAAAAAGCAAAACTCATAGAAACAGAGAGTAGAAGAGTGGTTGCCAGGGACTGGGCGGTGTGGGAAATGGGGGTATATTCGTTAAAAAGTACAAGCTTCCAATTATATGATGAATAAGTTCTGGGGATGTAATGTACAGCATGATGATTATAGTTAATAACAGTGCAGTATATACTTGAAAACTGCTAGATCTTAAATGTTCTACACACACACACACACACACATACACACACACACACACACGGTAATGATGTGAGCTGATGGAAGTGTGAACTAATTTCATTGTGGCAATCATCTTGTAACATAAGATCATCACATTGTGCCCCTTAAACTTACACGATGTTATATGTTAATTATGTCTCAATAAAGCTGGAAAACAAACATTGTAATGCCCTTACTCTTAAGGGACATTTTAAGCTGTTGTTTATACCTAAGTCTGAATGAGGTTCAATTTTTTTTTTAAGACTTGATCTTACAGACTTTCCATGTGCCTGAACCTGGCTTGAGCAATAATGATTCTAATTCTGTCGGGTTATGAAATGTTTCCAGGCCCATGATCTTCACATTTGATTTCCAGCAATCCTCTCACAGTTGTTACTGCCTCCACCTTCTAGATGAGAAAACTGAGAGTCAGAGAGTTTTAAAGATTTGCTCCCAGACCTGGGGCCAGCAAATGCTACAGTTCAGAGAACTTGGGTTCTGGTACAGCAAGAAACATTTCTACCAGATGCATGAACCTGCCCCACAGTACCCGACCCCAGACGCTGTGGAGTCTCTGCTTGCGCATCTCCAGTGAGGGGGGGCGCACTACTTCCCGGGGCTGGTCCAACCCTCCTCCCTCAGGTGGTAGGAGGCTGTTGTATAAGACAAGGAGCCAGGGGAGCATCCACACTGAGACAGCAGTAATGAGGACAGGAGAGACTGGTGACTAAGTGACCCACCCAATGGCCAGTCTTCCACCTGACAGCCAATGCCAAGCTGTGCTGACACCGACTGTGCCCACCTTGAAACATTTTTCTCCCCATCCTCCATTCCAGAGCTGTGTCCAAAAGCCCCAGAGCCCAGGGGAGAACCAAGAACCCTAGAAATGGCCCAGCCAGCATGGCTCAGTGGTGAGTGTCGAGCTAGGAACCAGGAAGTCACAGTTCGATTCCCGGTCAGGGCTGGATCCCCAGTGTGGGGCGTGCAGGAGGCAGCCAATCAATGATTCCCTCTCATCATTGATGTTTCTCTCTTCTCTCTCTCTCTCTCTCTCTCTCTCTCTCTCTCTCTCTCTCTCCATTCCTCTCTAAAAACAATAAAAATATATTTTTTAATTTTTTTAAAAAACAAAGAACCCCCAGAAATGACTGGGCCTGAGGTTGAGGCCATTTAAGGAAGATGCTTTGAATCCATTGTTTGGAGTTTGGAGGGGAAACCTTTCCAGACTTTCCAGTATCTTGATTAGCCCACAACTGTGGTCACTCCAGACTGCACAACCACTGACATCCCCCACCTCAGTGGGACCCTCAGGGGCCTCACAGCACCTGGGAGGATGAGAGGGAAAGATTAGGCCTGAGCACTGATGCCAGAGGGACCACAATGACACTTACACCAGCCCAGGGGACAGACTTCGGGGCACAGTTTGGGGGCATGCTACCTTCTAGGGCCATTTAGTGAAGCAGAGTGCTGACAAAACGGGGAGAGTGTAGAGGGAAGGACTCCTGGGGGTTAGCTGAGGGAGGCCAGGGAGGCCCTAGACAACAGCGCAGTGGCCTCAGGACCTTCCTCGGGCGCCCTGTGAACAAGGCTCGTCAGACTTAACTGCAGTTCTTCCAGATGAGGAAAAAGCAGAAAACCGCACAATGGATCGTCCGAAAGACTTCTGCTAGCTCTCATGATAGTCATTCCCTGTCCCCCGTCTTCTCTGCAAGTGGAACTCCAACTTGTTTATATGGCAGATGGAGACCTTCACCTCAGAAGGAGCACCAGCCCCCAAGGATGAGGTGAGATAGGCGATCTCATTACCCTTGGCTAGTGATTGATGTAGTGACTGATGTAAGCGTGAGCACATGTCACCGTTCTGGTAATAAACTGAATCAAGAAGTCAGCTTTAGAGAACATTCTTTGCTAAGTAAAAGGGCAAAGCCTCCTGAAGAAAAGCTCTCCCGCTCTCCCCACTTCCTGCCTGGAACAAGGATGTGATACCTGAGGGTGTAGCAGCCACTATGTAACCATGAGACGCAGCCAATATGCCAAAGATGCAGAGTCAAAGAAGGTAAAAGCCTAGGTCTTCAGTGACACAATGGAACCACTCTGCCAGTGTCAGATACCCAACCTCCATGTGTCTTGCTATGTGAGAAGGAATTATCTCTGTCTATTTGCTTAAAACACTCTAATTGGTGTGTGAGGGTTCAGCATTCAACTTTCAACTGAATGCTGTACTAACTAACATAGCCATGTGGGTAAGGTAGGAATATAATTACTAATGTAATTCATTTATTCATTCCACAAGTATTTGAGTTTCTCCTACATATTAGGCACTGTCCTGGCCACCAAAAGGACACACTCCTGCCCTCAAGACATCTGTATGCCAGTGGGGAGGAAAAAACAGAGGTGACTGAGAAAAGAAATACATAAAAGATGTATATGTTATGTGGTGACAAGTGCTATGGTGAAACATAAAGCAAAAAAGGGGGGCATGGAATGCCAGGGCTGGGAGAGGGGGTGCAGCTTGAAAAAGAATGGTCTGAAAGGCCTCACTGAACAGGTGATATCCGAGCTCAGATTTGAAGGAGGTGAGAGAGAGCCAGGCAGAGGGAAGGGCAGCCTGTGTGTGCTGACGGGGGGAGCATGCCTTCCTGGAGGTAGGCTGTGCCATCCGGCTGCAGGGCTTGCCCCCAGCCCTTCAACTTACTTCTCAGTGGCTTGGAAAAAACATTTAGAGTACAACTCAGAGGACCCCTGAAGAAGATGAACTCCAGTGGAATGGGATGAGGGTGTCAAAAGATCTTGCCAGGCTGGAGCAATGGACTGAATGGACACAGATGAAAGGTAACAGGGATAAAGGTCAGTGACTATGCTTTTCATCCAAAATATCAACAGCACAACCCTAAGTGGGGAAAGACATGGCAGTCACGGGAGTGAGGAAAGCCCAGAATTGTTCCACGGCAGGAAATTCAACAGGAGGATGTGCACTGGAAAATTTAACAATGCAGTCTCCATCTTCTTCTCAGTGGACATGTTTTAAACGAGGGTGCCAGTCCCACTCTCTCTACACAGGTCAGAACAGATGCTCCTGGAGGCCAGTGTTCAAGCTAAAAGAACAGACAAGCTGGAATCCACTCAGGGTCAGAGGCCAAGCTGAGGCACCCTGGGGTGGCCCCTCTGGGGAAGGAGCTAGGGAGCAGGAGGAGTGGGCACTTGGAAGAACACGCCTCCATTCTCTTACTCACAGACGTCCAGGGAGCACCTACTATGTGCCAGCCACTTTGTTGGTTCTGGGAATAGAGAAGTGGCCTCACAGAGCATCCAAACAGCAACAATCCCACCAGTGGCTATCACACCTTTTGAAAACAACCCACAATAAGAAGTACACTTGTCACCACGACCCGCTAGATACAAATGTGTATACCTATGTGCAGTTGCTCTTCAGGCCTGGCCGCTCTCCCCCTCTCCCCTTCCAAGAGTGTGCTTTCAATTTAATAAATCTTGCCACTGAAGCTTGTAACAAAAACAAAAACGTATGCATATATGTGTAAAACAGAAACAAAGCCACACAAAGTTATATTTACCTATGCTACACATGAGACAATCAAAAAATTTCTATTTTAAAAGTTTTAAAATGGGAGTGGGGGCCCACTGAACTGATTCAGTGACCCACTTGTGGCTTGACACCGCCATCAGCAATGTGGAAAACACTGCACTATACCAGGACACGTGCCAAAACTTGGAACAAGCAGGTGCGAGGGCAGCAAAGACCAAGGGTCAGGGTTGACCATTCTGAGAAGTAATGTTTGAGACCAGAAGAGGGGCCAGGGGACGATCAGACATTTTACAAAGAGAATGGCCCAATTGTGATGATGGTTGTACAACTATGTGAATGCACTTAATACCACGGAAATGTGTGCTTTAAGATGGTTAAAATGGTAAATTTTTTGTAACATATACTTACTTTATCACAAAAAAATTTTTTAGACTTAGAGAGAGAGGGAATGCCCACAAGCACTGCCTTTAACTAGTGTAGGGCTGTATGGCTTCATGAACACTGTGCAGCGTTGTAAACGGGACTGCTGCCACACACAGCACCATGGCATCACGCTGAGCTCAGGAAGATGGACCCGGAGTGCTGACTGTATGACTCTATTTACATGGAGTTCAAGGACAGGCAAAGCCCATGGGTGGCAATAAAAGCAAAAATGAGAGTCACCTCTGGGAGGGGAGACGGTATTCACTGGAAGGAGCATGAGTCACCATCCAGGGTGATAAAAATGTTCTATCTCTTGGCCTGGGTGGGCGCCACCCAGGACTATCCATTTGTAAAAATTCATCGAGTTGTACATTTAAGATTTACACACTTTGCTGCTTGTAGATGATGCCTCAACAGGAAAGGGAAGAAAGTATTTTTTAAAGAAAATGAACATTTAAAAAAAGAAAAGAAACATGATCAAATCACTTCATGGGTGGAGGTTAAGTTCAAAAGTTATCAAGTCAAGAAAACACTGCATAGTCAGAATTGCCCTTGCGATCTCTTAAATCACCCATGAAGATTCACATACATGGGTGTATACGGCCCTGTAACATAACGCTTATGCACTCTAAAGTTTGAATAACACTAAGTTTGACAAAGGCTAGAAAAACAGGACATTGAGGCATGGATGCCAGGGCCAACAGTCACCTTTCTTTACAGTAACTGTCACCTCGTGTTGGATAGCAGGGGAGGGCGAAGGAAATCTAAAGGGCCTGCCCACCCACCCAGGCTTGTTCTGTCCTGCTTTAACTTTAAGCCACTATATAGCATGTTTAGTGATAAAACTGATTTGCTCATTGGAGAGAGAATGAGATGAGCTGGGTTCTGAAGCTAGCCATTACTCTATCCTTAGGTTCCTTCCGTGTGGCCCCAAGGAAGAGAAATAAGATGGAAACACTAGGAAGAAGGACTAAGGAAGAGCTTGTGAACCAACGTGGAGGAACTCTCCAAGGACGGGCTGGTAGGTAGTGAGTTCCCCGTCAGCAGAGGCGATGCATGAGCTGAACACTTGGACCCGGTGACGTTAGGCGCCCCTTCTCTCCGGGAGCTTCTGAGTTGGCCAGATCCCCTGGCTCCCTCTCCTGGACATGTCCCTTCAGCCCACAGCTGCCTTGACAATGAGACGTGGAACTGGTGAAAGGTTCCCGCCAGGGACTGCAGGTGGCTGTCCTAATAGAGGATTGCTCTGCTGCCCCTGAGAATTTACGGCCTCCCTCCTGAGTTATGGGGAGGCGGGCAGAGCCTATAAAAAGGCGCCATCCAGGCTGTGGGGTGCCCGGGGCATCAATCAGCCACAGTCTGACCACTGGAGCAGAGTGAAGATCAGGCTGCTGGCTTCTCACCTATAAATTCTCCCTCCTGCACAGGATGAGCAAATGTGTCATATTTAAGAGATGCGTCTACCATGGTTTAATTCCAAGGATGTATGTGGCGGGTGGGGGAGAGTGAGGAAGAGACAGCCCTAAATGTAGCCTTCAGTTGTCCTCATCTCCCATCAGAGCCCCTAAACCCACCTCCCTCCAGTCCTATCCCTAAGCAAATGGTGCTGAGTGAGCAGATGACAAAGAACCATACACCTGGGAGCAGGGCTGTTGGCTGGGGTAAGGGAGCCAGTGTGGCCTGAACGAGGCGGAAAGCACCAAGGTGGAGCCATCATACCTCTTCTGGAGGCTGGGAGTGGACACCCTTCCTGCATCTTCTGTTACAGCGAGGACTGAGGTAGGAGAGCAGAGAAGGGCCGGACTGCCCTGGACTCAGGGTCGCTGCACCGCACAGCTCTGCAGGCGCCTTTCATATCATTGCCAATGTCAGAGGACGTGTGCAGTCACAGCCCAGACGGCTGCACGCGGCAGTCCTGCTGGACGTACGTCAGGGGCCTTTCTTCCTGAGGATGGAGTGGTGGAGAGAACACTGAACCAAGAGTCGGGACCTGGGTTCAATGTCTAGCTTCTTCTCTGACTTGCCGATGGCCCTGGGCCAGTGCACCGCTTCTCTGAGCCTGTGAAATGGGGACATTAATTCCTGTCCTGCTGGACCTTTCTCAACAGGCCAGGCGTGTCTCCGGTGGGCTTTGTGGAGTGTGGATAGAGGGCAACTGCTATAGGTGACCCTTTCTGAGCCCATTCAGACCCGTCCCAGTTCTTGGCCAGCCTGTGACCGTCTGCCTTCTCGGGGCCACACCTTTCTGACACAGAACCTACCAGCGCCAACAGGATGCACAGCCACGCATAGGTGCTCCTTAATTTCTGAACTAAAACGCAGTACATTTGTCTGACAACCAGAGAGAACCCTTGAAATTGGAACTGCCCCAGAAAGTCGGGGCCATCTGTTTGCCAGGCCCAGGCAGGTGACTGCAGCTGCCAACAGCTGTGCCCACCAGGGGGAGGGTCTGGGGGCAGGAGGAGCAACAACAGAGTACAGGCGAACTTTCCTGACAGCCCCCCATCTCCAGCTGCTGGGAGGCCTGGGAGAGCTGGCCGCCCTCTGAGTGTGCACCGGCTCATCCTCACACTAGGGCAACACTCTGACCTCCCCTCACAGCACTTTAGAAACAATATTCTCAAAAAAAAAAAAAGGCATAATTTTTAAGAATTTGGGCTTAGCTGCTGAGAACAATAACCAAAAAGGGGGGGTGGGGGGGAGACAGGGCAGGTCCCTCAACAAAACTGCTCTGGTGCCATAAGGTCCCCCAGGCCCTCCATAGATCTGCTCCTTGCGTGATCTCGTCCGGCTCAGCTTTAAACACCATCAGTAGTGACAGACCCAGATTCATAGCAGCAGGCCCTCGCCCCCGAGCTCCAGGTCCATACCAACTGCTTGCTCAACATCTTTCTTTGGATGGTTAACAGGTTTCTCAAACTCCACATCCACACAGTGGAACTTGGTCCCCCCCGCCTCAGGGTTTGCCACCTTGGGGAGGACACCAGCTGAGCCACACACCAGCATCCCTCACCTGCAGAAGCTTCCTAACCTCCCCCATTCAGTCTCCTCTCCACCCAGCAGCCAGGGAGAGTGTCTGAAAACACAAATCAGATCCTATTGCCCCTCTGGTGTCTTCCCTTCCCAATCAGAATAAAATACAAATTCCTTACTAGGCCTACGAGGCCCTCCATGACCCAGCTCCTGACCATCTCACATCAACCCCTCCTTGTCTCTTTGCTCCAGCCTGATGCACCTTCTGTCTGTTCCTCCAGCAAACCAGGCTCGTTCCCACCTCAGGGCCTTCGCACATGCGGTCCTTTCTGCCTGGAAGCTTTCCCCAGAACTCCCCATGTCTGTCTCCTTCTCATCACTCAAGTCTTCTCCTCTGAGGTGCTCTTCCTGACCCTGTCCACACTCACCCAGCAGCTCCAGCATCTGGCATGCCGCCTGGCACAGGGCAAACCTGGATGAGTATCTGTGGAATGAATGTTAATGAAAGAAGTTGCAGACTCTTATAGCAGCAGGTAGAGAACGCAGCAGAGGCAGGCAAATTGCTCCTCAGGAGTGGCTTTCCGATGCCCTGCCTTTCTCTCCTCCCTCCCTTGGACACACTGAGCTTGGTCACAGCCCTGTGGCTGCACCCAATGCAGAGGCCTAAGGGCCATCCTCTCTCCTCACATGGATGCTGCCTCACTGCCCCAGCCCTGCCTTTCATTGCCATGTGGCTCCAGTGGGCAGAGCCACAGTGGAAGTTGGCACCTTGACAGGGGCAAACAGCTGCAGGATGACGGGCTAGGGAGAGAAAAACCGCCCAAGTCCAGGGCCGGCCAGAACAAAGGAGGTTGTGCCCCGAGACGACCCAGACCTGATCCCACTGTCATGAAGTTTCAGAGACCCTTGATGCACACACTCTGCTCCCACTTCATTTTTACAGCTAGAGACAGACCCTGAAGGGAGAGAGATCTGTCTGATCTGCACAGCCAGGAAGTGAAGCTGAAATACCCATGTGGAGCCTTCACCTCCAGGCAGTGATCTGCTCCAAACATGGTACTTCTCAGCCTGTCTCCCAGGATGGGGAGAGGGGTGGGCCACAGCTCTGACAGGCCATGGCTGGCCTGGTCTCTGGGATTGCAGCCTCTCGCCCTTTGGGGTCCCCCTCGGCAAGCAGCATGCTGCAATGGCTGCCTGATGGGCCTTCTGCATCCCCTGAGCCAGGTTCCTCCCAGCAGCCACAGTGAGCTGCAGAAAATAAAGACCTGATCCTCTGTCACTCCCTGCTCACAACTCCTCTCCAGCTCCCTTCTGACTATGAGGCAAAATGCTCAGGTTGCCTATAAAGCTCTTGCCTGCCCTGGCAGCCCCGCCTCCACTGTTCTTCCCCTTGCTCTCCCCCACATGGTCTTTGTACATGCAGTTCCCTCTGCCTGGAATGCTTTTCCCTTCACCCCCTTCACCTTGGTATCTTGTCTGCCCGTCAGACTGTAGCTCAAACGGTTATTTCTAACCCCTACAGGCCCTGCCTGATTGTTAGGCCTGCCTGCTGGACTCATGAACCTTTGCAGCACTCGCCGCATTGTGTGTATCTAATAATGATGATCTCATCCTGCACCATCCAATACACTAGCCACACTAGCCACTGGCCACACGTGCTACTGAGTACTCGAAATTCAACTAGTACGAATTGAGGTGTGACGTCAGTATGAAATACCTCATTAAGAATGTTTATATTGCATGTTGAAATGATAATATGTTAGATGTACTGGGTTAAATAAGATATATTGTTAAAATTAATGTTACCTGTTCTTCCTGCCTTTTTCATCAGGCTACTAGGAAATTTTTAACTACATATGTGGCCGGCATTGTCTATGTATTGGACTGCACTGATCTGCTTAGCGTCTGCCTCCATCACTCAGTGCCCCTCCAGCTCACACAGTGCACTCCCATGGCGGTCCCCCAGCCCCAGTGCTTTGCATGGTGTCGTGCCCACTGCAGGGACTTAAGAAACATTTGCTAAGTGACTGCACACCAGGCTGCCCATCCCGATTTCAGGAAAGGGAAGTGATGCAAATAAACCACCGGATCTCTCTGGTTTTCTCCCCACCTTCTCATCACTCACCACCCCACCCAGTGCAACAAGGACCCAGAGCTTGGGTGGACTCCAGAGGCTTGGCCAGGCCAGAAGAGAGCAGGCCTCACACTCAGTGAGGATGAGCAAAGTCTCTCTCTCTCTCTCTCTCTCTCTCTCTCTCTCTCTCTCTGAAATATCATTTCTCATGGTTTGGAATGAAACCCATTATTCCCAATTAACCTGCGGTGAACCCACAGCACTTGCTGGCTTGCCCATAATTATTCATCCATAGTAATAGCTAAAGTAAATTCTGGCGCTTTCACTGAACACTGACATCTCCTTTGGGAAAACTTTCAAAGATGCCATGTCCTTGGTTCCTTATCTAAGCTTCCCTGCCCCATCTTGTTTCATTGTTGTGGTTAAGGCATCCTAGGCCAGAACAGCTCCATCCTGACACTGTATCCCTGGGTGAGACCCTGGCAGGGCTGTCCTGTACCCTCCCACCCACAGGCAGACGGGGTCAGATGGGCAGCATCCCGACCACCCCGGTCAGTCACACACACACACACACACAATTAGCCGGTCCTTCTCAAGGTCCCCTTCACCCTGCCACCTCAGCAGCTGAGCTCCACAAGTCCACAGAAAGCATAAATCTTGGGCACAATTTATTTGGGGATGTCAGATGTAATTTACTAAGAGTAACTATCTGCCAAAAAAAAAATCCAACTACTCATTTTAAATTAAGTGTGGCTCCTTTTAATCATTTTCTACTACCTAGAATGCTGCATTAATGATGCGGTGGCCTTCCCCCTATAATCACAATAATAACAACTAAGGCTTAAGCGAGGAACCGGGGTGGGCAATGGGGAGAGAGGAGGCGGATGGAGGAAAGGCAGGGCGATGCCTCCTTCCTCTCAGCCTTGGGGGAGAGGCGTCTTGTTCAGAAGAGGAAAGCCTCCTTGCGTTTTGCAGGGGAG
>NW_006295825.1:886827-898494 GCF_000327345.1 Myotis davidii | reverse complement strand
GGGAGGGGGGAAGTCTGCACAAGACACTAACAACATGCTCTACTTGGGGGCATTTCTTCCTCCCGTTAAGAGAGCAGAGCCTCTAACAGGGAAGCCTCGATGGTGGACAATCCGCACAGGCACCCGGTGGTGCAGGTCCCAGCCTCCTCGCTACCAGAAGGGGCATCTTGGGGCTTCAGCTTCCTGCCTAGAAAATGCAGATCAAACCTTTCTTGCAAAGTGGGTTGAGTGATGGGATAACTTTGGAAAGCATCCCGTAGCTTGTGAACATTCCAGCGATGACCATCCCCACAGAGAAAGTGGTGGCCACAGGGGCTCTGGAAAGCCGTCGAGGTGGACACTCCGGTGCCCCTGCCCCACCTGCTATGAGGGTGGGCTGTAGAGGCTCCCTGCTCCCCTCCCCACCCCCACCTGCCCAGAACGGCCCTCGGTGACCAGAGCCCCCTGTCCAGGTCATCAATTCCCTGTCCCCATGCTCTCAGTCGATGACCGAGGAAGACAAAAAGCCGGCTCCCTCCCACCTGGGAATCACTCTGAGTTCTGGTTCAGGCTCCAGAACCTGCCTCCGTGGGACAGGCCAGGCGAGGCTTTCCCTGAAGCCACGCCCTTGCTGTCTCCTTCCCCTCCCCAGCCCTGTCTCCCTCCCCCGCTCAGGTTCTTTCTGAGAGCCCCCCAAGAATAACCCATGTTCGGAATCCTTGTCTCAGGCTCTGCCTTGAGGAAGCTGCTGAAGAAGCCTTCACAGCGAGAGCCCCTAGTGCTGCGTGGCTGCTGCTGGAGTCGCGGTCACCACAGTGCCCGGCAGGATGCCACGGCAGCGCCGGGAGGGAGGGAGGACAGCCAGTGTTTCTGCCAGAACCCCAAAACAGACGCCCGCTTGGCTGAAGAGGAGAAGAGTGGAAAAGCCAGAGCAGGGAGGAAGGCAGGGCTCCCACCAAGGTGAGGGCAAGGCCCCGGCCTCAGCCCCTAGTCCTGCTCCTGGAAGACCAGAGCTGAGGCGGGTGGTGGGAAAGCCCAGCCACAAAGTGCCCCGACCAAGGATGGAGAGGACTGGGGGTCCCTCACCTGAAATGAGGCTGGGTTCTGTCCAGGATGCAGGGACCCTAACCTTACACTGCCATGTGCTCTGCCCCTGGGGTGGGGTCCCTGGAGAAGGAGATGGCAAGGTAGGAAGAGGGGGCCAGTGCTGGGTTCTGAGTCACCGGTTCAAGTCCCCACGCACTCTCCCTGCCAGGTCTCTCTTAACCCACACTGAGACCGCCTCCACTGGGCTCCCCAAGTCCAATATGGGGCGAGGTCACTCCCTGTGGATTCACCACCATGTTCTCTTCCTTCCAATGCCCCCACCGGACGTCTCCCCCACCCACCTTCACACCCTTTGTCAACAGCTCCTTTCACAAGGTCATCATTACCCACTAATTGTCCAAAATTTCATTCCCTCATCCTTCTTGGTTAAGAATTGATTTAAGGGACGAGTTCAATATCCCTGCCGTCTCCAAGTGCTTATTAACTCCCTGCGCCTCCAGCGCCCTGCGCAGAGCCCGCTCACCTCACAGGGCTTCGCCCCGCACTGATTGGTAAAGCCCGGCTTGTAGGCCTGCAGGATGGGAGGCCTAATGTGCACTAATCTATCATTACTTCCCAAGCTGGCAGGGTGACGGATGGTGGCAGCGGATGGCCATGGCGGCCGGCGCCTCCTCCAGCACCAGGCTGCGTGGGAAGTTGGCTCAGCAGAATGACGGCTGCCTCTGTCTAGGCTGGCAGGGGAGGCGCTGCTTGGCAAGTGCATAGACCCAAGACATCAAGCAGGAACCAATAAATGCCCCCCCCCACCTCCCTCTGAGAGTCCGTCCTCGGGGAGCAAGGCCACTGGGGCCATTCCCTCAGGGGCTGGACTGCCCATCAATGGGCCTCCTGGTAGCTGCGTCTGGCAGCGTTCAACCAATGAGGAGCCCCGGCAGCAAATGGGAGGGACGAGAGGGAGGTCATGTGTTTATTAGACAGCCCCCTCCCTGCAGGGCCACCTGGGACTGGCTGTGTCCTGGAGGTCCCAGCTCCTTCCCTCTTCTCTCCCTTCCTCTCCCCTCAGGGTGAGGGCTAGACACAGCCTCACTGTCACTCACCTTTCCCTCTGCTCCACTCACACCTTTGTAAGCAGTCCCTCCATTCACCTCTCCTCAGATTGCCCAGCTTGTGTGTGCCTCGTTTCCTGCTGGAGCCCTATTAGAAACTCCGTACACCTCATTTTACCAACGAGGAAACGGAGGCCAGAGAGGACCAGCGCTTGCTGTGGGTCACACCATGAGCTATGGCAGGGCTGGCTCCAGAGTCATGTCTTCCGACTGTCTCATAAGATGATGCCACCTGACTTTCCGTGTTCTTCCCCTGCCCCCGCCTAACCGTAGCACACATCTCTTTATTCGGGCCGCGCCATGAACAATGGTGCCAGTGGGGCTCATAGACCTGCCCCTGCCAGGGATGGTAACATCAACTCCAGGGTAACTCTAGCCTCCTCGGCGCCTTCCTGATGTTGGGACACCCCCTCCGGCTGCTCTGTGGTCTGAGACACTTTCCTTCCAGTCTTTACAGCTGCCCCTCAGGCAACAGGGCACCTTTTAGTGGACATGCTGAGCCCCAGGCCACCTTCTCTCATAATCAAACCTCAACCAAATCAACAGATTGGAGGTTTAAATTTCCACCAAAAAGCCCGTCTTTTTAAATAAGTCTTTCATTACAGAAGACAAGTATTTAGTCAATAAATTTCTATTCCAGCTTCTCCTATGGGCCAGGGACTAGACTGGGCACTCGAGTTAGTCGAGCAGGGGATGTAAACAGCCGACTACAACTAAGGGTGTTCTGAAACAGAATCTACAAAGCTGAGGATGAACACCTGGCTCCTCCTCCCTCCGCCCTTCTTCCCTGCCCCCAGGGTGACCAGTGAGGTCCAGGGGGACAACTCCAAGCCCTGTGAGTGGCACAGGAAGGGACCAACCCACCTTTCCGCCAAGACTCACGGGAGCACCAGCACTGCAAGAGGTGTGTGGCGAACCAGCCGCCATCACAGCAGGTTCGGTCAGCGTTCCCCTCTGTAGCCAGGGCCTCTCCTCCAGAGCAGTCCTAGAAGGGGCTGGCCACGCGCTCTCCCTTGGCCTGAGCCACTGGCACACACGCCCGCACACACTTTCCCTGAGACTAGATCCTCTCCCTGGGCTTCCAGACACGTGGTGATCCGTCACCTGCTCGGGGCTTTGTGGTCTGTTCTTGGCACGTCATTCTATTCCACAGGAGTGGGAACCCCAGGAAACTGCCAAGTCCACATTCACCTGGCCCGAATCCAAGTCATCAGCAAATTCTATGTCCACAGCCACCTTGAGATGGAAAGGCAATCACCCAAAAAGGTTCCCCAAAGGTCAGCATGAGGCCAGGAATTGGAAAGGGGCTCGGGGAGAGGAAGAGGAGAGGGTTGCTCTGTTAGCCCTCAGGGAACTGCCCTGCCCCACTCCTTCCAAGAGCGGAATAAAGCCTGGACCCAGGGCTAAACCAGGAGGAAACTGGCCCCAGTATTTGAGTAAACCCCTGGGCAGGGGATTGAAAGGCCTGGATCTCTACCCAAGGCTGCCACTACCCATCCAGGCCTCTTCTGTAAAAGGAGGGTTGGATCAGATGAGTCTCCGTGCTCTGAGGGGTGTGACTGCCGTTTTCTGGGGAAAAGGAAGAGCAATGGCCTAAACCCTGGTACTGCACTCCCGACAACCAGAACCCCATAATGCCCTTCCTTCAACAGAGCCGCAAGGAGGACGCCCAGCCCAGCCCAGCCCCACCCCTGGGCCTGTCTCACTGTGGGAAGAAGCTGCTCTGAGGATCTGGCCCAGCTCATCCCAAAAGGAGTCAAGATCCCCAATCCCCGGCAGATACCTCCTTCCCCAGCCTCCTCTCCCTTCTCCAGGCCATCCACTTTGGAGCCTGGATGATCTAGAACCGCGCTGTTCAATCTAGTAGCCACATGTGGCTATCTAAACCTCAGTTCATCAAGATCAAATGCAATTTAAAACTCAAATCCTCAGTCACACTGGTCACCCTTCATGTCCTCAGTGGCCACAGAGGGCGAGCAGCCGCTTACTGGACAGAGCAGATGCGGACACTTCCATCGCCGCACACAGTGCTTGTGGACATGCTAGGCTGGAGGCGGGCCTTGTTGTTGCAAAGTGCTTCCTCTGGCTCCCTGATTCCTTCCTGCGGCAGAGTAAGCCCACTCTCTCCAGTCCACGGGGCGGGGGCGGGGGGCCTGTCTGCCTGAGTGACAGCCGTTGGTCACCCGCCAGAACCTGAGAAGGACACAGTCAAGCTAATGGTCATCCAGCACCTGGAAGAAGTTACTAACAGACATTATGTTTCAAGAAATGACCATGTTCACTGACCATCCCCTCACCAGCCTCTCCTTCCTCGTTTGCTCTGTCCCTTGCTAATTCCCATTCTTCAAGGACGTTATGCAAAGGGAGGGGGCAGAGGAAAGCCAGAGAATACGTGCGGGGCCCCAGGATTTGGGATATTTCTGCTGGCGTGACCAGGGGAAGCTCAGAAAACCCCAGCAATCATTTTTGGAGTCCTCCATTTTTCCAGAAACCATTCATATACATGGCTGGGAAAGCTCCACCAGGGGTTAAAAACCAATAAAATACCCGTCTCTGGTAGCACAGAAGCCTGGCAGGGGTGGGGGTGGAGGAGGGAGAACCAGACAGCTAAATGGGTTATCCAGAAATTACAGGAGGCTTTTAAAAGTAGAAAACTTAGCATATGTCAGGCCCATAATGTATAGACAATAATTAGTTTCCACTGAATTTTTGTATTTAATTTTGTGGTGACTATCTCCTTTTACATCATGCATTCAGCAATCACTCTTCTTCTTGCTTAATATGCACAGTAATCTTTCTCCTCCTATGTCACATATTCAATAATTCCTCTCCTCCGGTTCCAGGGGCGTAAGATGAGGGAAATGTCACATTTTAAATTAGTAACAGCTGTGTTTTTGTTTTTCTGTTTCACCTCCACTGATGCCCTGTAAGTATCGTGAGCTCCAAAAAGCAACATGGGGCTCCCTGCCTGTCCTGGTCCTCAATTCCGAGGCCTTGGGGAGGGCTTGGCTCTGAGGATGGGACACGCCTCAGGCACCTAGCAGGCCAGAGAAGGGAGCACTGAGCAACTGGCCGGCCCCATCCCTGCAAGGGGAGGACATGAAGCTCTTCCTACCAACACCTGCGAGGGGCGGGCTCCACCCAGGCTCGTTTAGAGGACCCCCAGTGCTCTGTTTGTTCACATCCGTGGGCCTCTGTGTCTGAACTCCCAGACGTTGCCGCTGCTTCTCCCTGGGATGTGAAGGAGTGGACAGCAGTCAGGAAAGCAAGGCCGGGACTTGAGCGAGGTAAGTGAGGCACCTGAGGGGTAAATGTAAGGAGGCGCTGGCTCCCAGGTGCCAGCCCTTGCACTTGCAAACCCCAAGGGCCAGTACCTCCTTAATTTGTTCAGCCCCAAGCGCTGTGCTGTGCGTGCCTCATCCAGGCCCTGCCCTTCAGAAGGACCAACCCCTGGCAGGTCTGGGAGTCAGAACCCCTGAGAGAGAGATGGGAGAACAAGTGACTCAGGAAGGGAGTTCATTAAAATGCTTCAAGGGACTCGGACCTGCCAGAGTGTTGCTGTTGTTTTAAGACAGAGAGGAATTTAGCAAGAAATCAATCAACACGCATGCTGACAACTTATTCCTTGACAAAAAAGAAACAACCCCCGTTAATTTTTTGCAGCCTTTGGGTAGCCAGTGTCTATTGCCGCTAATTAATTTTCCAGGACTTTCATTCTCCAGCTATCTCAAAACATGGTGTGTCTGTCAGCCCGGGAGGCACTGCCAACATCTGCTGTAGGGGCCGGTGATTCTGGAACCTGTGCCACACGGGAGGGAGGGGCTGAGGAGCACACAGCACGCTCCGGGAGCTTCGGCGCCAGGCTCGCAACCCTGGCCTGCTCTGCTACCACATCCCCGAGCCCGTTCCAGCCAAGAGGACAGCCCTCGGAACACAGAGCAGTGTGCCCTGGGATGGACATGAACTCACTCGCACGCGTGCGCACACACCTCCTGCCTCAGTTTTCCAAAGGGCAAAATAAGGAGATTGTACGCAATCCAATTTCAGATTCCTGGACCCAGGTTTCCCTGCTGAGCACCAAAGCCATGTGGATTCTTGTCTAGTCTGTAGACTCCGTGAGGGCAAGGATTGAGTCTTATTCATTCTGGCCCCTGCCTCCCTTCCCCAAAGCACAGTGCCTAGCACCGTCTTACACACAAAACATGCCCAGCTAAGGTCTCCCAGGTCGCACTGCAGCCTCCTCCTCTCCCAGCCCCAGCCTGTCTGCCATCCCCAGACCAAGGAAAAACTTCCCAGGCCTTACTGCTGGGGTCTCAGGACCCAGGAACCTTGATCTGGAGAATCCCTTCTGCCTGCCAACTGGACAAGCTCATTCATGTCTCCCCAAAGGAGCAAACAAAAACATGAGACTTGCCCGGCCAGCGTAGGTCAATGATTCGCTCTCATCATTGATGTTCCTATCTCTCTCTCACCCGCCCTTCCTCTCTGAAATCAATAAAAATATATTAAAACAACAAACAAACATGAGACTTGATCCTGTAAAGTTAGCTCCACAGGTGAAAACTTCAGATTAAAACCCAAGAGAGTCTATAGGTTGCAGGCTTCTTCTATAACCTGAGCCCCATGGGTACAAACAAACTAGCATCAGCCAGGACCCTCCCCTGACCCGATTATTCTGGGAGGATGTGAAGGAACGAGAACGTACCCCAAGATTCCAGGACAAATCAGCCGGTGATGGCGTCCCAGGCAGCAGCATCCCTGGTCAGGACCTGAGGTTTGGCTCACCTTCTTGAGTGGCCTCCTTGGGAAAGTGACCTGATGGGAGGCAGACCCTGCATGTCCCTTCTCAGAGCACCTGAGCCCCACGCACACACCCTCCCCGAGGATGGGGGTGCTCTTCTCCTTCAGGTGAGCCCTCACCCGGGAGCCCTCACGCACCTCACAGGCCGCGAGGCCACATTGCATCTTGCTCCTCAGCAAGGCTTGTAGTTTCCTTTTATATTCTTTTTTTTTCTTTCTGTTTTTTTTTTCCTCAAACAGTATGTGCCTGGAATGAATACCACGCTCTCTCTGGCAGAAAAAAAGGAGTGTGGAGGGGAAATGTGAGAGCAGTAATCCATTGTAACACTTTAGGGGAAACTGCAAGCAATTTCCATTCTATTGATCCTCCCTGGGCATCAAAGCCACACTGAGTTTATTTGGAAAATTAAATTCTGGAGCATGTAGCACGAGAGGCCTCTAGTTAAGTTGTCTAGCTCTACGGCCACAATTTAATTACGATCTCACTCTGACTCTCCATTTAAATACAGTAGAGGAGTGGGCACGGCGAGGCTCCCTCGTCCCAGCTCCACGGCAGGGGCGCCTGCCCAGCACCCACGCCCACAGCGGAATGGCCATGTGAATCTCAATTATCCTCAGCTGAGCACTCACCAACTCCTCCTGCTGCTGCCCATTTACATTTTAACATATGTGATCTGTAACAGAATATATTCATTAAAATGTAAATGTTTACTAAGTTAATCTAATATTTGGAGTTTGCTCCTTGTTCAAAGGTAACTTAAACACTGTTATTATTAGAAACAACATATTACTGAGCCACAAATTGGTACAATGTGTTAGGTACAGTTAAGTCCTCACTTAAATGGGTGTGTTTAGGTTCTGCAACTATAAGTAAAACAAAACCAATTTTTACCATGGGCTAATGCAGGGGTGCTCAAACTACGGCCCGCGGGCCACATGCAAATACAAATATTGTATTTGTTCCCGTTTTGTTTTTTTACTTCAAAATAAGATATGTGCAGTGTGCATAGGAATTTGTTCATAGTGTTTTTTTTTTAAACTATAGTCCAGCCCCCCAACGGTCTGAGGGACAGTGAACTGGCCCCCTGTTCAAAAAGTTTGAGGACCCCTGGGCTAATGGATGTTAAGAAGAGTGAAGTTCCTATAGCATTTCATAAACATAATCATCGAAGTCTAGCTGGTTCCAGCATTGTGTGTTGTCCGCAGGCTTTGGAGGCTCACAAACAGGTAAACGTTAGCACAGCGGTGCACACGCTCACGCACACGTGCACACACACGTGCACACACATGCACATCAGAGGGCCTGGCAGAGATTTTCCAAATTTTTACTCAGCCATCTACGGACTATGCACTCATCTTCTTTTATCTTCTATTATCATCCCAATTGCACGCGCACCTACAGGGACGTAGGATGAAAGTTTTAGAATAAAGAAAAAGTCCTTAATAGTGCCTACACTTAGCTCCATGAAGAACTCGCTACCTTGTTCTCATTTTCCTGATCTCTTCTGTGGAAACCTGGTCACAGTCTAGCACAGGTCCACTGATCGCCTTTGGACACCACTGGCATGGACCGATCTTTCTTCGTTAGATTTTTATTTAGAGCTGATGCTGGGAGAGGTGTGGTCTCTGCTTGCTGCTGCTCAGCAGCCCAGGTAATCAAGAGCCACTTTCATCCCTTCAAGGGGACCAACCTCGCACCTTCTGGGTTCCGCCAATGCTGACCTTTTTGCCCCCAAACAAGGTAGAGTTCCACTGACGTTCTCCTGGAGGAATGTCCTCTAGGCAACCAGCCAGGTCTCCGTCCCTACATCCCACAAACCAGCACAGCCTGACACATGGAGAGGCTCACTTCACAGTTGCTGAATTCCATTGAAAAGTCACTGGACAGTCCCCTGAGCCACAGAGGAACGCCCCCCATCCTCAAGGTCCCCCAGCCCCCTCTCTGCAAGGCAGCTCCCCTCCACCGCACCCCCCACCATCTAAGGAGAGTCAGCATGCAGAATAGGGAGGGAGGGAGTCATGTCTTTCAGTGATCTCAGAACCAAAGGCAATAAGAGCCTGCCCTTCCTCATCCCCTCACGCCCTCCGTGAGCTTGCTCCCCAGACTCTCACTGGTCCTGAGATTCCTTTGGAAGAAATGACTTTTCACCTACTGCAGGTGCCAGGGGTGAGAAGGGCTGGATAGAGCCGCGATGCTTGATCCACCGGGTCTCTCCAGAGGGAACATCAGCAGTATTTGACAAGCTGGCCAGCTCTCCCGGGAACAGAACTGTCATTAAGCCAAGTGGGAAATCATTACCTGATCTATAAATGATTACAGAGAAGTGGGAACTGTCACTACCTTCTGAGGAGTTTGCAGAATTGGGAGTTTAAACAGACCTGCAAACCAGTGCAACACTCAGCTCCCTGGAGCAGCTGGTGTATTATTCACAGGGAAAGAAAGGCAGAAGTTAGGCACTTTATGAATTCAGGGGGAAAGAGGAGGTCTCAGGGACTCTGGCTATCAAAGGATTTCAGACCATCCACGGTGTCAGCCAGAAACCTAACTCAAAGGAAAACATAACTATTCAGATCTTCTGCCTGACAGTCTGGAGGCCTGCAACTTGATGAGGTCTTTCCACAGGCAAAATAAGCAACGAGAGTCACAGCTGCAGGCAACTCGGTCATTTAATCAAAGACACATCTTTTATACAGACGGAGACTGTGTTCAGCCCACCCGGATGAAGCCAGTGCGGAGAGGGGAGCTGGTGGCATCCTTAGGTGCCGCTGGCCCATCACTAGGGGAATGGATGAGTAACAAGTGGTGAAAACACACTACAGAGAACTCAGCATCAGTAAGAAACCATGGGCTTGGATGCACCTCAAGCAATAAAGTAGATCCCACCCCACGGTGTGGGGAGAAAAGCTGGGAATGGAAGGTAAATGTAAAATACATACACAGAATGAAACTACATATTTTATAATGATACATGCATATTTTAGAACATATTCCAAACACATTAGGATGGATGTGTTCGGGAGGAGGGTAATAAGAGTGAGGACAGGGGAAGGAGAAAATACACAAAGAAAGACCATACAAAGCTATTAACTGAGTGTAATTCACTCAACTTCCTGCACCTGCAGTCCACAGACAAGGCGGGAGGTGGGCGGGGGGAGGGAGAAACAAAAGTCCAGACTGATGAAGACAGGGCTTCTCAAACTTTGACGTGTATGCAAATGTCCTGGGATCGTGTTAAAATTCGGGTTCTGAGTCAAGGGCTGGGGTGGGGCCTGAGGTTCTGCATTGCTAACACCGTGCTGGGGTGGGGAGCAGAGGAGGAGATACAAATGCTGCTGAGCCATGGACCTCACTTTGAGCTGCAAGGGCTTAAGAGATTTACCCAAGATAAAGAATGAGCAGCAAAGTCCAAGTAAGAGCCTACATATCCAATATGGATGAATTTCAAAATAATTATGCTGCATGAAAGAAGACAGACAAAAGAGAGTACATTATCATAATGGATGCTTCCATTTATCTAAACCCCTAGTACATGCATACTAATCCATAATGACAAAAGGCAGATCGGTGGCTGCCTGGACTTGAGGCTGGGAGGACCGATGGGTTACAAAGGAAACTTTTGGAGATAATGGATATATTCCCTATCTTGATTATGGTAACAGGTTTTCTAGGTACATACATATGTCAACTCGTCAACTGTATTTCAAATGTGCGCAGTTTACTGTGCATCAGTTATACCTCAACAAAACTGAAAACAAACAAAAAAGGGCCGGTGTCCTAACT
The DNA here is from genome assembly GCF_000327345.1 of Myotis davidii. NCBI lineage: Eukaryota > Metazoa > Chordata > Mammalia > Chiroptera > Vespertilionidae > Myotis > Myotis davidii. The sequence continues at coordinate 887,781 of NW_006295825.1, read as the reverse complement.
CCCACTAAAGATGCCCTGTCTGCACTTCAAGTGGAGCAGAACAGCTTTAGCTAGAAGAGCTCTCCAGGGCTGCAGCCACCCCGTTGTCTCCTCCAGAGCTCCTGCCTTAGCCTAGGCACCACCATCTCACCCCAGGCCTGCTTGGGAGTCTGTGCCCCAATTCCACCCTTGTGACCTTCTCATTCATTCATCTCCTAACCCCAACAGTTTAAAATCCTTCAAGACAAAGGGTATAAAGACCAAAAGCCAGCCCTGGCTGAGTAGCTCAGTCGGTTAGAGTGTCATCCCCAAAACACCAAGGTTGCAGGTTTGATCCCCTGTTAGGGCACATAGGGGAGGCAACCAATGAATGCATAAATAAGGAGAACAACAAATCAATTTCTCTCTCTGTCTCTCTCCCTCCCTCCCTCCCTCCCTCTCTCTCTCTAAAAAATCAATAAAATTTTAAAAAATGTTAAGACCAAAAGGTGCACCCTGCCTTTGGTGCCTCCCACCTACTCCCCCAAAACCCTCTTAGCACCCCTCCCCTCTCACTCTCCACCCCTGCCACACTGACTTCCTTTTAGTTCTCCCAAAGCCCTTTCTACCCACTCGGGATCTCTGTCTACAGTGCTCTCCTGCCTGGGGAACTCCTGCACAGCCTCCAGTCCAGCTCAGGTGTCCCTTCCTCACCGTCTGTCCCGACCGCCGCTAGCCCAGGCCCCTTTGCTCTCCATCTCCCTAGAGCCATGCTCCTTTCCCTCCAAGCATGTGCTCCGGGCTGTCACCGTTCCTGACCAGCGTGAGGTCCTGATGCAGGCTTGCCTCTTCCCCTGCACCAGGAGCTCCGGGAAGGGGTGCCATTCTCTTGCTTACCTCTATGCCAGCCCCTCGCACAGTGCCCGGCCCACAGGAGGTGCTCCATAAGTACTCAGCTGTTGAAAGAATGTTCAGTGAACTGGCCAAAAGGGCCTC
>NW_006295825.1:881414-886805 GCF_000327345.1 Myotis davidii | reverse complement strand
ACATCACTAGGATTTGGGGACAACAGCTCATCGACAACCCAGACTCAAGCTCTGTGGGGAAGACCCGAACCACAATCTACCAAGAGCGCAGGTAACCCGAACATTCTCCCGAACATTCCACCTGATCCTTAACCCTCCTTTATAAGCAACTTTGCATAATGTAAACAGCATGTTTGCTTTTGTGAGCCTTTTTCTTTCCAGTTTCAACACCATTATGTTGAGATAGAATTGTTTCCTTTCTGGCTTGGATCCCAAACTGTGGTACATTTCAGAGGGTGATATGGACCTAAACAAAAGTCCCCTCAGGCAAGGCTGCCAAGCCGCAGGACTTGCTCCCAGCCCGGATCAAAGGCCCTGGAATCAGAGGGGCCACTCCAAAGGGGATGAGATGGAGGAGATGGGTCAGGAGCAGAGACACCGGAAGAGAAATGGGTGCTTCACAGGGAGGAAAGGTCAGAGGGCAGGGATCAGATGCCTGGTCAGCAGCCTGGCGCCAGATAGACCAGCTCATCAGAAGTAGAACCAGGCAGGGCTCAAAGGGTTGGGCAAACAGCCAGGCATCTGGAGACCCAGAGGGCCTAGGCTCACGAGCCACAGTTTGCCAAGCCGCAGTTTGCCGACCACTGGCCTAGACTAACCCCAAGCAGCCCCTGCCCCCACTCTCTCCCAGAGCTGCCATCACTCCTGCTCTTCCCTCTGCTATAGCTCTCCCCCGCCATTAGTACCCTGGTCATGTCTCTTCCCAAAGCCTTTCCAGGTGTGAGGACCACCTCAGCAGCTACCTGGGAGGACATGAAGGGTAGGTCTCTGGACATTTCCTCTAAGTCCAGCTACGCCCCGCCCGATGGGGGCATGGACATGCGTGAGGGGTTTCCCTGACACGTCCCATCATTCTCAGGCTTCTCCGCTGCTTGAGATGACACAGGCAGGAGGAATTTCACAGCACAGACCTCCTGGAAGTCGGAGAGATTCACGGTGAGCTGTGCCTGAAGTCCCGGCATGCCCCGGAGCCCAGAGTTTTTGTAGGAGGAGCAGCTGACACCTGGGCTCTGTCCACTCTGTCCCTGGACTGCCCAGTGGGCCTCTCTCTCCCGAGCTGCTTCCTGAAGACCCAGAGGGTGGTGATGCTGTGGGCACCCCTTCTCTGCCACAAGCCCTAAGAATCGGCCGCCATGGTGATAGAGCTGGCATCATTCTCTGAAGCCTTACAGGTCACCCAAGGTGGCTTCCAGAAAGGAGGCTAGAGAACAGGAAGCTACACACAATGGGAGAGCCTCCTCAAGACAACACATGGACCACATGACATGTGGCTAGTTGTGGGCGTACTCTTCCCTCTCCCTCACTCGGGACCCGGCTGTCTGTCACGGAGTGGCCCTGACCTGCTAAGCCAGAGGCCATGCTGAGCCTCCACCCAGTGGATGGAAAATGAAACCCAAAGGTGAACTCCCCTCATGCTAATAACAAAACGTTAACTGGTGGACAGTTTATAAATCGCTCTCTCTCCTCCTTGGCAGCTAGGACAGGCATGATTATCACCTCCTGTGAAAGCGGAAACTGGGGCTTAGAGAGGTTCAGAAACTTGCCCGAGGACATAGAGCAGGTGATGGATGAGCCAGGGCTTAAACCAGAGGCAGCAACAACTTTGAAGTAAATCCCATCCACCTGGTAATCCTCGCCCTGCCACCTCCCAGCTGTGTGACGGTGGGACCGTTAACCTCTCTGAACCCATTTCCTCTCCTAACAAATGCATTAATTACTATCTATCGCACACAGTACAGGGAGCATAAAACAAGATGAAAGTGCGGTGACAGAGGAAGCAGTTAATTAGTGTTTGTTTCTTCTTCCAATTCCAAACCATAAAACATGTTGTTTTGGGACAATTCCAACGTGGAGGTTGCAAAGGACTTTTCAGTGAAAAAGGAAACACGTTCTCAAGAAAGTGGCATCTGAGAACATGTCTGGCCAAGCAGGCCTCTGTCTGCACCACCTGGGTCTTCTTCCACTGGCCCCTCCCCTGCCCCTCCTTCCAAATGCATGGAAGCCCGTTCATTGTCCACTGGGGCCCACCCACTTGCTGTGCGTGGGTCGGTGGCTGTGCCAGACCTGCCTCTAAGGGTGGAAGTCCATCGACAACCCTGAGACTGGCCAGAGCTGAGTTTCATACCCAGGGACCAGCCAGGAGGGCGGCTTCCCTCCCATCCCAATCTCAGATTCCCACAGGCGGGCCCCAGGTGCTTGGTGACATCACAGCAGCCTTGTGAGCTCACGTGCAAAGCACTTCCTCTCCCATCTATTTACTCACTTCACCGCCCCTGGAGCCCTGGCTGGGGGGCAGTGAAGCAGTTGTCAGCCCCCTTTTACAGGGAAGAAAATTACAAAAGATTGTCCAGGGCCATGAGGCTTGATCTCAACAGACCAGAGCCCCCATTCCTGTCCACCTCCATGTCCTATTCCGGTGCCCTTTACAGAGTCCCATGTACTCACTGAGGACCCCCAGCCAGAATCAAACCTAAACCTCCCTGCGCCAATGTCAATTCCACGAGATTTTTATGACTGAGCTATAGTTATATAAGAGAGTGCCCTTGCTTTTAGGAAATTCACCTTGAAATATTTAGGGGTAAAGGAGCATCATGTCTCAATTATCAAACAGTTCAGATACACACACCCAGGGCAGGGTTCTCAGCCTCAGCACTAGGATATTTGGGGGCTGGATAATTTGGTATTGGGGGAGAGGGGACTGTCCTGTGCATCCTAGGGTATTTAGCAGCACCCCCGTCTCTACCCACCAGATGCCAGTAGCACCCACCCACCCCCCACTCTCAAGTGTCACAAAATTGTCTCCAGACATTGCCAAGTGGGGCCAAAACCGCTCCCTGTTGAGAACCAGAAAGAGAGAATGTCAAATGTGAACCTTACTTTCCTGTAAGTCTGAAATAATTTCCAAGTAAAAGGTTTTTAAAAAATTGATGAGTACTTAGAATCAAAGGTAGGAAGGAAGTTGGAAGGAAGGAAGGAAGGAAGTTGGAAGGAAGGAAGGAAGGAAGGGAGGGAGGGTAGAAGGGAGGGAAGGAGGGTGGGAGGGAGGGAAGTTGGAAGGAAGGAAAGAACTTGCCAGGGTTCCAGCTCTATCTCTACCCAGGGGCCTTTGCTCACAGGTTGGTTATGCTCCCACAGCTGCCAGCATCGGCACGTGCCAGAGCCTGCCAGAGCTTCCAAACACATGTGCTCCCTGAAGCCTCAGCCCTGAGGAAGGTGCTGGAACGTCCACTGGACAGAAGGGGAGCCCAAGGCTGCAAGGGAGGTGCCAAGGTGCCCCAGGACTTAGCCCTGCTCCTCACCCCTTTGCTCCCCAGCAAGCACAGAGTGAGCTCTGGGCTCTCCCAGCCTCCACCGAGCACCTTGTGGGCTCCTTTGCAAAAATAAACACCACAAATGTTAATCACATGCACGTTTTTTCTTTATCCTCCTCTCCCAAGGGGCAGTACTGGGCTGGGCAAAGTAGCCTTTCAGATGTTTCCAAGTCAGCAGTTTTGCCTCCTGCCTTCGCCTTTCGATCTGTGATTATTCAGACTCACACTGGCTAGCTGCCATGAGGAGCAACTTGGTTATCCAGGGGGGAAATACCCCAAACTTCCCAATTAATAAATAAACAAACAAGGCAAGGAAGGCGATGGGGGGAAGGAATGGGGAGAGAAGAAAAGTAAATTGCACAAATGCAAATTAGAATTATTTAAAAATTAAAAGTTACTCTTTTAAATTATTTAACCTAATTACCACCTGGCTCTCCTGGGGAGACCGTCGCTTGTGTTCTGTGGAGCAGAGAGGATTAAGCAGAATCCTCAGGCACTAGCACTAGCCAGGCGAGGCCAAGAGAATCGGAGTTTCAAAATGCCTGTGAGTTGGGGGTGGAGGGAGAGGTGGGCTGTGGCACAAATAACAGTGAGGAGGAGGAGTGAGAAGAGTAATTAATGTGGGTATCACATTTCATGGTTTACAACCCACTTTCTCATTTTTATTTAATCCTCACACCCACCAGAAGGCCCACATTGCTAATCCCATTGTACACATGAGACAGCTAAGGTCCAAGGTCACAAAGCAATAAACCAGCCTGGAGCCCTGCTCCTACACAAAGGCCTGGGAGGCCCTTCCCCGCACCCACCACCCACCCACCTTCCTTGCCTTGTTTGTTGGACCAGCCTCCAGGAGGACACCGGAGGGGACAGTCACACCAACCGGTCCTGATCCCACCTTTGCTGCTGCCCTGCTGAGAGATCTTGGGAAAGAAGCCTCACCCCCAAAGCCTGTTTCCTCGAGGGGAAGGGGGATGATACTTACCGCCATGGGACTGTTAAGAGGGTTTCAGGAGACGTGTACCTAAGGCACCTGGCACCTAGCCAATTTCCAATAAACGGGGCCCTTATAGCTCCAAGGAGCACCTGGGGAAGACGAGGGGCATGACATCTGCATCTACCCTGAGCTGGCAGGCCCAGGCAGGCCGCACAGTGCAAGCATCAGGAGGCTCTAAAATCCCCGCGGCCCAGGCAGCTCCCAGAGCAATCAAACCAGAGTCTCGGTGTGTCTATGGCCTCTGGGCGAGTCCAGCTGCAACCACAGTCATGGCCTTTATGCTAATCTGCCTCCACTTGGAATATAACATGAAGACGTGGATATAACATGGATTACTCTGCAGCTGAAGGTGTACAGGGCAGACACTCAGTGGAGCATTGCTCAGGGGCTCTGGAAGGGACGATGTGGCATGTCCCTCTTGGGGGCGGGTAAGAGCAGAAATGAGCCCTCTGTGACTGAGAACAGAGCAGGAAGAGTCGGGGGCTTTCCAGAAGCCCTCCCCGACATGTATGCGACCAAACCAAGCTGGGTCCCCGGGCAGTAGAATGGGCAAGGAGTGGGGTAGGAGGGGTGGTGGGTGATCATGAGAAAGCTCCTTCAAAACGCCAGACAAAGGCCTCTAAGTGAGCCTGGCCCACGTGAGACCCTCAAAGGAACACTCCAGATGACATGACAGCCTCACCCCACTCTGGACCTTAGGACGTGCACACCATCCCGGGGTGACCGCATTCACCCACCCCACAAGGCACAATGAGATTCACAATATACCCTCATAGGCCCTGGGCACTACTCAGAGCTTCAATTTCCTGTCTATTAATCCAGGAAGGGTCTAATTTGCATGTCATTTGCATAAATTTACTTGTTTCCTTTCAAGAAAGACCCCAACACTAAGCAGGTGAGATAAAATAAATTGGCTTATTTATTGTCCCTCCTGCTGCAATTGTATTCCAACCTAACATCATGGAGTGTCACAGGGGAGATTTTAACACTGCAGCCTGGAGAGGACCTGGCAGGGGTAGGAGGGGGGCGGCGAGCGGGGGAGGG
>NW_006295825.1:866601-881215 GCF_000327345.1 Myotis davidii | reverse complement strand
GAAGACACATCCTGGCTGGACCTGCAGGGACAGAGGAAAAATCGTTTTCTCCCCAAATCAGGCCAGGGGTAAGAAGGAGGGTTGCCTCAGAAGAAGGGCCAGAGCAGCGTCACTGCTTCAGTTACACGGCCAGACATCAAACCCTGTTTCGCTGTCCTGTCCTGCAGCAGGGACCACAGCCCTGGCTGAGCCCAGCCTGGAGGAAGGCCCACTCTTCAGAACGGTCATTTAATTCATACAGACACCCTGTCAGGGCCAAAGCACAAAGGACTCAGCTTTTAAGGTCCCCCCTGACTCCAAACTCTTACACTGGGGTTTCAATTGATGCTTTGTATCACATAGTTGGTAGAAAAATGGATTATATTAGCAGCTGGCACCAGAATTCCTCTTAGGGAGGGAACTGTCTGGGTGTGGGGTGGAGTGGGGAGAGCCTTTATATGCTACTTCTGAGACCTGGACCCTGAGGGCAACCAAAGAGGGGGCACCACAGAGAGGGTGCCATAGAGCAGATGCCATGAAGAGGGTGCCACAGAGAGGATGCCACGGAGATGGCGCCGTGGAGAGGGAGCCACAGAGCAGGCGACTGTCTGCTTTTCTCTGAGAAGAGACAAGGGCAAGATGGGATGAATCCTCGGAATGATGAGGGCAAGTCCCTGATGTCAAGATGGCTTCAGACTGAGCCACCAGCCCAGTTCAGATGACCTCTATACCACTGTCAATTCCCAGAAATCTTGAGCTCATGGAAATATTCCCGTGATCTCAGTGGGCAGCCCCTAAGCCCTCCACCCACCCACCCCCACCCCCCCAGGGCAGCAGTGCTCCTCTTAGGAAGGCCACTTTCCATTCCTCTGATGACCACAAACCTCAGCTCCTTGGAGCAGGAAAGCACTGTGCTGCCTTAGCAGGCACTCCTGCTGGTGCAGAGCGTGGTCCCTGGCCCCTGCCCTGCACGCTGGGTTCTCGCTGGAGCCCATTCATAGCTCCCTGTCTTCGAAGGATGAGGCAAATTTCTGCTTGTTTTCTCCTCTATTTCTTGATCCAAAGAAAAACCCTAAGGCTAAGAAATGCTGCTTCTAAAAATAATTATGGTTCTCAGCTTCCCTCACCTGGAAAGGAGTTGGCTTTGGAAATGAACATCCCCACTTTTCACATCCTGATGAAAGGACAGTGGAGCTCATCAGTAACAGCACCACCAACTGGGTCCATTTCACAGAGGAGACAGCCTGCCTTTCCAGACATGATGGGAAGACACAGCCCCCGCCCCAGGGACCTCCCTGTCTGCTGGAGGGCTGTCCTGCCCTACTGAAGCGCTCTGCCAGACAGGAATACCCAGCCTTGCCTAAAAGACCCACCGGTACTTATGGTTTTGGTAAAAACTTATTTTTTTACTACAAGCCATTGTGATTCTACACATCTATGGCACATCCTCACCCAGCTGTTCATGGTCCCTGATGAAGCAGATTCATTTCTATGGCTGCCCCTATTCTGTACCCAGTGACTCCCTTAGTGCTTTCAAGGATTTCCCACTTCATTTATTCATTTCTGGACCAAAAATTGATTAAGCACCTACTATGTGCCAGGCACTGTCTTAAGCACAAGTGTATGATATGAAGCCACGTAGGTATAGACCCTAAATTCATGGAGCTTATATTCCTCAAGAGAGAGCTATTAATAGAGTAATCATTAAGTATATAAGTACTAACTATAATACAGTTATATTAATTTGCTAGGGCTGCTGTTACAAATACCACACATTGGGTGGCTTAGACAACAGAAATGTATTTCTTTACAGTTCTAGAGGCCAGAAATCCAAGATCAAGGTCTTGGCAGGACTGGTTTCTTCGAGATCTCTCTCCTTGGCTTGTAGATGGCCATCTTCTATCTGTGTCTTCACTTGGTCTTTCCTCCATGTCCTAACCTCTTCTTATAAGGACACTAGTCATGTTTGATTTGGACTTACCTACATGACCTCATTTTACTTTAATCACTACTTTAAAGGCTCTATGTCCAAATACAGTCACTCTGAAGTATTGGGGATTAGCATGTCAACATATAAACTTAAGGGGGATATAATTCAGCTCATAATAATATTCTAAGAAATAAAAGTTGGGGGCATATAATAGTGGGAACAGGTAACACAAACCTGACTTGTGGGAGGGAGGAGTGGGGGGGGGGGGGGGGGGGGGGGGGGGTCATTGAAGGCCTTCCTGAGGAAGTGACATTTGAGTTGTGTCTTGGCCTAGGTCAGTGGTTCTCAACCTTCTGGCCCTTTAAATACAGTTCCTCATGTTGTGACCCAACCATAAAATTATTTTCGTTGCTACTTCATCACTTTAATGTTGCTACTGTTATGAATCGTCATGTAAATATCTGATATGCAGGATGGTCTTAGGCGACCCCTGTGAAAGAAAGGGTCGTTCAACCCCCAAAGGGGTCGCGACCCACAGGTTGAGAACCGCTGGCCTAGGTTCTCCCAAAGGTAGGCCCCGAGACAAGGGCATGCGTGCAGGTAGTTGAATTGAGAGGTGATCAGAGGGCAGGGGACAGGGACAGGAGGAAAGACAGGCAGCACGAGGATGCACCGTCGAGCAGGCCAATGTGACAGGCAACTGGGCTCATAGTGCTGGGGCTCCTAGGAAGCATCTCAGAAGTACCACCCAGGAAATGAAAGGGAGAGGCATTATCCATGCCCGCGATTCCCACTGATCAGGGATGGCCACCCTGTACATCTACACTGTATGTGGGTCCCAGGGGAGTCTCTCACCTCAGTGTCAGAACTAAGCCCTGGACAGCAAGCGAGAGGCATGGGGAGTGGGCCGAGGAGAGCCTGTCAGATCACAACTGTGCAAAGCTGGTTAAAGCCTGTGTGGAACCAGTCACCACAGCAGGGGCTGGAGTAAGACATGGAGGTGAAAGGATATGGAGTGAGGGCCAAGAGGTATCAGTACAAGCTGTGAGCTGCAGGATGAGGAGGGGTGAACCAGAGAAGGGTAAGTGCAGAAGAGCTTTCTAACAGTATGTGCAAAGACCCTGGAGCAGAAGGGAACATAGACATTCAGAACACTGAGAAGTCCGTGTAGCTGGAGCTCAGGGGAGAATCAATGGTGAGAGAGGAGGCTGGGAAGGCAGGTACACGCCAGACAATGCAGGCCCCTATCGAAGACTCGGAACATTACCCTAAGAGGGATGGGATCTATTGAGGGGTTTTAAGCAGGGATAGGGAGAGCCTCATAACAAATGTGTGTTTTGAAAGTTTACCTACTTAGTGGAGACAGGTTTGGGGTGAAAAGCATGGCTCTTTTGTGACTTTCCTGAAGTGCAGCATTCATCCTACCTGCTTCCAACCAGGAATGAAGGTGACCAAAACCCAAAACAAAGAGGTCAGTGCCTCTAACTAAAGGAACTATTGCCTGTGGTGCCTGTAGATATATCATGGCTTGAAATGACTTCCTGGGAAGGAAATGGATAAGTAGGAGAAGGAGGCCTCCTGGGAAAGGAAGAAGATGACTGGTCAAATGTCCTAGTAAACATGCTAATGACAGATGTCTGGCAATAAATGACTGAAATTTGCTCGCCGGGAGTCCTTATCTATGGAGTGCTTCTAGCAGATGTACCTGGTTTACCTGGGTGTTGAGGATTGTTTATGGTAAATAAATATGGAAATCTATGAATGCATGGAGCATGTATCGCTTGTGTCACTATATAACTATCTGAGTATAAAGTTGAGATGTTTCAAAACCAAACTAGCTCCCTTCTATGGAAGTTCCGTAATCACATACGGTTCTTAGAGATCTCAAGTGGAAAGCTGGGCAGAGCAAGCCTGACGTGCTGAAAAAGGACTTGGTGAGCTGCTGTCATGGTCCCAGACCTCTCCCTGCTTCACTTGTGCCTCCTGTATTATTGAAATTATTCATAAATCTTGATACTGGACAAGGTCTCTGACTCAGGAGAGCCTGGTTTGACAATTCAATGTTTTGTGTCATCTCAGCAGGACAATATATGCAGTCTCATCCCAGGTTCATTAAATGCACATTTTCTCTGCCTTTTGGACCACTGTCTCTCACAGAGCTGATGTCTTTAGGTTCCAACTATATCTACAAAGTCTCCAAAATTCCTTTGTCCTTGACTGTGTCCTAATGCAGCAATTTTCAACTTTTTTCATCTCACAGCATACCTAAACTAATTACCAAAATTCTGCGACACATCAAAAATATATACTATATTTTTTGCCAATCTAACAAAAAAAATAGATATAATTTACATTCATTCACACTGGATGGCAATAGTTGTGTTGGCTGTTGTTTTTTTTATTTGACAGCCAAAGGGAAAAGAGGTCAGTGCCTCCAACTAAATGGTCAGGTATTACATGTTTTTAAAATTCTTGCGGCACACTGGTTGAAAATCGCTGTCCTAATGGGTAGCTCACCGCCTTACTCCAAGCAGAAGTTGAACATTTGCTCCAGTAGGGACCACTTTTTTTTGTAATATGTTTTTATTGATTTCAGAGAGAGGGAGAGGGAGAGAAGGATAGAAACATCATCGATGAGAGAGAACCATTGATTGGCTGCCTCCTGCATGACCCCTACTGGGGATAGAGCCCACAACCCGGGCATGTGCCCTGAATGGAATCAAACCTTGACCTCCTGGTTCATGGGTCAATGCTCAACCATTGAGGCACACTGACTAGGTGGGGCCACTTTTATTAATTCTCCCTGAGTCCCAACCCTCAATAACACTTCTGGGTTTCAAGAAATGTTGCCCACAGAACAAGTTACATGTTCCAAGAAAAAAATTAATAGTTTTTCCAACTTTAAATTAATCAAAAGCATTCATAACTACCATTCAAGAGCTTCTGACCAGCATGAAACCACCTGCCACGTGAACTTGACAGCATCTCAGATAAAAGCAGAGAAAAAGTCTCTTAACACGGATAAATGTTCAATGGGGGGAAGGAGGGAGGTTCTTTTTGAAATTCTGGATCTACTTCTTAAAGGGACCCCTTTAAGGTTGGAAACCACTGTTATATATGTTCCTTTATCCTCATTCACTTTGCCCCTCGCCTCCCATTTCTCTGACTGTTCTCAAAGCCTCCCCTTTTCCCTGCAGTTCATTTGCTAGCCCTTCCCCACCCACCTGAGCTGAATGCCTGAAGCTCACCATGAACATTGGCTCCCAAATCCCAGGTAAAAACGGTAAATAACCATCTTGGGAGTAAACCACTGGGTGTGACTCTGAACCCACCCACAGGCTATTTTTCTCTCTGCCCAGATCTTCTCCTAATGGCTTGGGCCCCAACAATCCCACTCTCTAGAGCAGGTGTCCTCCAAGGCGAAGTGCACAAAGGGATCTGTGGCTTGCAAGGGGGAAAAATTAAATCTCCTATTTGTATTACTTGCTCTAAAAGGAGAAAATCATTGTTATTACTTAGAGTGCATTGACAAAAAATACATGTAGATACTTTATTAGTAAATTTACATATATTGGAGTAGAGCTCAAAAAAACAAGCAGTGGACAATCCAAAAAAATATAAATGCCACTGTTGGAAGATTCTTTTATCCCCTACTCTCTTCTCTATCCCTCCTTCCTGCAGCCCTACTGCCTGGGTGTTTTTCTAGCTGCCACCTTTCTCAAATCTCCTCTCTGCTGTTATCTGCTCCAGTCCTCTGGCCTGCTCGCCACCTGATCTCCTGGACTCGGTGTTCCAGAGGCCCCTCGTGTGCTGACCAGCCACCAGATGGGTCGGAACCCTGCTCCCCGTGCCAGCTCCTGAGACTCCCACACTATGTCCCATTTCCTGAGCCCACAGTCCAGCTCAAAACCCAGGGCTCTACTTACATAGGTAATTATGTAGTCAACACATATCAACAATATAAAAATGTCCCTTGCCCAGCTGGTGTGGCTCAGTGGTTGAGTGTCGACCTATGAACCAGGAGGTCACAGTTCAATTCCCAGTCAGGGAACATTCCAGGGTTGCAGGCTCGATCCCCAGTAGGGGGCATGCAGGAGGCAGCCGATCCATGATTCTCTGTCGTCATTGATGTTTCTACCTCTCTCCCTCTCCCTCCCTCTCTAAAATCAATAAAAATCTATATTTTAAAAAATGTCCCTTAAATGTTTTCTACCTAGTCAAAACTAAAAAGAATCTAAATACCTACCAGTCGGGTTTTGAGGGAAAATAAAACTTAGGGTATATATTATGCAGCCATTAGAAATTATATTCTCCAGAAATTTCTAATGGCATGAGGACAGTCTCAAGCTATAACATCAAGTGCCAAAGCAGGCCTCAAAATCTACAAGTGTAACCTCAACTATGAAATTGTACGTATGCAGAGGAAAACAAGCCTGGAAGGGAACTCACCAGTGTAACTGGAGACTTTCTCTGCATTCATTCAACACGTGATTCAACAAGTACTCGCTGTCCAGCACTGAGCTAGACCGAGTTATGAAATCAAGGCTGATTTGGGTTTTCTACTGTATACATTTCTGGGCTTTTCTAGTTTTCTACAAAAAGCAAGTTTTACTTTTTTATTTATAAAAGTAAAAGAGAACTAAAAGTATTTTCCTTGGAAGAGCTTATACTGTGAATCCAATGGCTTACAACATTTTTTTACCCTTTGTAAAAATCTGGGGGCAATAGGGTGTTATTTCTTCTAGAGGAAGGGTGGTACCTTTTCTGGGTAGTTACGCTCCCTAGAAATTTAAGGATCGTCCCTCTTATCATCAGTTACCCTTCCCTACCCTCAGAGGCCCCGAGCGCTAGTGACTGGGCCCAAATTAGCAAAGGGGCTGTGACACAGCCAACCCCTCTCCACTGGAATCCAGACGTACAAAGAGTGGAGTCAGACTTAAGGCAGAACTCTCCTTTCGATGTGGTGGTTACACCATGAAATAGGGAGGCCCTCTCCCCCACGGGCCTCAGGAGGGGGCTGGGAAAGAGCAGGCCCTTGGAGCCTCCTTCCACCCCTAAGATCCCGGAGTGCCTCTATGCAATCCTGAGGGGGGCTTGTTCTGGGGATTACCACCGCTGAGATCCAAAGCATCCCGCATCTCCCACTGCCCAACAGGAGTGTTTAGAACAAACCCGAAGCCAGTGGGCAAGGCTGCCGGACATGCACACCTCATCCAGGACCAGCTGTGATGGACCAGATGCCTCCAGGCCACCCAGGGCCACATGAAGGGTTTCTGATGCCCAATGACAGACCGGAACAGAAGCCCTCACACCTTCATAATCAGCACTCAGCACTCCTTGGACCCCAGTGAGGTTCACACTTCTCCCTCATCCCACCCCAACCCCAGTTCATCCACCCCCTTCACCCCTTCTTCCTCCAGGCCTGTCTCAGTAACACAGCCCCCTCCTCCAGTCTCATGGTTCCCTTGCTCCCTCCCCTTCCTCCAGGTTGAATGTGGGATTAGAGAGGTTTCGAGGGTGAGGAGAAGCCCCACCTTATAGCTACTCTTAGAGTAACTATAAGGATGTGGGGGAAACAAACCCAGAGAAAGTAGAAGACACTAGGGGGGAAAAAGGGCAAATGAAAGCACACAGGTGCAGAGGGAGCTGAGGCCAAGCAGAGCTGTGCAGGGGTGTGTACTAGAGGAGAGGGTGAGGTGATGAGCTGTGAAAAACATGGATGAACAGGGGGTAGGGGAAGTCTTACAGAAGAAGTAACATTACCCTGCCATGTATATGAGCACTCCCTGCCCAAACACAGTTTTTCCAAATGATGTCTTTAACACCCTGACATGTTTCCTCCGGTTAAAGACCTGCATCCAGCCCTTGCCATTTACTGCCAAGGGTGGGTGGCTTTCCCGGTGTCCAGGAAGAGAAATGGCAGGTGGGGGCCAAGGCCATTGTGAGTGCCAAGACCTAATGTACTTACATGCATGTGCACACATACACACAAACACACATTACAGACACACACTGCACGAGCTTACACACACAGCACAAATATCATCCATGTGCACACACCACACACATACACACATGTGGCACACATGCCAGACACATACACATGCCCTCAACATGGCCAGTAGAGCAATCAAAGCCCAGTGCCAGCTGGGCAGCCTGTATGGACCCTGGTGTTTTCCCAATGAAATATTTAATGGCAATGGAGAGCAATCATGCCCGCGGTGAGTGCACATGATGGCCCTCCATGCTAAGGTCAAGTTCCATTCTTCTCAGTAACAGCCTCTCAGCCAGAGTGAAAGGGGGGTCCCCCTGTCGGTTCAGAGGGGAGGGAGCACGCTGCAGCTGCGTGACAGGCTGCTACCCAATCTCCCACCACCCTCAGGGGAAGCCCCTGCAGCCCCTGGCCCTCCCCCTGGCCCTGGCCTCCCCACAGCCTGCCCACCCATCTTCTTCCTTCCCCAGCATCTCTGAGCAGCAATACCCCAGTCCCTAATTGTTCACCCAACACAGCATTCTGAGCAAATCCTTCTCTTTCTGGAAGCTTCCCTTTGTTCTTGTGGTGGGGTTTCCTTCAGGACTGGCTGCCAGGCAGGGCTGTGCTCCCCTCTCCCGGAGGTCGGGTCCCCAAGAGGAGGTAAGTGTTCTGTCAGTGGGAGAGGGCCCAGCGGGGACCAGGGCAGACATATGAAGAACGTGTGAACAGTGACAAGGAAAGGAACGCTCTCTTTCAGCCTTGATCATTGGGTCCGTCCACCCTCAGAGCCGAAAGGAACTGACCAGAGGGGTACGGCCACATGAGACAGCCGCTATGCCCCCAGCTCCTCCCCAGCCCTCACCTCTCCTGGCTGGAGAAAGCCCCATCCTCACTTCACACCACAGACAGAGCGGCTCCGGGAGCTTTAACTCCCAGACACCAGCCCCAGTTCCCACGCACCTTAACCCTGCCTCTCTGCCCATCCCCAGCAACCCCAAAGTGCCTTCTGCACCCCACCTGCCTGAGCTTGGGCACCCCCACCCCCCAAGTGGGCAGCAAAGATATCCAGAGTGGCCACACACACAGGCCACTGTGCAGTGTTTATGGGGCGTGACCAATCCTCTGGGGCAGAAGGGAAAGGTCACTCTGGATTGCACCCACCACCCTGTCTGGTTTCCCAAGAGGCAGCGTGAGTCAACTTGTTCTTTCATTTGGAACTGGCATTGGGGAGGAGGTGGGTCCTGGAGCCTTCTAGTCAGACTCTGGGTCCCAGTGAAGGAACTAGGGCACAAGCCTAAGTTGTCCTGAACACAGACTATGAGTACCTGAGGGGTGACCTTGCAGACCCCTTCTTATGCCACACGTGGCCTGCGGACAAGAAACATATGATCCCAGAGGGAAACTGAGTCGGGGGTCCCAACTTTGACCCCAGACACTTCTGTTCTTTCCTCCCCACTCCACCAAAATTAACCAAAACAAGACTGTTCAAAGGTTAGAAACAATCACTCAGATTAAACAGGACAAAGAGACCAAACAAGCGATGTGAGGATGCATGGCTCTTCTTTGGAGCTTGGTTTGGAAAAAAACCAACAAGCTATAAAAGACATTTGGGCGACAATAGAGAAAACTTTGTTATAAACTGGGTATTAGAAGATATTAGGATATTATTAATTTTTTTAGTTGTGCTAACGTTCTTGTGATTCTGTCAAAAATGTGTTTATTTTGGGGAGATGTATACTGACATGGTTAGGAGTAGATATCATGACGTTGCCATTTACTTTAAAAATAGTTCTGCAAACAAAGATAATAGATGAAGCAAATATAGAAAAATGTTAACAACTGTTGAGTGGTGGTGGTGGTATATGGATTTTAATTATACTATTCTTTCCACTTTCCTATGCCTTGGAAGATTTTCGTATTAAAAGGTTAAAACAAAAACAAACAAATAACAAAACAAACACTCTTAAAAGAAGGAAGAAAGAACCACAGGAACACTTCCAGGGTTTGTGGTGCCAGTGGCAAACCTCGATTTTCGCTGCTGAGTGACTTTTAGCAGAAAGGGCACATGCACTGAAGACAGAGAGCCGAGTTCAAGGCCAGCCCAGTCCCTCCTAGCTGCCTGAACGTATTTTCTTTGAGCCTCAGGTTTTTCTTATCCGTAAAGCAGGAATAATAAAATCATCCCCACCAACGTGTGAGAAGTCAGTGAACTTTTACATGTGGAAGCACATAATACCAGCGGGCCCTCAATAAATATTCATTCTTGTCCTTTCTCTGCATCTCCCCTACTTGGTAAGAGGGTCAGTCTAATATGAGGCAATTAAATGCAAATTTAAGGATTTCCACTTCCCAGAAGATAAAGTAAATGTACTTTCCCCTATTCCTTGCTAAATATACCTAGACAAGAAGATTGTGAAAGGTGGAAGGAAGAAGCAGACCAACTAGGGACCTCAAAATTCACAAGACAGTTTAAACCTAATTTTTCGTAACTTTTTTTGCTCGTATGTGATTTAAAAGACAAGTGCAAAAAGCAGTAATAATTAATCATCTTATATGACCTGCATTTCAGGAAGTCAAGGGTCTTCCAAGCAGCCAGCGTTCCCTTCTCAGGAGGAACACATGGGGCAGGATGTGGGGCACCAAGCTAATCAGACTCCCTTAGTATCAGACACCCCTACCCACCTCTTCAGTTGCTCCTGGCCTCACGTGTCTTCCCTGCTCTTAGCCAGGGGTTACACCTCAGCCACTGCCAGCCCCGTGTGCGCTCTGCCAGCCTCTGCTGACCTCACCTGGCCTCATGCCCGTCACAAGCCCCCCTCCTGCCGCAGGACTTCCTGGGGTCCCTGTGGTGTAGGATGCCCGGGGGCCGCTCAGCACCCACACCGAGGCAACCCAGAAGTGTGGAAGGCAACACCCATTCGTATACAGGAACTGGAGTTAAACTCTTCCTTCTTCCCCCGATGCCGGAGTGGGTACAGACAAGATGGAGCACACAAAGCTTACCACCGGCAGTGCCCGCTCCATAACGCAGTGCCCGCTCCATAACGCACTGCCTTGTATTTTCTCTCCTTCCTTCCCGGTTTTCTTTTTTCCCTCATTCCCACTTCCCCAGGACTACACTCCTCCACAAAGTAGCAATACGATCCTACCTCAGCTTCTGTTTTCTAGAGACCAGGACTAAAACACCCTCTCTGGGGGAATTAGAAAGGTTGGATAAACAGAAGAAAGGTCTCTGAGGCCCAGAGCAAGCTGGGCTTTCTCGCTGCATATCCCTATCCCGGGCCCCTAGGTCCCTATATATCTCCCAGGGCACTTCCTCCCCTATGAACTTTATAACTGGAACAATAAAAGCAGTGTCTTGCCAAGCGTGTGGCTCGGCCCCATGTTCCAGGCAAGCATGCAAAGCTGAGACATGGTCCAGAACTAGTCACCAGCCGTTTACACTGACCCAGCTCGGCAGTTGCTAAGGCCGGTGTCTGTTCTGAACTCTGCCAGGAGCCTGTTCCATGGGCAGTGCCTCACTCCGACTGTTCTGTGCTACCATGTACCAACTGTCAAGTACTTGGACTATGACACTGGGGGGGGACACTCGCCTGGCCCACATGGTACGTGAGAGAGCCTTGTGGAAATAGCACCTTGCCTTCCGCTGGGTATAGTCAATATGCCAGGCTATGTCCCTTGCCCTCCATAACTCCACCTGCCGGGGAAATCAGAGAAAAACACACTGGTTTGTTGCCCTTGGGACCCAAATCAATCATACAGACCCATGGCAGAGGCCTAATGAAGCACAGTCAAACATCCCAAGTCATGCACAGGCTCAAAGGGGCCACCAGAATTCCACTCAAAAGCATTTAACTGAGCAGAGTTTACTGATGGGGACCATTTACAGAGGCATGGGAAGGATTAACAGAATCCACAAGGAATGTTAAAATACTTAGAGATTTGCAATGGTGGGAAGACCCGCAGTCCTGAGAGGGCAAAGTGAATCAGGTTGGCAGGATCCAGGTGAGGGATAGAGCTGAGGACCACGGAGCTACAGTGATGGAGGACTGACGCAGCCGCTGCCAAAAGAAGCTCAATAGGGCAGAAATCCCTAACCTCTCTCTCTCCTGCCGCCCTCTAATTTCCCAATGTGCCTCCTTTGATCAAACCCAATCAGAAGGCAGAAAGCTAGGGGGGCCACGCAAAAATGGGCTTCTCTGGGCACAGAAGGGTAGAGATGGGTGTGAGGAGCACAAGTGGCAAACCGAGAGGCACGGCAAGACCCTCAGAGACCCAAAGGGACAGAGGACACCTGTCACACATAGTCAGTGACACACCAAAGACCATGACCTCCCAGCTGCAGGACTCAGCACCCACCTCCCATCCCACAGCTATCCACTGATTCTGTCCTGCCCCATCGGCACAGGCGTGGTATGTCCTGGGAAGACTGCCTGAGGAGGGGAAGCCAGGATATCCTCCCGGCTTCTGGCCGTGCCCTGGGCCCCCAGGAAAGGGAGACAGTAAAAGGGGCTTCTCCTCCTCACATGCCAGACCTCCGTGCTCAAAGGCCTACAGTCGGCTGGACTGGCCCTTCACTCTTGTCATACGGCCCCAACAACACAGGGATGTACTTCTCCCACCCTCCCTCTCCCCCCAGCTCTCTGCCTGGTCTCCACCCACAAACTCAGCATCCCCATGGCAGGGCCTGTCCCAGAGGCCTGCTGGCCAATGCACTGAGGGAACAGCCCGCAGAGTCCCCACTGCCAGGGACTCCCAGCCAGGACTCCCATGGGCCCACACAAGGAACACTAGCAGGGGGCACTCAAGTCAAGGGCTGGGCAGGTTACTCAAAACGCAGAACACAGGTGTCCAAAGGGGAAATGAACTTCACGCTCCAAACAGCTGCTCAGGGCCAAGTCTGTAAGCAAGCCAGCCCCCTGTCCTTGCCAGCTTTCCGGGCAGAGCTGTGGAGGGCCAAAAAGCTGTTTGGTGGTATCAGGAAATTGTAGCACAAGGAAGGGCGGGAAGGGAAAGTCACAGGAGACAAAGCTGGCGAACCCCCTGTTGGAGGAGTGCTGGTGAGCTCCAGTTAACTCAGGTCTGAAGTTAAAAATCACCCTGGACCCCTTCTTCTCCTGCTCTCGCTGACCCTCCTTGTGAGTGAAATAAATGGAATCAGCCAACTAGACACTTAAGATCATAGCTCATGAAAGCTGCAAGGGATGAGACCAGCCCTTTAACTTACGAAGGAAGAGACCCAGAGCGGAGAAGCAACACAGCCAGATAGCGGCAGCACCAGGGCTGGAACTCCTCAAGTCTCCAAATATTGAGCACCCACTGTGTGCTGGGGATTCTTTCAGATGGTGGGGACACAGCAGTAAACAGAACAGACATGAATTAGCCACCTAGAGCAACACCACCCAGGGACCTTTCTGCAATGATGGAAATTCCTACACTTTGCTGTCCGCTAGCCATATGTGGCCTTTGAGCACTTGAAATGTGGCTGGTGTGACCGAAGAACAACTTCTTTGCTTCATGTACTTCGCAGCTCTGTTGTTGGACTGACCCTTCCACCATTCTGCAATACCCCTCTCCATCCCTGGTCATTTTCTTTGCTCTGAAGTAGACTTTGTCTGATACTAATATAGCCACTCATGTATTCTGCTGGTTAATGTTTGCATGGTATATCATTTTTCATCCAGGAACTAAATTTTTAATTTTATTTCCTTTTAATTAATTTTAATTTAATTAACCCATGTAGCTATTAGCTATAATAGTTGGACAATGCCACCTTAGAGAACTCAGTTCAGTAAGTACTGTCTCTGCTCTGCCCACGGCTAAGCAGACCAGCTCCTCCACCTGGGGAAACACTACCAGCCGGTCCCATGGAACCCAGAGGCCCCCATGGTGTGCCCTGGGCAGGGGAACTATCCCATCGCTGTTCAAGATGGAGAGAACGGCCCGCCGCTCCTGCTCGGAAGCAAATGGAAATATCCCGGGGGCAGACCAGCCACTTCTGAGGACAAATCTGTCCCTCTGTCCTTGCTTCAGGCACGCTCTCCCTCCAGGTCAGGCTGGCTGACCCCTCCCAGTTCTGGTCCTCACACCACAGGAGGGAAGCATTCTTCTACTGTGTTCTGGAACCTTCCGGAAGGTCTTGTGCAGGAGGCAGGCCCTAGTTTTTCTGGCTTGGCCTGGGCCTATTTAACAGCAGCTGGAAAGGACCCAGCGCAAGGAAAAGGGGCAGCCTCAGGGAGGGGAGCCATGGCAGCCTGGGTCCTTGAGATTGCTTCTATAAGCCACCAGGCAGAAGCCTGCTGCCAAGGACCCCCAGGCAGAGCGACCGCCTCTCCTCTCCAAGCTCCCACACAGCCTCGCCCTGGCCGCACTGTGCTGTGCTGCTTACCTGCACTCTCACCCGCTAGCTGACATCTCCGCAAAGGAGCTCATGGCGTGCGGACATCCTTCCTGCACAGATGGCACACAGAGGCTGCCGCTTCCCTCCAATGTCACACCGTGGCCAGCGCCCAGCTCAGGGCTGGTGTGAAGTGAGCACGTGAAAGGACTGGAGAGAAGGGAAAAGGGAGCAATTGCCACCTGAGCCAGCAACGGTCCTTGAAGAGAAGGGGAGGCAGACCCCAGGGGATCCAGGACAAGGGTCCTGACGTCCTGTTTACCATTAACATCCAGTTTAGAACTACAATGCCTCCTCTCCCTCCCAAACACACTAGCTCCTTCTCTCTCTCTGG
>NW_006295825.1:849913-866420 GCF_000327345.1 Myotis davidii | reverse complement strand
GCATTAACTCTACACAGTAATGCTAAGCCTGAGTTCCAGTCTCCGTGCATCCTGGCTTCTTATCTGCTTGCCCTTTGACATAACCCAGCGTCTTTACTCCCCGGAGCGTGGCTTTGCATCCTTGCATTGGTCTTATTCCTGGGCTTCGAGGGCAGGAGAGCTGGGAGAAGAATGGAAATGCCCCAGCTGGGGCCCCTGAGCCCGCGGGGCCTCCGCCTCACACCCAGCGCACCTCCACTTTAATCTACACATCTTATTTCATTTTCTTACCAAATAAACTGTCACCATAATACAGGAGCTGATTCAATTCAGCAGAGCCACACAGATCACATCAGAAAATGACTGATAGTCTTGATGCGGAAATTGCATTTATCATACAGGTAAGTAAAGCGGGAAGGCACACACTCGGGATAAAGGTTTTGTGCACAATTGACCTGGGGTCCCCCCACAATTGAGATGACTGAAATGGGGGGCTGGGTGGAGGAGGGTCGGTGGGATCAGGGGACAATGCAGGCCAGCGGGGTGCAGTGCAAGGGGTCCAGTCAGCATTGGCAGATGCTAGGGCACAGTCTCCACCTCCACCCCCACCAAGGAAGGGGACAGGGGCGCAGGGGCGCAGGGGCGCAGGGCTGCCGCCCCGAGAGGATCTGGAATCACTCCACATTGGAAATTCATGGCAAATTGCTCCTGTAATTTACTGGTCCGGCTGGAGAGATGCATCTTTGAACTGCGGAGACCGACTTTGAAAATCACTCTCAATCCTGGCTCTCCAAACCCCGTCTGAGATGAATTAAAGGGAATTATGCACATAACCTCCCCCCCTCCCCTGCCCGGATCAAGGGGACACCCACTCTCCTTCAACTGCCTGCGAGCTGATTAGACAGACCGAGCTCACAGCAGAATAGGCACCCAGGCTGGGAAAATAAAATAAATTTAAAATGCAGAGATTGATGGCTTCTGCCACAAAGTCTCTCCAAAACCACGGTCCGTAAATTAGAATTTCCTTCGATGCTAAGGCACGGGTGGCAGCTCAGTGGCAGCGGCTGGCCTGGTGGGGTCTTTGGGGAAGGACTCCAGATCCCCCTTGAAACCCACCCACTCTCCAGTGTAGGGGGT
Source organism: Myotis davidii (assembly GCF_000327345.1). Taxonomy (NCBI): domain Eukaryota; kingdom Metazoa; phylum Chordata; class Mammalia; order Chiroptera; family Vespertilionidae; genus Myotis; species Myotis davidii. Next base: position 865,304 of record NW_006295825.1, on the reverse strand, counting down.
CCACATCCCCGGGAGATGGCTTTGGTTCTAAAGGACACCCCATCACCCTAAGAAGGAGACGCTGAGGCACAGAACAGCCGGGTCACACTCAGTCCCCCACACCTCCTACGCTAACACCTAGGGCCTGGCACCTCGCTGGCGCTCAGCAACATTCATGGGAGACCAGACCCGAGAGGACAGGGCCCTGCTGAGCAAACGCACTCCAACCGCATCCCCCTCTGGCACAGCTCAGGTCCTAAGACAGCCACAGAAGGGAGGTGTAGACAGGTAAGTCCCAGAACTCAGTTCTGCTCAGACCCTGGTCTAGGCCAGAGGCACCTGGCAATCAGAAGTATAGAAATCTAGGTTTTTTACCGGAGAGATTGATATAGCTCAGGCCTGGTTTATAGAGAGAGAGGATGGAGGAGGATGTATTGAAGGTTATGGAGAGCCTCCCAGAGTCCCCCTTGAGGACTGAAACATTCACCCCTGAGTCCCTCTGTGTGAACTACCCTCAGCCAGAGAGAGCCGCCTGGCTCAAGGTCATGTCCCAGAACTGGGGGCAGCTGCATTCAATGCCTGGTTAGTTGGCCAAGGGGAGAGGAGTCATAAGGCCTGGCCCTCTTGCCTCAAGGTGGGAGATTCTGCAGGCCATCTCTCCTGCACAGCTCCCTGTGGGATGGCAAAGCCTGAGGTGTGACTACCTCATGGCCCAGCCTCTCCCTCTGCCCCACTGTGCTGCTTCACTCGCCCAGGGGCTGATGCCGAGGGCACAAGGCAGACAAGCCCTGAGATGGCAGGTGCCACAGAAGTGGCGGCAGCACGAGAAACCTTGTCTAGTCTAGTCCTTCATGTCAGAGCCCAGGGGACCAGAGAAGAGAGGAGACTTGTCTCTGTCTACACGGCCAGTCCTTGCTTCTCTAGGAAACTTCCAGAAAGGCAAGGCCCCAAACATCCCTCCCAGAAGCAGGCTCAGCCCAGATGAGTAATTGGGAAAGGTCGCTTCCTGGCCCTGCTGGCCCCAGCTTTCACTCTGTCATTTTGTGGGCTCTTAGGCAAAAACCACGCTCCATGGTCTCTCAGCATTCTTTGGCGCATCTCATCAGCATCCTTCTCAGAACGGGGCATAAGCGCTCCAAGATTTTACGAGATTTATTGGAAGCCTTTTTCAACTAAGGAAGAAAAACACGCTCATCATTCTCAGCTGGGTTATTTCAGTTGACAATCACAATCACCTCTCTATGTGTCCCCCAAATTTGATGGAATAAGATGGAAAAAAGAAAACAGAATTACAAATTACCCAACATTTGCATTGATTTGGTTAATCCCTAGAGGAAAATACAATTAAACGAAAGGAGCAAAATGAAAGCTGACTGATGAGTTGCCATTTTAAGACATTCGGTTCAATTAAGCTAAAAGCCTGCTCTCAGGACCACAGCGATCGTTCCCAAACACTGTGCACGCCAGCCCTCCAAGTCAGGGCTCTCCAGCGAGAGTCGGGACGCTCTCCACGCCAAGGAGGGAACCCCTGGACTCAGCACCAGAACCTGGCTTTCCCAGGTGGGACCAACGTCTCAGATCCCCACAGACGGCCAATCACCCCTTCCTGCGGGGTGAGACTCAGTAGGGGACGGGGATGTAGGGCAGGTCATAGGTTCTATCACCAAAATGATGAGCTTCTTGTGCTGAATTCTGTGTGCTTGCCTATCTGCCTGTTTTATAAAAGGTGGCCCCTGGTGGGAAGCCAGGGCCTGTTTTGTCACTAACTAGCTTCATGTTCCTCATCCTTAAAATGGGGATGTCCTTGAACCAGGGAAACTGGAATGCTAGCTCCCACTCTGTTGATAAATTGAAGTGTAACTTCGAACTAGTCCTTCATCCTCTCTGCTTCCAGCTTCCTCAGCAGCAAGATCAGACTAAAGTGCCTGTTCACCCCACCACACTGAAGCTTAAAAGTGTTGGAACAGAAAGGACAGTCTTTTCAATATATGGTATTGGAACCACATGATAAGGCCTTGACCTAAGCCTTCTCTAGATATATAGACACTAGAGGCCCGGTGCACAAAATCATGCACTGGCGGGGTCCCTCGCAGTGCATGTTCAGTGTGCATCATAGCAACCAGTCGACTGGTCATTCAGGCGTTCAGTCACTTAGGCTTTTAGATATACAGATAGGTATAGCTATGTCTCTATAGAGATATATAAAGATACGTATTTCTTAACTCAAAATGGATAGCTTAAATATAGAATCTAAAAACTTTTAGAAGAAAACATAGGTAGGAGAAAATCTCTTGGGCAAAAAATTCTTAAACATGGCTCCAAAAGCATGATCCATAAAAGAACGAGTTGATCCATTAGATCTCATCAAAATTAAAACCTTTGCTCGGCAAAACAAAATGGTGTCAAAAGAATGAAAAGACATGTTACAGAGTGGGAGAAAATATTTGCAAATCACATATCCAACAAAGGACTTGTGTCTAGAATATGAAAAGAACTCTCTAAACTCAGCGGTAAGAAATCAACAATCCAATTAAGAATGGGTAAGTACTTGAACTTGAAATACTTCACCAAAGAGGATCTACAAATGGCAAATAAGCCCATAAAAAGATGTTTGACATCATTAGCTATTAGGGGAATAAAAATTAAAACCACAATGAGATGTTGCTGAGGATCTCATATCAGAGCGGCTCAAGCAAAAATTAGTGACAACACCAAATATTGGCAAGGATGCAGAGAACTGGGATTGCTCATGCATTGCTGGTGGGAATTTAAAATAGTACAGCCACTTCTGGAAAACAGTGCGGCAGTTTCATTCAAAACTAAACATGTAACTACCATACAACCCAGCAACCGCACTTTTGAACACTTATCCCAGAGAAATAAAATTTACATTCACACAAAAGCCTATACAACAAGGTTTACAGCAGCTTTATTTGTAGTAGCCAAAACCTGGAAACAATGCAAATGTCCTTCGATGGGTGAATGGTTAAACAGGCTGTAGTTCACTCATAGCATGTATATACCTGGATGAATAGTCTCCTCCCAAATCCATCTCCACCCAGAACCTCAGAATATGAACTTATTCAGAAATAGGGTCTTTGCAAATATAATTCATTAAAATGAGGTCTTACTGGAGAAGGTGGGCCTAACTCCAAAGACCAGTGTCCTTATGAGGAGGCCATGTGCTGAGGGAGGCAGAGGGATGCGCCTGAGACAGGAGCAGCAGGGTGGCTGGCAGCCAGCAGGCTCTAGGAAGAGGCAAGGGAAGGCTTTTCCCCAGCATTTCCCAAAGGAGCGTGGCCCTGCCGACACCTGGATTTCACACTCTGGCCTCCAGAACTGTGACAATACATGCCTGTTGTTTTAAGCCACCCCATTTGTGGTATTTTGTTACATCAGCCCTAGGAAACATACACCACAGGATACTACTCAGCAATCTAAAGCAACAACTGACACACCCAACAACCTGGATGAATCTCCAGAGAATTGTGCAGAGTGAAAAAAGCCACTCTCATTAGGTTACATACTGTGTGATTCCATTTATATGGCAGTCTCGAAATGACAAGATGAGAGTGACAGAAACCAAATCAGTGGCCAGCAGGGGAGTGGGGAAGGAAGGGACGGCCTATAGAAGATCAGCAAGAGGAGTTCCTGGGGGTGATTGAACAATTTTGTGTCCTGATCGTGGTAGTGGTTCTATCAATGTTTACATGTAACAAAATTCACAGAGAGACACACACGTGTAAAAATTGATAAAAAGCCCCCTGGCCAGTGTTGCTCAGCAGTTGAAGCATCGACCTGCACACCAAAGGGTCGCAGGTTCAATTCCTGGTCAAGGGCATATGCCTGGTTGCAGTTCAATCCCTGTCCCGGGGCACAAGAAGGAGGCAACTAATCAATGTGTCTCTCATCAATGTTTCTCTCTCTCTCTCTCTCTCTCTCTCTCTCTCTCTCTCTCTCCCTCGCTCCCTCTCATTGTTACTCTCTCCCCCCTCTCATCCTCCCTTCCACTCTCTAAAAATCAATGAAAAAAATATCCCTGGGTGAGGATTAACAACAACACAAAATCCAAATAAGATCTGCAGTTTGGTAAATAGCATGGTGCCACATCAATTCCTGGTTTTCATAATTAAACTACGGTTATGTAAAAATGTTATCATGGGGGAAGAGTACCTGAGAACTCTCCACTATTTTTTCAACTTCTTTGTGAGCCTTAAATTATTTTAAAATAGAAGGTTTAAAAAGGAGTGTTGCGACGACTCAGTGTTTTACAAATGTAAAAATATATATATCCTTACTCGTCAGCGTTGACTTACAGAAAGCTCTGGAGACAGACAGACCCAGGCTAGCATTCCCACTTCACCACCTGCTAACACTATAGCTTTGGAAAAGTTAACTTCACTTCTCCGAGCCTCAGGTTCTTCACACATAAATTCTCATACAGAAATGACGCGCAGTGCACCTATTACAGACGCGGCGTATGGAAAAGCATCTGAAGTCGCGGCTAACCAGGGACGGGTGCTGAGTAAATCTTAGCTCCCCTCTTCATCTCAACTGACGCAGCTCCTCCAATGTGTCTCCTGGACCTGCTGTTGTAATGATTCCACCCTTCACGGTCAAAGAAGGTTCTCCTGGGAACCCAGGTTCTTCTAGAATACAGGGCTTCCAGGTCTCCTCACCTGGGCCCACCTTGGGCAGAGCTGCCTGAAGGTCCGACCTCCATGAAAACAATACCCCCTCTGGTAGCTCCAGCCAGTGTCCCTGTCCTCTGGCCCTCCGTGTTACTTGGGACAGCCAGTAACCCTGTCTGCTCTGAGACCCCCATTGCCTCCCCTTTTTCCCTCCCCTCCATCATTACTCCAGCTACTATTCCAAATGGTCTTGCAAAAACAAGAGTTGCTCCTTTACGGTTGCTAAGTACAGTTTACAAAGTACTTTTTACACATGTTGTACTTCCTTAGACCCCCAGCAACCTTGGTTAGAGGCCAAGCAGGTGTAAGAATCCCAATTTTCCAAGTGAAAAGAGGTGCACAATGGGAGGTGGGTGAGGAATAGGAAGGAGAGAAGGGAACTCACATGATTAACCACCTACCATGTGCCAGGCACTTGACTATCTTTCATATGATTATTACAACAAGATTATGACATAAGTACTATCAAAATCTCCATTTTGCAGATTAAAAAACAAACAAACCTAGTTCAGGAAAGTTAAGTAACATAACCAAAAACACACAGCCAGTAAGGGCAGAATAGGGATCAAACCCAAGCCTGCCGGTCCAAAGCAGGGATCTTTCCTTCCCATCCGGCACAAATCCCATCAAGCTCTCATCCATCCATTCTTTCTTTCTTTCATTCATTTTATCAAGAGGCAATTGGAAATCCTTTCTCTCTGTGGAGATTTCCTTGAGTGACCAGGCCCCTGAGTGCTCTGGCCCCGGGCATGTGAGGACCTTCAGGTGTTCCTCTTTACTCCACATCCCCCAAAGTCCCAACCTTTCCTATTTCATCATTTTTCCACCATGGGAATTCTCCAGGCACTTATCTCAAGTCCCACTGGGAGATAGTGGCAGGGCCTGGACTAGCGCGCACCCCCCAGTCCTCCCTCCCTCCCACTCCCCCCCGCCCAGCCTCCCAGCTTGTGTCCAGCCCCCTCAGCACAGGTTCCACCCCAGTAGCGCTGTCACTGCTGAGAGTTCCACCTGCCTTCCTCCAGGCAGCTCTCCTGGGAGAGGGCTGCCTGGGTCAGGGGCTCACAGTCCCTCTTCCCTTCCTCACTCCTGAATCCTGCCCATCCTCCCAGCCCCAGCTCAGTCCTGCTTCTCCCTCCAAAGCTTTCCAGATTAATCTCTCCCCAATGCTCCCTGCCTTCTACCCCCTCACCCCAAAGCCTCCGGATCTCACCTGCTATCACAACCACCGTGAGCCTCAGTTCCACCTTCCCAGCCAGACCACTGCCCTGCACCGCTGGGTGAACAAAAGCAAAAAAGAGGGCGGGGCAGACCCTCTGAGTAATTGTCCACATCAGTCTTATTTATGGGGAACCTGTCTTATCTTTTCCCAAACTTATGGAACTGGCCATTTGCCCCCAAAGAACAATCCAGAAGACCCCTTTCCCATTATAGAATTGCCTAATAACCTACTCAAAACTAAACTTTCGGGTAAAATTCCACTTTTAAGTTGAGGCTTGCCCCCTCATGACTAATTGGGATGCCAGGTTCAAACCAAGTCTTCCATCCATTAAATAAAGCCACATAAAACCTGTTCCTGAGAACAGCACTTTCCTGCTTCGTCAAGCTGGCCTGCAATAAGTATTCCTAATTGTGCTTGTTAAAAAGTGGATTTATGAATCCCAATTAGGCCACTTACACTTACACAGCAGCAGTTTCCAATACCACCAAGCCTTCCTTCTTCCCGGGATGAAATTATTTTGGGTAGGTGACAGGATAATCGCTGAAACATAAAAGGGCCCACTCGATACCACAGCAGCAGCCTCAGCAATTCCGTTAGGAAGGCTTGAGGACAAGCAGGCTGTGGATGGCAAATTTAAAACCACGGTCAGCTTCCACCACTCCATACCCCTCAACCATGACACTTCCCTTGGTTCCTTCTCCTTGGATCCAAAACCACCTTCTAGATGCCTAATCCCACCCGGCCACGCCCTTCCTTCTACCCTTTATTGCCTAGTTGCTCCCCAACTAAAACTGTGCTTTCTCCTCCCACAGCTAGTTCTTCCACCTGAGCAGCCTTTCCTCATTCTTGCCCTCCCCGGCTCCCTTAGACCAAGCTTTCATGGCTCCTCCTCCAAGAAGCCCTCCTTCCTAATCCAGCCTCCTGTACCTACTGCTGTTCAAGCACTGATTCCGGAATTATGTATCTGTCTCCAGTTCTGGGCTCCCTGAGGGCAGGAATTGGGTCTTATTCATCTTGGCTTCCCCATGCCTACTTGTGGAAGGCTGGCTCACTCCTTCATTCTTCCCCTCAATAAAGTCATTGGAACCCAATTTAAAAATGGGCAAGGGATCTGATAGTGGCCAATCATCACATGAAAAGATGCTTAACACCGCTAATCATTTGGGAAATGCAAACCTAAGCCACAGTGAAATATCACCTCTCCCCATCAAATGGCCATTATCAAAAGAACAGAAAATAACAGGTGTTGACAAGGATGTGGAGAAACTGGAACCCTCATACACTACTGGCAGAAAGGTAAAATGGTGCAGCCATTTTGAAAAGCAGTCTGGCAGTTCCTCAAATGTTAAACACAGAGTTACCATATGACCCAGCAATTCCACTCTCACATACAGTGGGGCCTTGACTTACGAGTTTAATTCGTTCCGAGACCGAGCTGGTATCTCAAAAAACTCGTTAGTCGGGACACCCCACTGTATATACCCAACATAAATGAAAACATACACTGAGTAGCCAGATTATTATGACCACCCCATCAGTACAATGAAGTGAATCAGTTATGCAAATAATAATAATAATAAAACCTTGGGAGTATTTGCTTAGTAAGTTTTCAATATTCAGTATTTTTGGAAGTGTCCATGAAGTACTGATGGGGTGGTCATAATAATCTGGCCGGTCATAATAATCTGGCCACTCAGTGTATATCCATGCAAAAACTTGTACACAAAAATAGCAGCATTATTCGTCGCAGCTGAAAAAGTAGAAACAACCCAAGTATCCGTCCACAGATGAATGGGTAAATACGATGTGGTATATCCATACAGTGGAATATTATTCAGCAGTGAAAAGGAATGAAGTGCTAGTTCACACTCCAATATAGATGACCTTGGAAACATTATGCTAAGTGAAAGAAGCCAATCACAAATGATGCCATTTACATGGAATGTCCAGAACAGGCAAAATCCATAAAGACAGAAAATAGATCTGGCTACCAGGAGTTGGGGAAAGAGGGATGGGGGTAACTGCAAATGGGCGTGGGGTTTCTCTTTGGGGTGATTGCGGTGATCACACCACAAGTTGATCGTGGGTGATGGCTGTCCAACTCTGAATATGCTAAAAACCATTGAATCATAAGCTTCTAAATAGTGAATTATATGGTATATGGATTGTATATCAATAAAGCTGTTACCCAATTTTTTTTTATTTTAAAATTGTTTCCTGGGCACTTACTATGTGGAGGACAGGGGAGTACTAGAAGGCTGAGCCACAGTGGCCTGAGCCCCTGGCCACACCTCGACTGAACGTGGTTGAGTGGGGGCATCCTTCCTCCACTATTACAACCTCCCTCAAGGTGGCAGTTCCCCGCTTGGCCCAACAAGGACAGTGACTGCTCTCCTTCTTTGAATCAGTTTGCAAGGGGGAAATTTTATCAACAACAGGACAACTTGCTACTTCAAGATTTAATATAGTGTAGCAGTTAAGAGCAGTCCTAACATGAGACCACTTCGTATCAAATCCCAGCTCTGCCTGTTACCAGCTGTGTAATCTTGGACAAGTCACTTCACCTCCCTGACCCTGGGTTTTGTCAGCTGTAAAACGAAGGGATAACATTTCATCTACCTCATAAGGCTATTGTGTGGAGAAAATGAATTAATACATATCAAGTACCTGTCAGAGTATAGGTGCTATACAAGGATTAGCTAGAATAGGTCCCAAGATGAGGGAGTGAATCTCATTAATTGGCTTAGTGATGGGCAAATCTTACAAAAGTCATACCCATCTCAGTCAACACCTCCAAACCTCCATTTCTCCTTGAATTACACAGTTCTTCCCCAGCCCTCTCTCCCTTCAGCCCGCACTGCCAAATCCCTCTCCTCCCATATGGGAAAGGGTCTTGGTTCATTTGAGTGTTCGAGGATGTGGAGGTGAGAAAGAACACAGCAGCAGACTCTGGCCATCCTCGGACCCAGAGACGAGGAGGTAGGTGTGCAACGGGAAGAGGCTCAGGACAGCGGAGCAGCCGCCAGAAGGGCCGGCCCTGCCATCTGCTCTCCTATCCAAGGTGTGTGGCCTGGCATGGACTCACACTTGGTCACAGCCCAGCACTTCTACCGAATGCCCATGTGGGAGCAGCGCCAAGAACCAGCCATTTCCTGTCACGGGAGAGCGGTGAGCAGCCCTGCCCAAAAGAGGCCTCTACCATGTGCTTACCCGTCATCGACACTCCATTTTGCTTACGTATGGCAATAAGAACCAGCTCTCTCCCAAGGAGGGTGATGGTGGAGGGAGCTGTTTGGTAGACAACACGGCTTTTATGAGCTCCTGTGAGGGGGTGGGAGACCAGTGCTCTGTGGGTGATGCCACTCTGCGCCTACCAGATTCCTGCATCACGTTTGGATAATTAAAATATTCCCAAACAACTGCCCTTTGGAGGGGACCCAGTGGGCCCGACCCCCTGGTCACGTCTGGTATACACACACTCACACCCAGGCATACGTCAGCAAGCACACATTCACAGAAGGTCACATACTCCCATAAACAGCTGATGGACAGACATGCACATACACACACACATACACATGTGTATACACACACTACAGACACATGTGTATACACACACTACAGACACATACACATATACTCACACAGCTATACATTTAAAAGCACACACATATGGTCACACACACTGAAGTATACACATGTGCACATAAACGGCTTATATACATATAGTCAAACTCATGCACACACCCATACACACCCTCATGCATATGCAAACATGCTCATCTGCACCCATTCACTCCACACACATTCATACCCACAAACACACATGCATATACTCACACTCACCTGTGCTCACAATCACAAACATATGTTCACACTTACACACTTACACATCAACATGCTCTCACACACACACACACACACACACACACACAGCCTCCAGGGCTCTGTGCTCTCCTGGGAGCACGGGATTGGGGCCCAGCAGTTGAGTCAGAAGACTGTGGTCCCATTTGCAGGCTCTTTTCCTCCTTCAGGAAAATATTCCCAGCGAGGTGGCATGAGGAGTGGAGAACACACACGCCCATAGGGACTTCAAACACCCCATGCTGGAAGAACCCCCAGCATGCCCACAGACTGGGGAGTGGTGCTGATGGTGAGGGCTGCCTTACTTCTGCTTAGGACACAGAAATCCAGACTTTGCAGTTTATGGAGAACGTCTTCCTACACTTACAAAATCCCTGCCGTGCTGCTAACCTGCCGAATCACCTCGAGCCTCAGTTTCCTCGAGGAGTTGTTGTGAGGCTTAAATGAGATGATGCACGGAAACTGTGGAGTGCGGTGCCTGCCATATGGTAAGCCTCAACTAATGCTAGCTTTTATCCTAGGTATTATTATCTATATGCATATTAGTAACAATAAATCCCACCGCAATCCTGTGAGGTATTCTTTCCCTCATTTTGTGAAAATAAAAACAAAAGCCCAGCACTTTCGATGATTTGTGCCCAACATCACATCGCCACATGGCAGAGCTGGACTCGGGCCTTCTACCTCCAGGGAATTCCCCCCTCTTCTCTGCTCTTCTCTGCGTGCACTGCATGGCCCCACCTGTTGGCTTCTCCACATCGCCCTGCAGCGTGCAGAGGGGAGGAGCGGGGCAGGAGCAGACAGCGTGCTCCTTCCCCAGTTCGTCCCACAGACACGGGGTGGCTCTCTTACAGTTCTTCATCCCCATTCTGCCTGGGGCCCCCAGGGAAGGGCTAAGCCTGGCTCAGTTCAGCGGGAGCCCCCTTTATGCTTCAGATTCCCCTCTCCTAAGACCACCTGGGCTGACCACCCCGCCTCTGAACTGCCCCTGCCTTCCTGTCACATTGTACCCCCAAAACACCAACCAGGTAACTGGGGTGGAGGCGCAAGACCCCAACCCCAGGAACTAGTCCAGGTTCCTGCTCCTGCTCTAGCCCTAAAGCACCCTGTGACCGGGGCCAGTCACTTCCCCTCTCCGGGCCTCAATCTGGTTTCTGCCAAATAAGAGGATGCAAAGATCCTTCAAGCTGTAACTTCCTCTGAGGCGGGAAGCTGCAAGGAATCTCAAAATCCAAGGCAGGCTAGTGGGGAAGACAATTTGGGGTGAGGGACCTTTGTAAATCACGCAGGTCAGGAAGGCTCTTCAGAAGGGGCCACACACGGAGGGCAATCAAGCAGTAAAGTCGACAAAGAGACACTACCCTGCCCAAGGGCTTACTGGAGCTGTCCCAACCACTGCCACACAAACCCCCACAGCCAGCCAGCCCCGATCCCCCTCCTACTCTAGGGTTCCTTTTAGAGCTACCTGTGGAAGCCTATGGAGCCCCAGAGAAAGGGGCAGCTGGGGTGGTACCCACCCACCCACACAGACACACATTGGAGAGGAGCCAGACCCAACAGGATGGAGCCAGGCCAGGCGAACCTGTAAGGAAGGAGCTCCTCAGCCCCCAGAAAGCACACCCCCACCTCATTGAGGGAGCTGCTCCCCATCATCAGGCCCGCTTCCCCCTGCAGACTCAACCACCTCCTACCACAGCCGGCTGAGGGCCTGCAATTTGTCAACTTACACTAACACTGCCTGTGCTGGGTATTTTCCATTCGTTCCTGCAGACCTTCTCTCTGCACTGCTCCCCTTTGCTCTGGGCCCCAGGAAGCTGACCAGCACAGATTGCATAAGTCTCCCTTGGTCTCTGGCTTCCAGCTGGGTTTGGCCAGTGGTTGCCGGCCTCAGGGTACTACACTGTCCTCTGTCGGTTTTCCTACTGACCTCACCTTCATAAGCAGTCCCTTTATTACACTCTCATCAGTTACCCGCTCCACTGTGCCACCTGTTTCCTGTCAGGACCCCAATGTATCACGCAAGGAGAATGCTCCTGGTCAAATAATGGTGACAAAACCATCATGACCAGAAACAAGAAAGTTGGGCAGAAATAGCTTTGGAGTCATCTGGCCTGTGGCTTCTCAGTGGGGTCCTCCCACCGAATGCCCAGGAATGGCAATGAGTGTAAAACTCCTAGGGGGCCAGGGCGGCTCAGGCAGCGCCATCCCCAGCTGAACAGAGGCCACCACTCAGCCCCCTACACTGTTGTCAGGCAGAAATGCAGGCATGGAAGTACAGATCTAATTATTCAAAGAAAATTGAAAACTCACATTTTTATGTGAACTTTTGTCTTGGCTTATGTGTTTTAAAAGGGAAATGCAAGCCTAACACATCTATTGACAAAAGAGAGCTGTTTGTTCTTCCCTGAGTTACACTCTGATGCTGAAATTCCATCTTCTACACAGACAATTCAGAGGGATCACAGCTTGGTGGCCCTGACAAGGCTGCACTTCAAATCTGCGAGTCTCTGCTGTGGAGAAGGAAGAGGGCCTTTGGCAGAGCCCAGGCCTTGGGGAGAGGTGGGCAGCAGGCAGCAGTGAGGCAAACAGTCCCAGGCCAGGGACCAGAGTGGGCCAAGATGGAGAACTAGATTGAGGTGATTAAAAGTAGAGGATCTGGAGAGAATCAAGATGGTAGCACAGGTAAATGCCTGTACTCACTGCTGCCTACAATCCATCAAAATTACAACTAAAATACAGAACTATCACCCAGAATCAAGGGAAAGCTGGCTGAACGGAAGTACTACAAATACATAAGTAAAGAAGAAAGTGCATTGAGACTGGTAGGAGGTGCAGAGGTGCGGAATGGGCTGGTCCAGCACCCGGGTGGGCCGCTTTTATAATCAGGAGGGAGGTTGCCTCTGTGGAGTCCACCCGGAGGAGTGAGGGGTCCCAGCCCCACACCAGATCCCCAGCTCAGGGTTCTAAAGCTAGGGCAAGAAGTCCCTATGGGCAGTAAGAACTATGGGCTGTAAAAACAAGTGCGGATTGGGCTGAGTGACACACAGCTGCTGGAGACCCAGCTGCTCCTCTTAAAAGGCCAGCACCATGAACTAAATTTACAAGCTCCCACTTCCTCTGAGCTCCAGTGCCAGACGAGGCTCTGGGGGACCCAGACACATAGGGGAGAAACTGAACTGTCTGGCATCAGGGTCAGAACTCGGGGGCGGCTTTCTTCCAGACAGAGGTGCCCACATTGGTCTTTGTTCCCGTGTTGAGACCTCCCCAGTGCAGGGCTGAATGGCAGCCATTTCTTTTTGCTCTGCCCTGGTGATTCCCTGACACCCCACCCCACCCAATTTACAACCCCACCCAAGCTGTGGGCATCGGCTTTTGCATATGAATGGCCTGTCCTTGCTCAGGCTAAAAATCTGTCAAACAAGCTGTAGCTGGGTCAGGGAGTCCCAAACCTATCCATAAAAGGCCCAACACCCAGCACCAGCATCAGCCTGCCTTGCTTCACAGCTGGGCCTTGTCTGGGCACTTCCAAACCCCATACAAAGAGGAGGGATCTGCAGATCTCTCTGTAGCTCCTGCTGGATGGCCCCAAGCAGTGGCTGACTTTGCACCTCCCTATAGCCCTAAAAGCCAGTGTACACAGTGGTCAGTGTGAGACCATACCAGATTACACCTCTTCACATCCATAAGCAACACACTCAAGGGGCAGACTCAGTGAGCACCAAAGCCCCACTGAAGCAAGTCCTGCTCCGTAAGGGTGTCTCCTGCACAGCAGCTCTTCCACTGAAGCCACAGCTGGTCCTCACAGCCAATTGGCTTGGAGGTCAGTTCCTCCCAGTGATAACAACAGCAATCAAGGCTCAACTACAACAAGACTGTGCACACAGCCCACAAAGGGGTGCATCAATAGTGTCCACTCAGGTGACTGGCAAGGCTGAGCCACTAGGCCCTATAGGACACCTACTACACAAGGCCACTCTATCAACTCAAGGAGACTTAGCAGCTACCCAATACATAGAAACAAGCACAGGGAAGCAGCTAAAATGTGGAGACAATGAAACATGTCACAAATGAAAGAAATGGAAGAAAGCAAAATACTGGATATAGAGTTCAAAACAACAGTTATAAGGTAGACTTACAAGACCAGGAAGTGCAGAGAACCCCCCAAAAAAAGAATCCAAAGGGGACCACACCAAGACACATCATCATTAAAATGCCAAGAGCAAAAGACAAAGAGAGAATCTTAAAAGCAGCAAGAGAAAGAAACTCAGTTACCTACGAGGGAATACCCATACGACTGTCAGCTGATCTCTCAACAGAAACTTTTCAGGCCAGAAGGGAGTGGCAAGAAATATTCAAAGTGATGAAAAGTAAGGATCAAGATTACTCTACCCTGCAAAGCTATCATTTATAATTGAAGGTCAGATAAAGAGTTTCACAGACAATAAAAAGCTAAAGGAGTTCATCACCACCAAACCAGTATTTTAAGAAACTAGAGGTCCAGCGCCTAAAATGTGCATGCAAGTACAGTCCCTAGATCTGGCCTGTGATCAGGGCCATCTTCCCTGGCTGCCGGCAGTCAGCCCCACCCCCCACCACCAATCACCCACAGTTCCCCGTTCACCATCAGGGGATCAGAGCCTGCCAGTGGGAGGGGGAGGGACCGGGAAGTGGTCAGTGCGCCTCATAGCGACTGGTCGAGCGGTTGTTCTGCTGTTTGGTCGATTTGCATATTACTCTTTTATATATATAGACGCTGAAGGGTATTCTTTAAGAAGAGGAAGTAAGACAGTCAGTTACCTACAAGGGAGTACCCATACGACCGTCAGCTGAGTTCTCAGCAGAAACCATTCAAGCCAGAAGAGAGTGGCAAGAAATATTCAAATGGATGAATAGCAAGAACCTACAACCCAGCTTACTTTACCCAACAAAGCTATCATTCAGAATAGAAGGTCAGATAAAGAGCTTCACAGATAAGAAAAAGCTAAAGGAGTTCATCACCACCAAACCAGCATTATATGAAATGCTGAAAGGTATTCTTTAAGAAGAGGAAGTAAGACAGTCAGTTACCTACAAGGGAGTACCCATACGACCGTCAGCTGAGTTCTCAGCAGAAACCATTCAAGCCAGAAGAGAGTGGCAAGAAATATTCAAATGGATGAATAGCAAGAACCTACAACCCAGCTTACTTTACCCAACAAAGCTATCAGTCAGAATAGAAGGTCAGATAAAGAGCTTCACAGATAAGAAAAAGCTAAAGGAGTTCATCACCACCAAACCAGCATTATATGAAATGCTGAAAGGTATTCTTTAAGAAGAGGAAGAAGAAGAAAAAGGTAAAGATAAAAAATATGAACAATACAATGACAACAAATACATATCTATCAATAATAGAATAAAAATCAAATGAATAAAAATCTGATGAACAGAATAAACTGGTGAATGAAATAGAATCAGGGGCATGACAATGGAACAGACTGACAATTCTCAGAGGGAAGGTAGGGAGTGTGGGAGGGGTGTGTGGGAAGAGATTAGACAAAGATTTTATATGCATGTATGCATTATCTATGAACACAATAGGGTGGCGAGGGCCTGGGGTGGGGTGGGAACTGGGTGGAGGGAAGATATAGATGGAAAAAGA
>NW_006295825.1:822498-849863 GCF_000327345.1 Myotis davidii | reverse complement strand
AAAGCAGAGGACCCACTGGACAATGAGCTGGCCTCAGAAAAGTTTGGGTTATTTTGTTTGTTTGTTTCCAAACTCTGTTTTGAGGCTGCACTAAGTTCTATCAGAAAGGTGCAGCGGTAAGTGCTCTCCGTCCTGGTGGGGAAGGTGATGGCAGCACCGTTAGCTGCAAGGAGAGCGGGAAATTAGCGTCCTTTACAAAGGCTCAGCATCTGTCTGCCTTCAGGACCGGGGAGGGTTCGGGGGCGGGAGGTAGGGGGGTAAGAGATCAACCAAAGGACTTGTATGCATGCATATAAGCATAACCAATGGACATAAGACACTGGGGGACAGGGGAGGCTAGGGGACTGTCTTGGGCGGGGGGAAAAAATGGACACATATGTAATACCCTTTGTAATAAAAAATAAAATTTAAAAAAAAATTAATAAATAAATAAATAAATAAATAAATAAAATCATTTGGGGCTTAGGTGGCTATGTCCCCAGAAAGGGCATTTTATCCCTCCAGCTGCCTCCAAGTCCAGCCAAGCTCCCAAACTCACTGGGTAGGAAAAATCTCTCCGACGAGGAAAAGCCCTAGCTGGCCATTCCTCGGCCCCCTGCTCCTTTCCTTCCCTGAAATGCTCCAGAATTGTCGCTTCCTCTCTGGCACTGCCCAGGCACCACCAGCTACTGCAAGGCTGCCTGTCAGATCTTCCACCCTGTGAGACCTTACGCCCCTGGCAGCAGGGTGGAGCAGACGCGTCACACCACTCAAGGTTCAGACCAGCTTCTTACAAATGGAGATGCATAAATATGTACATTATTGGGCATTTTTGGTGACGTGCCTGGATAGTCATAGGAGATTATAAGCAAAATAATAATAATGGCAGATGCCTTACATTTATGCAGAACTTTGAACTTTAAGAATAAGAAATAATAAACCTAATAACAGTAATGGCAGATGCCTTACATTTGTAGAGCACTTTGAAGTTTGCAAAGCACTTTCATAGGCTTAGGCTTAATTTTATATCATCTTCAAATTATTCTTATGAAAAGGGGGAACAGACGAACCAGCGCAGGCAAAATGCAAATTACTGCCAATGCAGAATGATGTGGGCATGGAGGGCAGGCACTATACTCTTCTCTCTGCTTGGGGATCTGTTTGAAATATTCCATTGTAAAGAGTTTAAAAACCAACAACACTCTAGTATGTAAGTAAAGTAAGAGGCATTATAATCACCGGTATTATTTTAAAGCTGAAGAAACTGGAGCTCAGCGAGGGGGCTTGGCTGGCCCGTCACTAAGTTTGTACAGACCCACACGACTGAGACTAGAGAAGCAGCATCCCCACACCTTGGCAGGTGCTTTCTTTCCTACATCGCTGTTGCCAAAGTGGGTCCCACAAACATCGTTTTCTTGGAATGTTAAAAGGGTTCCTCGGAGATCCCGTGGTTAAATAAGTTGGACAAAAGGTTAAACAAAGCCATCAGGTCCCTTTTGCGAGACTTGTCAGAGCCTTTACAGGACATCCTGTAAAACAGTGCTCTCTAGAACACAACTGGAAAACATCTGGCTCCCTCAGACCCACAGGCACAGAGGAGCCCTTTCACGCTTGCATCCCAACCCCCGCCAGCCCTCAGAGCTTTTCACCTTTCCGGAGTCTAGAGCGCTATCTGAATGAAATCCTTATGGAAGGGTGTCCTGCAGTTGTGCCCTGCCGGGTGTGCACAAAGTGTTGGGTGACAGGAGTAGGACAAACACAATTTTCCAGGGGAGCGGGGGACTATTACAGAGTACGAAAATTACTTAAGGGCTGAGTCAGAAAAGGAATTGTCAACAATTCCAAGATAGCACATTAGGCTGTCCCTGGGCCTGACCCTCTAGGCTCCCAAATGATGTCAGGGCCCCAGGAAGCTTCGTTTTGGAGAATGGAAAGGAGCTGTTTTTCCTGCACAGGTTGCTCCTAAGCATTCTACAGGAACAGATGCTCTAACCCTCTCCTGAGCCATGAATTGAGCTGCTGATTCAAGCTTCCTCCCCACCCTTCCTTGCTAATCCCTCACCTCTGGACGGTTTTGTGCTCACACCAGCTTCTTTGGCATTTTCACAGGCCCTTTGGGCAGCTATATTAATGCTTAATCACTAATGAAGCTCGGCTTTTTCCATCTTCCTCTCCACCTTCTTCCCCTCAGTAGTGGGATTCTGGGTCATAGAAGAGCAAGAAAGAGGAAATATGATTTGTTCTGTGAAAGCTAGAAATGTATCCTTGTATTATCCTCAAATAACAAATAATCCTTATTGAGCACTTACCGTGTGCCAGGCCCTGTGCTGAGTGCTTACCCACTTACAACCCCAAAAACTCTAGGAAGTAGGTCAGACTCACAACCTAAGGCACACAGAGGTGAAGGAACTTGGCCCATGTCAACCAGATAATGAGTGTTAGAGCTGAGCTTGGAACCCAGGCAGGGGGGGTCTATAGCCATACCACCCTGAACGCACCCGATCTGGTTTGATCTCAGAAGCTAAGCAAGATTGAGCCTCGTTAGCACTTGAACCCAGGCAGGAGGATTCTAGAAACCTGCTCAGAGCCACCCTCAGCTGACAATCCCTGGTCAGGAGCCTGCAGAGCTGAACTGTTCCCAATAGAAAACCTTGAGAGTCAAAGATGGCCCAGGGGCAGCCAGCCTGGATTAACAAAACACTCAAGCTGTAGAGACCATCCCCAGCAAGCACAGAACTTTTGTCTCCACCCCCACCCCGAGTCCTGGTCACCTGCTGTTGGGAGGCCTTTACCTGTAGCTGGACCAGTCCCGGTCAAAGCAGACAGTGGGAGTTTGAATTAGCTGTGCTGTCAGAGACTCAGCATCCAAGTCCCCAGGGAGCGCTGGGCAACCTCCTGCCACCTGAGTTTTGGCCTGCCCTTTGCCCATGGCCTATTGACTCGCTCTAAAATATTGGGCTTCTGCTTTGTTTCCTAATGGGCACCGCAGTCCTTTGGGGACCTGAACTCTGACTAATATAGCCTGCTTCACCTTACCTCCCCCAAGAGAGTGGACTCTGACCCTACACCTCCACTCTCTGGTTAAGGTCTTGCTCTAGATCAGTGGTTCTCAACCTTCTGGCCCTTTAAATACAGTTCCTCGTGTTGTGACCCAACCATAAAATTATTTTCGTTTACTACTTCATAACTGTAATGTTGCTACTGTTATGAATCGTAATGTAAATATCTGATATGCAGGATGGTCTTAGGCGACCCCTGTGAAAGGGTCGTTCGACTGCCAAAGGAGTCGCGACCCACAGGTTGAGAACCGCTGCTCTAGATGAAATGAGCACCCAGGATGGGAAAGAAAGGGATGGGTGTTTTACTGAAGCCTCCTTGTGTGCCAGGCACCTATGCCCACTAGGTACCTGTACATCTGGCTCATTATGAGGTAAGTAATAGTATCACCAATTTATAGATGAGGAAACTGGAACTCAGAAAGGTTAACTACAGGTTAGTAGAGAACCCTAGCCTGATTCAAAAGCCAACACTGCTAACAAAGGTGCCATAGTGTTAGGGCCATAATAACAACTCTGCTGCTGTTAACAAAGGCAGGCGTAGCCCGGGAGGAGATAATACCTCCATTTTACATAGTGCTGACGCCCATACAGGCTAAACAGTGTGCTCAACTTCACACGCTGTTACTAACACCTAATTTAACACAAACTATGTGCCAGGCACCTTGGTACTAACTTATCATGAATTATCACATTTAATCCTCACAACGTGATAAGAAAAGTACTATTATTGTTATCCTCACTTTACAGATGGGGAAGATAAGGCTTAGAGAACTAAAACCAATTACTCAAAGTCACCGCAGTAAACACCTGCCCAGCAGCCATGTCCTGTGCTTCATTCCCAGAGTGCCCCCACTTGTGTCCAGGTGCCCACGCCTCTCCAACATGACTCAGGGAACCTTAAAAAAAGTGAGTCTACTTCAGTTGAGCCAATCATGGTAATTCCTTTCATCATGCCAGTGATTGGTTTAGGAAGAAGCATAGGACCCAGTTCTGGCCAATAGATATGAGGAAAGCCTTCTTGAGGGCTTCTGGGTAACGTTTCATACATGAAGATGCCCAGTAAGAGATGGGCACCCCCTTCTTCCACTGGACATTGCCATTTCTGAAATGTGATGACTGGAACTGCAACAACCATCTTACTACCCTGAGGCACTAGCACAAAAAAAGCCAACATGCTGAGGAGAGCAGCCAGAAACATGGAGTTCTTATTGTATAAGCCTCTGATGCCATGCTTTTCTATTATTTTCAGCCTCTCTGATGTAGCCAAAAAAACTATGAACTTCCATCTCTCTGGCTTTAGATTCAAAAGTAAGTAGCTGGACATAACAACATCCATATCACAGGGGTACCAGAAGGAGAAGAGAGAGAGCAATAGAATATACTTTGGCCATAAAAAAGGAACTGTTACCCTTTGTGACAGCATGAATGGACCTGGAGAGTATTATGCTAAGTGAAATAAGTCAGTAAACTGTGGTACATATACACAATGGAATACTATGCTGTGGTTAAAAAAAAAAAAAAAGGAACTCTTGCCTTTTGCAACAGCGTGGATGGAACTGGAGAGCATTATGCTAAGTGAAATAAGCGATGAGGACACATTTGTAATACCTTAACTAATAAAAAAAAAAAAAGAAAGAAGTCAGTCAGAGAATGACAAGTACCACGTGATTTCACTTATATGTGGAATCTAATGAACAAAATAAATAAACAAACAAAATAGAAACAGACTCATAGATACAGAGAACAGACTGCCTGACAGCTGTCAGAGGGAAGGGGGTTTGGTGAGTTGGGTGAAAAAGGTAAAGGGATTAAGCAAAGAAAAAAAAACCTCATAGACACAGACAACAGTATGGTGATTACCAGCGGGAAAGGGGAGTGTGGAAAGGTAGAAGAGGATATAGAGGGCATAAATGGTAATGGAAGGAGACTTGACTTGGGGATGAATATGTAATACAATACACAGTTGATATATTACAGAATAGACACCTGAAACCTATATAATTTTATTAAGCAATGTCACCCCAATAAATTCAATTAAAAAGTAAAATTAAATTACAATAAAATAATAAAAAAAAATTAAAATGCCAGAGTGAATGGTCAAACTCACACACACACACACACACACACACACACACACACACACACACGTAGATCACTTGAGTCCAAGCCCAGAACTTGTAACTGTATGCTACTCTAAAGACTGACTATCAAGCTGTCAACCAGAACCAAGGATGGTTCCATCTCCTCAACCTTGAGCTTGCCTGTTTCAAAAACACAGGCCTGACTAGCCAACCATGACTCCAAGCCCTCAGGTACAAGGATCCCAGCAGGGGCCCTCAGCAGAGGTGGAGGGAAGATCCTGGAGCCAGCCCGGTCCCTTGGGGAGCAAGTCTCATTTCAGTCTCCATTTCCACCGCCTTCCTCTGCCGCTGCCCCATAAATCTCCAGTTTATTAATCCTTTACATGAAGCAGTCGGGATCCTGATTTACTCCCTGTTCATAAAATGCTGAGAAATTAAAGGTGGAAATCACCCAAAAGGACACAGAGCCTCCACTGAGGAGCCCACGCACTTCCTGGCCCTGAACCAGGCCCTCTCTGCCCCTCCCACCCACGAAGCCCAGGATCCGGTGATGTCATCGCATTGTCCTCCCTGCAGCCCAGAGCATGGGGCTCTTTGCTGGGCTTACCTCTGACCCCTACTCAGCACAAAGCAGGAAAGGAGGCGCCTCTGTCTCCCTGAAAACCCATTACAGGGTCTCCTACTTTCTGAAAACTTTCCTCTTCTTAAATCCCTTTTGCTACACATGGGGGTTGGGGGAGTGTGTGGACCAAGTTGAGGATGAAAAAATAGGTAGCTGATGAAAGCAATTCAAATACCAAAATATGTAACAAACCCATAGACATGACCAAGAAGGAACATGGATACTTTAAATGACTTTACCTGCCCAGGTGGCTCCATTGCAGAGAATCATCCTCATTTCTCAAGCTTCCGGGTGCACCTCAATATCACTTCACCCAACACTCCCCACCACCCTCCAGGCACTAAGAACACTGTAGGTCTTTAAAATCCAGCAAAGCCTGATCCTTCTAATGAAACCATAGGTGGGTCTCAAGGCTGCTGAGGTTCCCACATCTCACAGTTCACCCCAAAATTGGCTGCCAAATCCCAGCTCTTCCCCACAGGCAGCAGGGTCTCATATCAAGGGCAAGGACTATTCTACAACACAACATATCTTTAGCCTGACTATATGCCAGGGGTGGCACCGAATACCGTGTGCCTCTTTGGCCAGGTCCCTACTCCTGATGTTCTCACTGTGTTATAAGACTGTAATAAGCAGACTGCCAGGGGAGCAGAAACAAGGGTCACTTACCTCAACGGAGGGAGGGGAGTTCAAGGATAGCTTCCTGGAGGAGGTGGTATCTGGGCTGGACTGTGAAGGATGAGTAAGAGTCAACCAGACTAAGGAAACAGGGAAGGGCACTGCAGTCAGAAAACAGCATGAGCAGAGGCACAGAGCTGTGACGCAGCCTGTGTGGCCTGGGGCAGGGGTACCAGAAGCAGGTTGATGTTGCCACAGCATAAAGTAAGAGTAGATGATGGAGAGAGGACAGGAGAGCCAGCTGGGCCTTGACTGCTATGCTAATGAGCTTTGCCTTTACCCCAAGGTCAATGGGGAACCATTACAGGGTTTTCGACAGGATAAGGACATGGTCTTGTTTGCACTTTAGAAAGATCCCTCTGCCTGCCACAGGGAGTATGGACGAGGAAGGGACGAGAAGAGAGGAGGGAGGCATTACAGGCAAAGGATGGAGAAGGTTCAAGGCAAGGCTGAGGGCTCTTGAGGGATGAGCAGTTCTTCGGTCTGAGGGCACCTTGGCTAGAAGACCTAGACAGAACTTGGCTGGAGATGCTGGCTACAGAACCTGGCTGAAGAACCTAGCAAGAGAACGTGGCTAGAGAACCTGGACAGAACCTGGCGACTGAACCTGCCTGGAGAACCTAGCAAGAGAACATGGACACATAACCTGGCTGGAGATCCTAACCAGAACTTCGCTGGAGATCCTGAGCAGAACTTGGCTAGAGATCCTGGCTAGGCTGCTGATCAACTGAACGCTGTCTCTGTGTCATTCCTTCTTCGCCAACTCCATCCACACCTTTGGGGACCCCTGGATCTGCTGGGGTTGGACCCCAGCACATGAGCTGTGTCTCCCCTCAATACCATTCAAGGCCATGGATGGAGTCTGGATGGGACAAGGAGGAGTGAGGGGGCAGCTTGGGGGATCCATGGGGCATGGGAAAGGTTGCACTGGAGAGAAGGAAAATAACTAGAACCCCAGTCTTTTGGTTCATGAGGGGTCACTGTGAGCCTCCACGCCCACTTGGCCACAGTGGCTATTTGCTGTCAGCCTCCTCATCACCCCCAAGACCCCTGGCCCCTCCTGCCTCTGCTCAGCCTCCAGATCCTCTTCCCACCTGGGTTGGGGAGGAAGTTCTGTTAATACCATCCACTTCCCCCATGAGAACAGAGGGGCAGAGGGGACAAGCCAAGATGGGCAGCCAACCCCAACCCCAGGTAAGGACTGGACTGTTGTCCCCACCATCTCATACTCAGATTCCACCTCATTCATCATTCTTAGGGCCCTCTCTGTACCTGGCGTAGGCCACGCCCCATCCAACACCCAACAACCCTTTCCTTTGTCCACTGGTGACACTATGTGGGTGTCCCTGCTGTTGGGGTCCTGGCGCCTGTGTCCTGACCGCCATTATGCGCTGTCACACTGATTACTGAATCTGTTCATTTCCACTGGACATGGTGCCTCGGGACAGGGACCACATTTCCTTTGTTCCTCAGGCGGGTGCTACTCACGGCCTGATGGAAGAGACGCCCCGTGTGAACACGGGGGTGAGTTTCCTTCTCATTGTGCCCAGTCTGCCCAGAGAAGCTGCTTCCTGACGGCAGGGGGCCAACACCTGTCTCCTTCCAAACCCCTCCCTGCACCTCTCTGCCAAAACAATACCATCAGAAACGATGTTCTCACCATTCACCTCCAAGTAAGGAAATCAGCAAGCATGTTTTCAATGCCCGGCCTGTGCCATTATCTTTAATTCTCATAGTTCTCCTGAGTAGTGACTGTTACTACATTTTTACAGGTTAAGAAATTGAGGTTCAGAGAAGCTAAGCCACTTGCCCGAGGCACACCTTTCCCAGTCCCAGCCTGGACACCAAGCTCTCCTGCGAAGTCCACCAGCATGCAAAGGCCCAAGTGTGACCTGGGGTTGTGTCACCTCTCTAGCCTCAATTTCCTCCTCCAGAGACTGGGAAAACAGAAGGACCTCCCTCACAGGGCGGTTTGAGAGAACTGGATGAGACAATCCATGAAGACTCAGGCACGCGGTGCCTGCCCAGGCACAGCCATCACCCTGCTCGGCTCAATGCTACCTAGAGGGCAGGCTGCCAGCGCCCACCGCTTCTATGGACCCTACGGCCCCTTCCAGGGATGATGGGGGATGCATATTCCTGAATGAGAAGTGAACCAATAAACCCATCTTCTTGTCTGGGTGGGTATAAATTACAGCAAGAAGCTTTTGGGGTTGGTTTCGTCCATGGCATTAGAAGTATCATTAATTATGTATTAAGTGTTTGAAAGGAAAAGACATCAGTTGCCTATAGGATGTATTTGCATAGTAATAGAGGATTGATTAGATCCAATATCTACACTGAGGGCTACTGGGACTCAGGTCCCTGGGCTTCGCAGTGGCGGTAAATTACAGTCACAAAAATCTCTGCGACAGTAAATAATGGCGTCACACTTGCTGAGGGGATTCTTAGCGCCTGCTGATGAGAGCTGGGCAGCCAGCCAGCCAGGAGAGGGAAGCAGGGCTAGGCCCCATGTCCCCACCGATGGGGGTCCAGTTTTCTGTGTGGGTGGCCCCTCCCCCAGCCCAGCCCTGAGCTGGACCAGAAACCCCTGCCCGCCTCAGTCTACAGATGCTCCAGAGAAAGGCTTGAAGATGCTTCCTAAAACCTGGGTTTTGCTAAAAGCTCTTCTGTGATTCCCTCTGGGGGTTAGACGCCCAAGTAAAGAGAAAATGCATATGTTGCTTCTCAAACTGCATGTTGTGTGTCCCCTTTTAATGAGGAGATGGGAGGGTTGGAGGAGGCTGCTCCCACTCCAGGGAAGAGGAAGGCCACAGAAACCCCCGTAGTTTGGACCCCAGCATGTTATCAGGAGGCGCAGGGACGGGCTCCTACCTGAGCAGCAGTGAGTATAACAGGCAACATTAATGAGTGCTTTCTGTGTGCCCACCAGCTCTAAGGCTACCACATGGATTAACTCAAGTGCTGTGCAGCTCTGTGCAGTAGATGCTATCATGATCCCATTGTCAGGTAGGAAACCGAGGCACGAAGAGCTCTCCCCTAGATATCAGCATTGCTGACTCCCTCACCTCCCTTGGACTTTACTTAAATGTCACCTTTTTATTAAGATTTTGCCTGATCACTCTTTTTAAAACTGCAACCCCAACCCAATCCCATCACTCCCTGGTCGTATGTCCTGCTTTTTTTTTGTAACCAATCACTGTCACCTTCAGGTATCCTCTATCATCTACTAGCTTATTTTGTTTACAGTCCAGCTCTCACCACGAGAAGGTAAGCTCCACAAGGGCAGGCATTTCAGTCTGCTTGCTTTATATCACTCACCGCTGTCTTCCCAGCAGCTAGAATGGGTCTGGCACACAGCAGGGGCTCAATGAACCACTGCTGATGGCTCCCCACTGTCTTCCCAACAGCTAGAATGGGTCTGGCACACAGCAGGGGCTCAATGAACATGAGCAGAGGTTGAGTCACCTGCCCAAGATCACCCAGCTTTTACATGGCAGAGCTGGGGTTCAAACCCAGGCACTCTGGTCCCTGACCCAGTGCTCTGAATCAGCACGCTTTGCCCAGGAAGGACATTCTCCTCTCCGATGAAGACATGTGCAGCTGTTACGGGGGACCCAGCCTCGCCACTGCTGAAAGCTTCATGGGCAATGGTGATCTCTGAGCCCTTTCTGTTCACCTGAACTGAGCTGGGAAAGCCAGGGCTTCTCGGAACAGCTCCCATCTGACCTTTTGTGGGCAAAGACAAGCAGACATGGTGCCTCAAAGACAAGCAAAAACAGGCCCTCTCTAAATAACCTCTGTGTCCTGGGCTGAATATTTATGCCCCGCCAAAATCATATGTTGAAGCCCCAACCCCAAGGGTGGTTGTATTTGAAAGTAATTAAGGTTAAATGAAGTTAGTGATTAAGAGGGGAGGGGGACGATCTGATAGGATTATCAACTTTGTAAGAAAAGACACCAGCGAGTCCCCCCTCCCCACGCTCCCTCCAGCACCAGTGGAGGAAAGGCCATGTGAGCACACAGTGAGGAGGCAGAGTCCTCAGCAGAAACAAAATCAACAACAATCTTGACCTTGGACTTTCAGCCTCCAGAACTGTGAGAATATAAATTTCCACCCAGTCCATGGCATTGCGTTATGGCAACCCTAGCAGACTAATATATCTTGTCATTGCTAAGTGCTGAGTGGGTTTCTCACCTGCCCAAGAATGCTGATGGCTCCCCACTGCCTACAGCAGTGGTCGGCAAACTCATCAGTCAACAGAGCCAAATATCAACAGTACAACGATTGAAATTTCTTTTGAGAGCCAAATTTTTTAAACTGAAACTATATAGGTAGGTACATTGTTATTAACTTAATTAGGGTACTCCTAAGGCTTAGGAAGAGTCACACTCAAGGGGCCAAAGAGCCGCATGTGGCTGACGAGCCGCGGTTTGCCTACCACTGGCCTACAGGATAAGGTCCAGACTCCAGCACCTGATCCCAAACGTAGATTAACTAATTGACTAATTGTGGCTGAATCGGACCCTAAGTATGTGCCTTCCCAGATTTGCTCAGACTGTCGGCTACTTTTTCAATGGACAACCAGGCCACCACCACTGCATGGTCTCAGCTAACACCACCGGCTGTCTCAGCCTGCCCTGGTGATGGCCAGGCACTGGCACAACCTCCACTGCACCCACCACAGGAGCCATAGCAGCTCCAGTACCCAGGTTCAACCCACTGGGCCTATAGTGGCACTGGCTGCTCTCACCTCCTCTGGACTCAGCTGAGGTGCCATGTCATGCCACAGCGCATGGATTAGGCTTCTCCAGGGGCTGCCCAGAGGGACCAAACGATATGACCCAGAAGTACAAGGGAGTTAACGCTCATGGGGAAAACTTGGGCCAAGGAGAGACCAAGATGCTGGCAGATAAACTCTCTCCCTTGACCCTCAATATTTGTTCTGAGTCACAGTGGTTCCACTCAGCTTAACCACAGGTATCCTTCCTGACCGAGCAGACAGGGTTCCGTCCTCAGGCAGCTGTGGCAGGCTGGCATGTGCTCTGCCTGCTTCCTTGCCTCACCTCCCTTTCCTCTCACTCTCCTTGCCCTCAGACTGCACCCCTACTCCCAGTAAAGCATTAGTTCGTTTTGCCTCAAGCTGTTTTCCGGGAACCCAAAATCTGCTCACCTGTGGATGGCCCCTGGTGCCCAGCAGGGCCTTGCTCAGAGTAAAGACACACAAGAGACGATAACTTCCTTGACTTTGAAAAGGAAACAAGATGCTGCTGACCCTTTGATGAGGGGAGAGTGGGACCTGAATCCTTGGAGACAAAGACAAGGACACTCCCGCTTCTGTGCTGTCTGTGCAAGTGTGCCCGTGGGAAGGCAACCCCGTTCTCTGGGGACTTGCCTGCCTGAAAGGCACTGAAGGGATCCAGCCTGTTGCTGGTCTAAGGAGTGTCTGATGAACGATGTATACTAGGGTGTAAAGACATACCATAGATCCTCTGTTTTGTAATGGAGCCCATGGGGACTGGGAATGCTAACATTTACTGAGCCTTTACTATGTTTCAGGCAATACGCTAAGCCCTTTACCTGCATTGTTCATTTAATCTTCACAACACCCTATGTACTATTATTAGTATTAAGTACTATTACTATTCCCCCTTTTACAGATGAGAAAATGGGTGCTCAGACAGGGTAGGTAACTTGCCAGAAACCATGCAGGCAGGACTCGAACCCGTATCTAAAGCGGGGATGTTGAGCACAGTGATGGCCCATAAGGAAGATACTTTGGGCATACAGCCCTCCTGGGCAGGTGTTTTGTTTGGTATTTTCCGTGGCATTCGAAATTTCATTAATTATGTACTAGGCATTTGAAAGGAAAAGACATCCTTTGCTTCTTTGTTTCCTATAAGGCCAGCCCTGGTCTCAAGGTCTCCACCCACCCAGCCAGGGACGGGTACAGAGGAGCCGAAATATCCAAGGTGGGCCTTCCTTTTGGTCCCGTGGGGTACGTCAGTGGGCACTAGGGAAGCAAGCAACAGGCCACAAGTTGGACTGTATTTAGCCCTGGCTATGACATGACAGAGTTGCAACAAACCATGGAATAAGGAAATCTTCTCCTCTCAATTGCTCTGCCCAGGGTCCCAAGGCCTCTGGCCACGAACTATTCGACAGAAGGTAAACAGGCTTCCATCCATCCCTAGCCCCCCAATTCTGGGAGGGAGTGCTGGACCAGAAAAAATAAAAGAAAAAGCAGCAATTTTTAATGACCTTTGAGAAGAGCAACTACATTTTACCTTGAAAACTGCAGAACTGAAAGCAGAGTCTACGTAGACAATGAAAATGAGATGCATTGATATGCAAACGCAAATGCAAATGGGCCCAGGGCCTCAGCCCAGGGTGCCTCTAGAGCAGCGGTTCTCAACCTGTGGGTCGAGACCCCTTTGGGGGTCGAACGACCCTTTCACAGGGATCACCTAAGACCATCAGAAAACACATATATAATTACATATTGTTTTTGTGATTAATCACTATGCTTTAATTATGTTCCATTTGTAACAATGAAAATACATCCTGCATATCAGATATTTACATTACGATTCATAACAGTAGCAACATTACAGTTATGAAGTAGCCACGACAATAATTTTATGGTTGGGGGTCACCACAACATGAGGAACTATATTAAAGGGTTGCGGCATTAGGAAGGTAGAGAACCACTGCTCTCGAGGCTAGTAAAGAAGCATGGACAGAGGCCAATTAGGGTCCAGGGACCTGGGGTCAGGGCCTGGGTGTTCTGGGTGGGAGCACCTTAGAGAGGACTCCCGGTCTAGGGCTCTCTATGCACTACACACCTTCCCAACCCCATGGCACATCTGGTCATGCCAGTCCTGCACTATATACACGTGCATGCACACACACACACGCACACACACACACACAAACACTGTCATCAGGAACACAGGCATTAAAGCTCACACTCACAGAAACATGCAGTAACAGTTATGCTGTCATGGAAACAGAGACACCTAGCCACTCACAAACAGAAAACTATCATTCCAACACAGACACGAGGCACAGACTCACTCACATACCTACCTACACCACCACTCAAAAGCAGACACATGGATGAAAGCAGAGACACACGCACAGATAAACATACACAGACAGGCGCACACAGAAACACCCCAACTCAGACACAAAAAGAGACCCACATGGAAACACAAGCACCGATACACACACACCTCCATACCGACCTACTGCAGCCAGTCAGATAAATCTATCTGGGAGAGAGAGGAACTGGATGTATTGAACACCTACTTTGTGCCAGACATCGTACAGGAACTTTAAATCCTCATGTAATCTTCGCAAAGCAACATTAAAAAGTGAGGTGATTGTCCCAACATTCACTGGCAAGATGAAGGGTGCCCAAAGGTGAACTGTCCACGCTTACCCAGTATTTTTTTTTAGGAAAGAGACCCCCACTTCATATGATAGTGATGCTGCAACATTCCCCTCACCCAGCAGAGCCTTCCTGTACATAGTGGGACACAGAATTTACTGCCAATTAATTTTCCACCTCATGATCCTCCCCAGCCAGTTGTTAACCCCATCTGGCTTCCTCAGACACAGTCCCGCTCTTTTCTATCTTGCCCTTCGTCATATCAGCTGGGATGTGCACTACAATGCAACCTCACATTAATTCTGGCCTATATATAACCTAATTGAGAAATCTACTGGGGGAGGAAGAAAATCGTTTCTTTAACCCCAAATGGGATACAAAACCAGGTTTTCAGTTACGGCCTGTCTCTGAGCGAAGGTTCACACTAGAAGAATGACTCGTTCCCCCCAAGTATACAGACTTTAAATGCCACCCTGCCCACCCTTCCTACACACACACCCTAAAAATCAATGGGGAAAAAATATCCTCAGGTGCGGGTTAAACAAAAAGAATGAATAAGATTTCCCACTCCCTGTCCTTAAGTCACTATGTCACCCTAGGCAAGTCACCCACTGTCCTAGGGCCTCAGTTTCCTCATTTGCCTGTGAGTGGTAAAGACAAGCTAATTCCCCAGGCCCCTTACCTCTCCCACCTCTCATCTCCTGGACAGCACAAGAGCCCGAGGCTTACAGCTGCCTGGAGTGTTCCTAGAGCTGTCCCCTGGCCTTGGGGACTCACTGCTAATGCTGGGATCTGAAGAGGATCTAAGGCCTGGGAAGGACAAGGTTAGCCACAGCCCCAGAGTCTAGATTCAGCCATCAGCCTGATACACTATGACCCCCTAGTAACCTTGAGAGGTTCAGAAAGGAAATGAACTGAGAGCAGGGGAACCTTAAAATACAATAATTTTCGAAGTAGACCGGAGGAGTTGCAAAGTGCCACATTGTTGGTTTTGAGTGTATTTTAGGGACTCGGGCTGTCTTTCCAAATTAATATTCATGGGGATTGGCGTGCCATTTATTTGCATATGTAGATTATTGCTCATCCACTGCAGGATAAAAAATTTTTAGGGTGTTTTTATTTATTGTACTTATTTTAAGCTTGGATGATAACCCAGGCAGATCGGGCAGGGGAAGGGCAGTTTCCAAGGGCAGGAGTGGCTTTTAAATAATTTTCCCTGTGAGGAAAGGTGGGGCCTAGATCCACAAGAGTGAGTGACCCCTTACCCCGACCCACACAATCAATTCCAGGACAGCCCTTCCAAGGTCATCCCATTAAAGCCCTATCTCAGGAAACCTGGCCACCTCATGTCACCCCAAACAAGCCTCTGGAAAACCAAGCCCACCACTGTCACTCAAGGTCACTGTCAAGAGGCAGGCACCAGGTACGAGGTGTTACTTTGAACCAGTCACCTGAGTCCCTGTTTATGAGGATGATAACCCACTTTTCAACGTTGTTGTAAAATACACACTAGAGAGTTATGGAATGGGTAGAAGCAATGGCCACACAACATTAATAAATGTATTTAATACCACTGAACTGTACACTTAAAAATAAAGTGATCAATTTTGTTATTATACCACAGTGTATTATACCACAACAAAAATAGTATTCAAAAACAACACACTGGAAAATAAGCACAATAAAAACAAGTGCTTGCTAAAGTATAAAACCCTAATAAAGGTAGGTGTTGTTAAGGTATCACACCTACCTCTCTCCTGCGGGAAATCAGCATCCACTCCTCCCAGGCGCCTTCAGGGAAGGCTCCATCCCCTGCCACTGCCACCTACAGCCTTCTGGGGGTCTGAGGACCACTAGTAAGTTCTATCCTGCTCTTTACCAGCTTCCCTTGTCTTTTTTGAACCAAATAGCATGTCTTAACAGCTTCACCAGAAAGCTCTGCGCCCACTCTGAGAAGCTAGAGGTTCCTGAACTAGCCCAAAGTCCCTGTACTCTCATAATTCAACGCGCCCTGAAGACTTGTGGGGGTCTGGGGGTAAGGAGGCAGTGAGGTCTGGTAGGAAGTTCATGGGCTTTGAGTCATGCACAACTGGGTGGGATCCAGATGCTGCTGATTACCAAAGGGACCTTGACCCGTCGCTCTCTCAGAACCTCAACCTTCTCATCTGTACAATGAGGTTAATACTCTTCTACCTCCCTCCTGAGATAATGGCACATAACAAAGGTTCAAAGCATGGTTTCTGTTATTCTGATTACAGAACAATTGGCAGTTCTGGCTTTAACTCATTCAGACCACTAGGGGCGCTATTTCGGAGCCCTCAAGAGCTGCTCTCAAGCAGCGGTTCCATAGGCGCGATACCAATTCTGTAGTGTAGTGTTGTGTGGTGTGGTGCTGTTTTTAAAGGAATGTTATTTTTTAATTGAATTTACTGGGGTGACATTGGTTAATAAAATTATGTAGGTTTCAAGTATACAATTCTATAAAACTTCACCTGTATATTGTATTTTATATTCACCGCCCAGAGTCTAGTCTCCTTCCTTCACCGTTTATCCCTCCTTTTCCCTCTTCTACCTGCCCCACGGCTTTTCCCTCTGGGAATCACCATATTGCTGTCTGTGTCTATGAGTTGTTGATTTTGTTTTTGTTTTTTGCGTGTGTTTTCATTTCAATAACTAAGCAGTGACACTCAGTCTCAATGCCCAGCTTTGTTTGCATCAGGGTCTGCTGTTGCACTAGAATTGAACAGAGCTCCTTTAATTGTCGTGGGCTAATGAGGAAAAAGCGGCCGCTAATGCACAAATGCTTCTGTGCCAAGCGCCAGCCAAATGACCCCTCCGCAGGTGTAGGAACAAAGGTTTCAGAGTCGTTCCAGTTGAGAAAGTGGTGGGAGAGTAGAGTCACCAAAGGGCACATGGTGGAGGAAGCAGCTAAAACGCTTCACACAGCCAAAACCACAATCCCGTCGCAAGGGGTGATTTAGTCTTCATGGAACAACAGCATCTATCACGTTAAATTAATGCTGTTAATCTGAATGTTGTTGGCTTTGTAGTTTGTGCTTTAATTTATGAACTTGTGTGGGATTTAAGGCTATGTAAGAGTTATAAGCATAGGCATAAGGCTTATGCCTATTTTTGTGTTTATATATATTTAAATACAGGGTGGGGCAAAATAGGTTTACAGCTGTGAGTCCATGAAACAGATTTTATTCTTGTATTACCGTTTATTAATTATTGTACTATTTTCTACATGAACAACTCTAAACCTTTTGCCCCCACCCTGAATTATTATATTAATAATTTAAGATAATATTGGAGATCTATGGGAAGCTTTCCCCCTTTAATATAGACCCATCTGTACAGTTCTCAAGTTTTAAAACC
The DNA here is from genome assembly GCF_000327345.1 of Myotis davidii. Classification (NCBI taxonomy): domain Eukaryota; kingdom Metazoa; phylum Chordata; class Mammalia; order Chiroptera; family Vespertilionidae; genus Myotis; species Myotis davidii. The sequence continues at coordinate 832,672 of NW_006295825.1, read as the reverse complement.
ATTGGCCTAAAAATTAGTGCAGAGACCAAACCTGGGGAGTAGCTAGAATCCCTAAAAATCAGATCTATTGTTTATTCTCTTCTACAATGGATGGGGAGAATGGAGGTTTGGCTGAGAAGAAACTGCAATCGAATAGGCAAAGATTAAGTAACTTGCCCAAGGTCAATTACAGGTCAACCTTCCCTCCCAATATCCCTGCCTTGGATGGCAGAGATGTCTCCAGAATCTTGGGTGAATTCCTTCCCCCTGGCTCCTGAAACATCTATTCCTCCTGGACTGAGAAATAAAAGCTAACAAAGAAGGGCTTCCTCAGCATCCCAGCTCCGCTCCCTCCCCCCTCGGAGCCAAAGTTGTGTGCCAGTCCTGGGGAAAGGTGGAGTCCTCTCCCAGATCCAGGCAGAGGCTCCCAGCTCAGTGTTCGGAGAATGCCTGGAATAAAAGATTTTCTGTCCATTCTAAAGGGACCAGGGAGGAGCAGAGCATAAAGAAGGTTCCACCCACAGATTTCTGGAGAGCCCACCTCTTTCCTAACTCTGACACTAGCATCACCAGTGAATAGACACTGAGCCCAGCTCTGTGCTGGGTCCTGAGGAGGGGCAATAAACCATTTGCAAGAAGCTGGCTCGCCCTGACAGGTTTGGCTCAGTGGATGGAGCGTCGGTCTGCGGCCTGAAGGGTCCCAGGTTCGATTCCGGTCAAGGGCATGTACCTTGGTTGCAGGCACACCCCAGTTGGGGGTGTGTAGGAGGCAGCTGACGGATGTTTCTCTCTCATCGATGTTTCTAACTCTCTATCCCTCTCCCTTCCTCTCTGTAAAAATAATAGTAAAATATATATTTTAAAAAAAGAAGCTGGCTCATTAGAGGGGTGACACTTACACAGGCCAGGCCACGCCCCGAGGAAGGGAAACTAGTCAGCAAGTAATCAAGGGCTCAATTTTGTAGAGGAGAGGAGCGAGCTGTAGGAACTCAGAGGAGAGGTAAACCAGTAAGAGATGGCAAAGATGGAAACCCCCTAGAACAAGCATGTCAAACTCAAAGGCTAACACGGGCCAAATAAACAAGGTTTAAGTGTATGTGGGCCGCAAAAATACAAAAGCTTCAATTTTCATAGAAACGTAGGTTTATTTCAATAGACATGCTGAATACGAAGGGCTGAAATAAATGAGTAATATAGACAGTATAGATGGTGGCCATCTTGTGATGATGTCATGTGCAAGGGCCACCTAGGCTTTTATTAGTATAGATTATGTATAATAGGATATTGTAAAAATTAAGTCATGAAATTTTTATTAAAACATTTCTTACATACCGTTATATTGGTTGGGCCACAAAAATATTCGTTGTGGGCTGCAAGTTGGTCATGCTTGCCCTAGAGGTGGGGGACGAGGACTGAGCAGTGAAGTTCGAATGGCACTTGGCTGAGTGGAAAGAAGTGGCTATTTCAGCCAGCAGAAACGGCTGTGAGAAGGGTGACTCTGAGACAGTGAGGAGGCTAAAGATAAGGGACCTTCACCTCCTACCAAGCTTTCTTCATCTCCACTGCTGCCTTCTTGTTGATCCTCGGACCTACCAGGTGAGTTCTCACCTCAGGGCCTTTGCACTTACTATTCCCTCTGCTTGTTGCTCTCTGCCCCCAATATCCACATGGCATCCTTCCTCTCAATTTCTGCTCCAATGTCACCACCAGAGAAGCTTTCTCTTTGTAAAATAGTGTAAAACAGCAGCATTCCATCATCATACATACCCCTTTACCTGGCTGTTTTTCTTCATTATAACCATCAAATTATATACTGTGTTTGCTTTTTTACCATCTGTCTTCCCTCACTTCAATGCACGTTCCATGAGCCAAGGACTTTGTTTTGTACCTTGCTATATTGGGCATGTGGTCAATATTCAGTATTTATTAAATGAATGAATGAAGAATGCCACAGAGGATGGAAGAATGACATTCATAGCTTCTGGAGCTGGTAGAGACCTCCAATAGACCACCTTCCTGTTGATAAGTCAGCAGTGTTTTCCTTTCCTGGGTAAGAAAACTGAGACACAGAACTGGAGTAATGGCAGGTTGTGGGTGGACGAATAAGGTCAGATGTGGGCAAAGGAAGGGCAGAGGAATTCAGAAAACCTGGCTCTCAGACCCAGCTTGATGCCACTAGCACAATGTTTTATGCTCTAAAGGGAATCTCTGGCTTAGGCTTGAGGATGACAGGAAACACAGTCAAACTAAAAAAGTGAGTGATCTATAGCAGCCACAACCTAACAGGAGGGGAAGGTCCTCAGGGAAGACTTACGTAAATATCAGCGTTTAAAACGTCCCCAGACACACTCTCAGGGCAAAAGGGGATCTGAGGATTGTCAGAGAAAGGAAACAGGATGAGGCAAGGAGACACAGCAAATTGGGGGAAAGGGACCAGAGAACAGGGCACCCACAGGGTCAGGAGAACCTCAAGAGATATGAAACAGCACAGAGGGAAGAACTTGACTGTGTCCCTCACTCTGCCTCCTGCGGGCTGAGTGAGGTTGGCAAGCCACTTAACCTCTCTCAGACTCCACTTCCTCACCTATAAAATGACGACAATAATCCTGACCTCACAGGGTTCTTACAAGGCTGAGTTAAAACAGTTCCTTAAAAATCACCTAAAACAGTGCCCTACACAGAGCCCATTCATCAATTTCTTTCTACATATTGAGGTTAAAGAAAAAAAGTGAAGATGAATTATTTTCAGGTAAATAATTTTTTAAACATATTTTTATTGATTTAAAGAGAGAGGGGAAGGGAAAGGGAGAGAGAGAAACATCGATGTGAGAGCAAAACATTGGCTGCTTTCTGCTTGCGCCCCACCAGGGATCAAGCCTGAAACCTGAGCATGTGCCCTGACCTGGAATCGAACCGGCAATCTTTTGGTGCCCGGGATGATGCCCAACCAACTGAGCCACACCGGCCAGGACAGAGAAATTATCTTAATTTCCCCTATTCCTGTGATTTATTGATCAATAAATACGCAACAAAGGGCCATGTGCTTGCTGGCCACAATGCTGGGTACAAAGAAAGATCCACCCCACCTCATCTCAGACTTCATGGTCTTACATCCAATTGGGAAGCTGAGGAACATTCCAATAAAACGCTGAACAATGACACCCGCAGCACATTATTAAGTACTGAATTTGTGGTGCGGGCAATAATTGCTACAGAAGTTCAGAGGAAGGAAAGATCGATGCATCAGGATCGCCATGGGCTCCGGTGGTCAGGAAAGGTCTAATGAGGATGCAGCTCAACACTGGCCTTGAAAGGAAGAGTGGTATGGGTTAAACACAGAGAAGAGCAGAACTTGAAGCGGAGTCGGCAGTGGTGGTGAGTCCTAGCAGTGAGGATGGGAAGACAAGATAGGACGCAGCTGTTTGTGGAGGCTTTCAAATACATATTTGAGGAGTCTGAGCTTCATTCATCCAGTGAGTACTATGAAAAAGAATGGAAGGTAATGGGTGAATTAAAAAAAAAAAACCACCATGTTTTAGGATGACTTAAAGGAGAGAGAGAGATGGGAGGTTGGAAAATGGCACCTGAGCAACATAATGTGTCTGCAACCATGGATTTTACACTCACTGCTACCCCTGCAGTAGAAATTACAGACTATGCTATTTGCACAGCTCATGGACTGTTCCTAAAGACATACATCCATCCCTGTGGCCCCCATGCACTGCCCTGAGGATGGGAGATCAGAGCGGGAGGCCAGTGCCAACACCCCACATGAGATGGAAAGAACAGGAACAAAGCAGATATCTCATGTCAGAAAGGATTTACATTCAAGAAACATAATGAAAACCAAAAAAATTTGGTGTTTGAATATTGGAAACAGAGGAAGGAGGTGGGCATCAAAAGTGTTGCTAAGCCACAACGGTTTGGCTCAGTGGATAGAGCGTCGGCCTGCGGACTGAAGGGTCCCAGGTTCGATTCCAGTCAAGGGCATGTACCTTGGTTGCGGGCACATCCCCAGTAGGGGGTGTGCAGGAGGCAGCTGATAGATGTTTCTCCCTCATCGATGTTTCTAACTCTCTATCCCTCTCCCTTCCTCTCTGTAAAAAATCAACAACATATATATTTTTTTTAAAGTGTTGCTAAGATTTTAATACCAACATCTGGGAATATAGTGCTGCCAACAACAAAAACAAAGAATCCAGAAGGAGAGATGGCTTAAGAGATGGGAAGACGTTAGACTTCCTTTTGGCATATGGATTTTACAATGACAGCCAGACATCCAAATAATAATAATATCTAATAAGCAACTGAAATGTAGTATGAGAGGTGGAGCTTGATGGGTCATTCAGAAGTGGAGACCAGGAATCCAGGACTGGCAAAGAAGCCACTGTGACCTGCCTCCCAGAACCACAACCAGCCATATTTGGATTGACTGTCAAAGACACTGTGATTGTAGAAATAAGATCTCATCTTGGCCTAATGGTCCTACTTACCATTGACAAAAGAAAAGCAAGTTAGGCAGAAGGAGCTCATAAGTCATCCATGCCTAAATATTGGTGCACCATGAACCATTCCCTCCAGGAAGTCTTCTTTAACTACTGTGTTTTTCACGGATGTCAATTCCTCCTGCCATAGTTGGTCTGCAAGTCATAATTATTTACTCTCTGGTTCTGCTCTCTGATCTAGTCCTCACATGTCTCCTGCACTAGATAATCCTTTGATGTCAGAGATCAAATCTTTAAATAATCACCTACTTCTCCTATGTCAATCAAGTGTAATTATTCGGTTAATCCAGATTTATGTTCCCAATAGATTCCCATTAAACTGAGGCACAAAGAAGCGAAATACCTACCCAGGGTCACAGGAGTAAAAAGGAGGGGAGAGAATTAAAGCCCAGGCCTTAAACTCTGCGGTAGGCAGTGTTGTTTGCTTCTTTCTCCCTTCCAAAGCACCCTAATGTTGTTCTTCTCTGGGGTTCAACACACACATCCAGATTATTCTAGGCCGATTATGATGATCTCCTTCCCTTGCCTATGATTGCTGAATGCATGGACGTGTGATTCACAATTCCAGCCAATAAGAGAAGGGACAGTCTGCTGAGGAGCTCCTGGGAAAAGTCCCCTTCCTGCCTCTCTGCCTCCGCACACCACGGTAAGGGTGTGACACCTGGCGCTCTTGCAGCCATCTGTGACCTTGAGAACAAGGGACGATGAAAAGCATCTGGATCTTTCATGATGCTGTTAAACCAGTGAAAGAACCAAGCTTGGGGCAGACATAGCCTAGACCTCTTGTTATGGGAGATACTAAGTTCCTTACTATTTCAGCACATTGAGTTCAAGCTTTCTGCTACTTGCAGCCCTGACTGATACTGACTCTCCATTCAAGGGCTCTTGTCACTATAGATACCAGAGCCAAGCATTATGAGAGATATATACTGGTAACAGGGGAAAGTCCTGGTCCCTATCCACACTGTGCCTATTCCAAGATTAGACATTCAATAACTATTCAATCTATATTTGATTAAGTGACCCTCCCTTTGCTCACCAGTTACGGGGGATATATTCCCTGAAGACGCCACCCCCCACATCTGAAGATCAAGTTAAAAGAAAGGTGCTTGCACTTGGCCCAGAGAGACCATCATTGAAACTCTGCATTCCTAAATATTTGTTCTTTGAAATGTCTTTTTCAATTAGATCTCATCCAAATGTTTGAGAGTCAGGCTGAATTCCAACTTCCTGCTCCAGAACAGACATGTTGAGCCTGCATAATTACTGCAGCCAGCTTTATTTGCTGTAAAAACATAGATTTTTTGCTACTTCTCAACTGTAAAATAATCAATAAATAAAATCCAGATGAAAAATGCCAGCATTTAGAACAACTCTTTTATGATTCCTTTCTGTTGGGTCTAATTAACATATTGGGGATAAAGTGGCTGCAACGTTCACCCAACCAGCTAAGTTAAAACACAAACTCTCCTCCTGCTCAGATACACCTTAAAGTCAGAGATTTTATAGGTGAAGCAGATAGACAGAGTTTCAAAAGATGTTGACATGTTCAACAAACAGATCCGTAAACTTGTGATGGGACTTCCTCCAACCTCTGTCTGTTCACAATGGCTGTTCAATTTCCTTCTCTCTCCCTTAAGAACACATTGCACAGTTACTGTCAAATGAAACACAGATAATCCCATTAGCCAGAGAAGCAATCTCTCTGACTTTCTTTTAATGAAGAAGACAAGCCTTTTTGGACAATGACCACCCAGGCCATGAAAGTTTCATGGGGGCTCTCAGAGTGGATGACACCTTTTCAATTATAACTGCTATAATAAACCCCCACAGAGCCATGGGGCATGGAGCCTACATCCAACGTGCGACACCTATGTATTCCCTAATTATATTGCAATATATTCTCTCTGCGTGCACTGATGAAGATAAAATATTCTTTTAATTCTGTGGCCTCCTTGGGGGTGAGGGGAAGAGGATTATACATAGGCAAGTTCTGGAAGTTCCTAGAGCGAAATCAAAGCCTTTGTTTCAGGCTCCCCCTTTTCCCTTGTTCTACCACACTGGTTCTCTAAGTGTGGTCCCTGGACCAAGCGCATCAGCATCACTCGTTAGAAATACAAATTACTGGGCCCACTCCAGACCCACTGAATCAGAAACTCTGAGGGTGGATCCCAGCAATCTGTTTTTGACAAGCCTTCTACATTGAAGTCTGAGAACCATTAGTCTACAAAATAGGAAGAAAAGAGCATCATTTTGAAGTAAGAGATCAGGGATACCTGGACTCTATAGTGGCTGGGTTGCCCTTTCTTCATAGCTATCCCAATTTGCAGAGTCAAGGCTCCATTTACTCATCTGTACAATGGGGCTATGGAATTCACCAATGGCTGTGGATGCTGGAATTTAAGAGGCATGTGGTTACCTGGTACCAGTCTCTATGGATACCTAGCAAGACCACAGCTGCCAACACTCACCAGCTCCCTCCTGACATCCTGACTGGAGACTGCAGAAGCTTTGCAGAGCAGCTCTCTCCACTGCCATATCTGAGGTCATCAATGCAGCTGCCTCTGGGTTACCCTTGGCAACCAGAAGCTGGGGTCATGGAAGCCCACAGAATCTCAGAATCTCATAGCCAACAGCTTCAAGTCTTTTCACCTTGGAGCCCTGAACCACTAGAGAGGAGGCTCAGGATTCTCTGTGTTATATTGTCCCACTTCAGTACTTTTTCAGATATGTTTTTGTGAATTTGCTTCCACTCTGCAACTAGACTTTAAATCTGTAGAGGACTGAAGCCTACAATGTCAGCATCATGAGGTATGGGACTCTGCCTGTTGGGATCACTGCTGTATCCCCAAGATCAATCCTACCACAAAGTGGGAGCTCGAGAATTATTTGTTGACTATTCCTATCGCAATAAATGCCCTACCTGTAGTCAGTCCAAAACACTCAAGTATTTAAATTCTAAAACTATGGTTGGAAAGGGACAAAGAAACTATAGTTGATCCTTAAACAACATGGGTTTGAACTGGATGGGTCCACAAACACTCAGATTTTTTTTTTCAATCAATATGTTGAGTTCTGCCTGCCATATCCACAAATTTGGCATCCACGGATCCAACCAACCACAGATATAAAACAGTATTTTTCACCTGTGGCTGGGAATCTGCAGATGCAGAGGGATGACTATATACACTGTCCTATACCATCCTATATAATAAAAAGCTAATATGCAAATTGTCCCCTCGACCAGGAGTTCAACTGGGAGTTCGATCATGGGGCGGGGCCAGCCAGCCAACCACCTGCGGCCCCTTTCCCTGGCCGGCCCCACCCCTTATTGCCCCCCCTACCCTGACTGGGGGCAGGGCTGGCCCACCAACCGCCCATGGCCCCTCCCTCCAGCCGGCCCAGCTGGATCGCCCCAATCAGGGCAGGCCAGCCAGACCCCACTTGTGCATGAATTCATGCACCGGGCCTCTAGTTTTATATAAGGACTTGAGCTTCCACTGACTTTGGTGTCCACAGAGGTCCTTGAACCAATCCTTGGCTGATATAGCAAGGAATGGCTGAAGTTTGGGGAGGTCAAAAGTTATTCACGGGTTTTCTACTGGGGGTTAGTGCTCCTAACCCCTGCCCACCATCCCAAGTTGTTCAAGGGTCAACTGTATTTGAAACCCAGGAAGGAGCAGAAAGAAGAAAAGGAGAAACAAAAGCTTGAATATTCCCCGGCACCTTGGGGTGCTGACCTCCCAGCCAATGGCTCACCCTAACTAGACGACCTCTGGGCCAGGTTCTGAGCTTGGATGCAGAGCAGCTGGATCTTCTAGGTGCCCTAGGGCTTCTCGAGGTTCAAAGGTCGAATTCTCATTTGCCCAGACCCTGCTGTTCTTTGATCACCAATTTAACAATTTATGAGCTTTCCTGCCTCTCTCTTAGTACTGACATTGTGCTCCAAAATCCTCCTCCCCCAGCTGAAAATCTACCCCAGGCTAAATCCCAAATCCTCCCTTCTCAAGGACCATCCCTAATCCTGCCCCCTCCAAAATCGGTCTCACCTGAGAAGCCTATGCAGCCTTCCTTTGCTACAAAACAATGGCTGCTCTTCCCCTGTGGGCTGCAGTTTATGGAGTCTATGGACTCTTTACCCCAGACCTAAGTTTGGGCACAGGATAGGTAGCAACAAACTATCGCCTAAGTGATTTTTTTCTGGGACATGAGAACACAGGACCTAACAAGAGAATCCAGAGACCAGTCCTCTGCCTCTAACCTCATACATACATGCCCAGTCCTCGATGACTTGCTGTGGCATGACTGGGAACACCTGTGCTGTGCTGAGACCTGGTAACAGCAGCATAGAGTGCTAGAAAAAGCCCTGAACTAGGAATCCGGAGACCTACCTGGTTTACGGTTCCCTCCCAACTTTAACTAGCTCTAAGCCAGTCCTGTCACATCTCTGGACCTTGGTTTGCTGATCTGTGGGATGGGAGAAAGAGGTGGGATTGCAATGGTGGACCCTGAATTTCCAGGGACTTAAACAATATCTGAGCAACCTAGAGACCTGTGCGTGGTGTGCACCAGCTGAGAATGCAGTGCTCCTGGGGGAACCCCGCCCAACCTACAGGGAACGATAGCCTAGGGACCCTCCCCGCAAAGCCCCCCGTTTTCTGTCCCACTAAACCTACCGTAAACCTTTCAACAGAACCTCTTCAACAGCACTCCAACAAAGAGGGCTGCGAGGCCAGGGCCGCGCTGGTCCCGATAAAGCCTCACCGGGCGGCGAATCCGACCTCCTGGACTCCGGGAGCCAAGACCCGAGTCCACGGCAGGCTCCGACAACCCGGGCCAGCCTCGCTCTCAGCACCTGAGCCGGGCATTAACTCCTATTTTCCAGGCAGAGTGCGGGAGGAGCGCCGATGCCCGGGCACGCGTTCCCCGGCCAGAGCGAGCGGAGATGACCGGGAGCCCAAGCCACCGACAGGCTTCCTCCAGCCGGGGCGTGCTCTAGGCGTTCCCCGGGGAACAGAATGGGAGGTCCCGAAGCTGAGGCACTTTGAAATATTTTTCTAGAGCACATGAGCACGCGGGAGAGTCCGACCAGCCTCGCAGCGCGGGCTCCCGGGGACAGATCCTGCCTGAGAAGTGACTACTGTAGGACGGAGCCGGGAGTCAGGTCCGGGAGAGCGCGGCCAGAGCTCGGGGCTCCGGAACGGCCAGCCGGGGCTGCGCGCTCCCGGTTCCCCAAGGGCGAAGGCTCCGTCCCAACACGGACCTTGACGCCCGCAAGGAACGATTTTGCATATTTTAAGTCGTATTTTTTTCTAACAAATCAAGAAAATAAACCAAGTCCATCCGACATTTGCTAGGGCTTCAAAGGCACCCAGCCTTCGGGGGGTTCTCTGTCTACGCTTATCAGATAGTGAAGAAAATAAACTGTTTCCCACAAGTGTCCTGTAGTTTTTCGCATAGAAGTCTTTTACCGCGCACGGCGAGTGACTCGCTCCTCTTAACTTGGGGAGCAGGGGTCGCCGCCCAGGGCAGGAGGGACATACAAGGTGTCAACCCAAACGTCGGCGCCTAGGACTTCTCTGAAGAGAGTCGGAGCGACGGGAAGAGAAAAGACATGAAGGGAGTATACGTTCCGTTTAGCGCCTCCAAAAAGCAAAAGCGCGCATGGCATCGGCTGGGGCTGGGTGCCT
>NW_006295825.1:790360-821939 GCF_000327345.1 Myotis davidii | reverse complement strand
TTCCCCTCTCTCTCCCTCTTCGGTCTTTTCAGACCCTGCTCTCTCGCTTGCTCTTTTTCTATCTTTTAGTCTCTCCAGATCCCTTTGGGTTCCCTTTTCTCTGATTCAACCTTTGCCAGCATCTCTTCTCACCTCCCTTCCCCCACTTTCGTTCTTTTGCTCGCTTCTCTTCTATCCTTCTTTTCTCTCTCTCTCCCCTCTGTCTCTCTGCTATTTTCTCCTCCTTCTAACCTTTGCAGGTCTCTACTCTCCTTTCTCATCCCTACTTCCCCTCTCTGTCGGGGTGGGTCAGAATGGGCTGCCCACCGCCTCCTTCTAGCTGCTCCCAATAGAGGAGCGGGGGAGCCCCTGGGACCGAAGGGTACCAGGGGAGTCCCCAGCCATGCTGGTCCAACATCTGAGGACAGAGAGGACATGCCAGGGCTGGAGGCTGGAACCCCAGACAAGGGTTTGAGAAACATCTGGAGGACAAATAACCCAGAATGTCAGGCTCCTAGACGTGCCAGGCTGAGCCTCGCCTGGGAAGATGAGGAAACTGAGGCCCAGAGAGCAGAGACCGGGGACTTACCTTGCTGAGGTCAAGTCCAGAGTCAGGGCCTAATAGTCCATCACTGCTCCCTGCAGCCAGGACGGGGCTCCTCCGCTGACCTGGAAATTGTAAGAGGCCAGGACCCATCCAATCCTTCCAGCCTCTCTGCCTGCCCCAAGCCCCCAGACCCGAGACCCCAGTGCCAAGAGAGGAAGCTTTCTCCTCCCAGGAAAGCACCTTGGACCGCCCCATGTCCCTCCTGGGTAGCCAACCGGGTTAGGGGGAGGACCTGGCAACAGATGTAGCTCTGGGAACCCTTCTCCCCACCGGGACCCCTCTCCAAAAAAGGCAGGACTTACCATCTTTCTCCTGCTTGTCAGGGGTGGAGTAGCAGCCGCGGGGTGCTTTGCTGTGCAGTTGTCTACTTCTCTCCTTGAACTACAAGAGCAGAAAGGCCCAGACGTGGGGAAAGGTGCTGTGCACATCTCAGGGAGGAATTTTTTAGAATAAAGCACACATTATCGGAGGCTTTGAGGAAAGGTGAGTCCCTACATGTGTCTGAGCACCTAGCCCTCTGCTTCCCCCGTTGGTAATGGGCTTGGTTCTGATCAGGGAAGTCCCAGCCCAGAAGCTTTTCCTGGCACTTCCCCATCTCAGCCCAGTGAATCCAGAGAGAGGAAGGGTCCTGTTTGCATAGACCCCATTCTGCCACCCTGCTTTATCAAGACAGGACCATGATTCTCCTAGGTTCGTGCCTGATTGCTGGGGCCAGATGTTGTTCCCCTTCAGTACAATCCCTTCCGTGGTAGCAACCAGAAGCAGCCCCTCCATTCGGCCCCTGGGTAGACACCTTGCTTGGGGTGTTGCCAAAACTCCACACAAATATCCCATCAGGTTTCTGTCTTGGGACATTAATAAATGACCTATGCCTGGCCCAGCTAGGGTGGCTCAACAGTTGAGCGTCAACCCATGAACCAAGAGGTCACCAGCTCGATCCCCAGTGGGTGGTGTGCAGGAGGCAGCCAATGGATGTTTCCCTCTCATCAATGTTTCTGTCTCTCTATCTCTCTCTTCACCTTTCTCTAAAATCAATAAAAAACAGGTCTTTAAGAATTAAATAAATAAATAAACCCATGCCCGGGCCAGGGTTGTCACACCACAAAATCAGAAGCATCTGATCAGGGCTGGGACTAGGCTGAGGCAAGTGAGGGTCCTAGAGTACAAGATTTAAGGAAGCAGTCACTCTCAGGGTTGTGCAAGTGCAGGTCTGGCATCTAAGAGAGAATACCTCCTTAAATGCTGCATCCTAGGGCCTTCCTGCCTCACCCAACTCCTGGCCTTGAAGTCAAGTCTTAGGGCTCTCACTAACCAGCTGTATGACCCTGGTCCATCACTGCAGTTCTCCGGCCTCAGTTTTCCTACCTCATGCTGAAGAGGCTGAAAAAGATGTTCTCTGAGGGTTTCTCCAGCTCAGAGGTGCTGCAGTTTGTGGGGATCAGAGATGCCGCAGGCTACGAGTTTTAAGTTTCTGGGTGTGTGTTCCTGCTCTGCCACTTACTGTGACACTTAATCTCCTGACCTCAGCTTCTCTATCAGTAAAATGGGAATGATAACAGTCCTGTAAGCCCTGGGAAGAATAAACCAAATAATACACACAGTGGCACTTGATAACTGTTGGCAGTTAATATTACATAAGGTAGGTTTTTGCTATCTTTTCTTCATCTTCCCATTCCCTTTTGGATTGTGAGATACTCTTCTCCTCCTTCCCACCCCCTCACCCCCCCCCACCACCATCACCACACACACACACACACACCCTCACTTCTGTGTGGTAGCTATCCATTTATAACTCTTAAACCTTAGTTCTAACAGGTTTGAGGAGGTGGGCAGGTCTCGCTGGAAAACGATCCCCCCCATCTCAATAAGCAAATGCATGGGCAGCACCCGTGTCTCTCACACACACTCCCACACTGCCCGGGAACTGTGAGGCTGAGTGTACTGGCCCCCCGCCATGCCAGGCTGGGGACTGCCTGGTTTTCTGCCATACTCTAAAAAGCCACCTAGATCTATAAAGCTGCACCTTCTCTACCCATCTGGCAGGCCTCCCAGGACTCATGTCCCAACAGAGCCAGGAACACTTTTAGCAAATGTCTCTGAGGGTCAGGTTGGGGTCACATTGGAGCCCGTGATCCATCATTCATTTGCCAGTCCCTGAGCGCCTGCACTGAAAGGTGCTGCTTTGCACATCCTATATGCTCAACCCAGTCACAACAAGTTTACTTTGGAAGTTATGACAATGCCTTGGACCCCACTACTCATCTAAAGGCATAATCTGAGACAAGAGTCCACTGTTAAGAGCTGTAAGCCTTGCTCTCAAAAAAATGTACACTCTAACTGGGCAAGAAGACCGTAAAACCCAGAAGTTGGGTGAGGTGGTTGAGAGCAGGAGCCCTGGAAACAGATGCCTAAGTTCACATCCTGGCTCTATCACTTAGCTACGTGTTCATCTCTCTATGCCTCAGTGTTCTCATCTGCCAAATGGGAATGATAGTGAGATAAGCACTGCTATTATCTCCATCTTATAGAGGAGGAAACTCAGGCTCAGAGAGAATTGCCTGGCTCAAGTTCACTCAGACAGTAAGCAGAGCCCAAGCAGAATTCACTTACAACCTTTGCTCCCACCCTCTACCTTCTCCCCTCAGCCTCTCTGATCTTCCTTCCTACCGGGATCCCAAGTGTCTCTTCTCCAATGAGACCCAGTTCCATTTCCACCCTCTCTGCACAAGTCAGTCTAGATGGGGATGGCAGGTGAGGAGGCCAAAACTCTGGTGACCAAGGTGGGACCTCTTTCTTCTTAGAAATAAATTATCAAATAGCTAGGACACTAGGCAAACTGTCCAGGGCTCAGACCACGATGGTCCACACCTTGCTTCACTCAAGTGAACAAGAATTTACCTTTGTTTTCCTTCCCTCGCCCTCCTTTCTCTATCGGGGAACACCTTTCCCCTCCCTCTTCCTGCAGAGCTCTGGCTCCAATCCCCAGGGATAAACATGCAGCACACACCAGGGATGACTGGAATCTGTTGAGTGATGGAGAGATTTTGGAACTTTTACAATCTTTTAAACTCTTCAAGTGAAACCTGACATATGAGAGTGCTTGAGAACATATCTATCTTACTACCAGACTCTAAGGTGTTTGGGGTCTTATTTACCTTCATGTGTATTATAAAGCCTAGCATAGGGCCTTACCTTGTTACAAGAATAAATATCTACAACTTATTAATAAAGCATATACATGGTTTCATTTAATCCTCCCAACAATTCTACACAGCAGGCATTATTATCCCCCTTTCATGGAGGGGGAAACTGAGGGTCTTAGAGAATAAATTGCCCAAGGCCACATAGTGACAGAATCCAAATTTGAACTTAGGTCTCTTCAAATCTCTTTGCTCAATGCTAGTGTCTTGTGTTGCAGGGGTGGACTAGGGTAAGGTAAGCAAAGGGCCTAGGGCAACGTTTAAGAAGGCACTCACTCTCAAGTACCATCTACACTTGCACAACCCTGAGAAAAAAACAACCTTTGGATACTCCCCCTCCAAAAAATTATAAAGGACTGTGTCATAGCCATTGACAAGGTGTAGAGAAGAAACCATGGAGCAGACAGAATCTAAGGCAGGGGTCCTCAAACTTTTTAAACAGGGGGCCAGTTCACTGTCCCTCAGACCGTTGGAGGGCCGAACTATAGTTTAAAAAAAAAAAACTATGAACAAATTCCTATGCACACTGCACATATCTTATTTTGAAGTAAAAAAACAAAACGGGAACAAATACAATATTTGTATTTGCATGTGGCCCGCGGGCCGTAGTTTGAGGACCCCTGCTCTAAGGTAACTCCCCAGTGTTACATCTGCTCACATAACACACCCTGACAGAGTCCACCCCAACACAGCCTCAAGTATCTCCACTCACCACAATCTGCCCAATATACAAATCACCAAGAGATAGCAACCCAATGCAACTATGTACACACCAACAGACACCCAATGCCTACACATGCATATAATACAATTCCTGCACCCACTTAAACACCGGAGGGAAGTGGAGGATCAGAATAAAGTCCAAGTGAAACGAACCTTCAAAAGCTTTTTCTGAACCCACAACCACCAATCGAAGCCTTGATTAACTTGGTTGTACTTATTAAATTGTGATCAATATTTAATAACTTTGAATATGGATTGAATATTTAATGAGATCTATTTACATATAAACATCAGAAGTGCCAATTGCTTTGAATTGAGAATGGAGTTTGTGCCTCACTCTCAAAAGCTAATGCTGGAGATCTTTCCATCCTACATTTCCACGGATTTATTTAAATTATAGGTTATCACCATGACATTATTACTCTATCATTTATTATGATGCTCCATTATTATAACAAATTACTACACAGTTCCGGGAAATGTGGCATTTGGACACTGAATTTCCTTGCATCCAGGCAAACTTGGATTGGGTATCTTGTTCTTTTTCCTCCATGTTTACCAGGAAAAGGGACCAAATATGACACTAAAATGCATCTTGGCTTAAGCCCTTAGTCCTCCCACAGGCACAAAACGATGTGGAAGCAATTTATGTGGTATACTTTGTTTAAGACCAATTTGCCCAAGAGAAGAAACTGCTTTGTGGACTGGTGACAACAATACGAATTTCTGGATCTTTATTTATAAAAATCAGAGAATCAGATGCAAACGCAGTTTTCAAAGGTATCATGGAGATTCATGAAAGTCCTTGGAGGATTTGAGATTCCAAAAATTAATAAATGAACTTAGCATATCCACAGATGCAGGTTTCACATATTACCATTATATTAATAAGTAATTACCTATCACTCTCTGGGTAATAAGTAATTTAAAATGTGAGTTGGTAGGGGCTGAAGTTAAATAATTGGAAACAGTCCTCTGTATGCCACAGCAGGCAGCGGCCCAGCAGGACGTAAACGGCTCACTCACAAAAGAGAGCAAATGCATTCTCCATCAAACACCTCATCTCGCGGACACACCTTTGTCAGATTCTGATTTGCTTTGATTTGGGTCTAAAGCAAATGCAAATGATGCTGCCAAAAGGATAGTAATGACAATGACGCTGTCAGGTGGAGAGTGAACCTTCTGAATCAAAGTCGGTGTAAGGAGACTTCTTGGATACTATTTTTATTTTATTTGCAACAGATACTAGTAATCGGAAAAAGTATATCTCTAAAACTTCCCTCTCTTCCCATTTTCAATAATCTGTCAAGTTTCGCATCCTAACAGATAGCCACATGAGGTCACCTGCATGCCTTGAATTTGACATAGTGTTCTGGGTTCCCTAATTTTTTGTTTGTTTGTTTGTTTGTTTGCTTGCTTGGGGTTTTTTTGTTTGTTTGTTTTTTCTTTTTGTTAATCCTCACCCGAGGATATTTTTTCCACTGACTGTTACAGAAAGTAAGAGGGGGAGAGATAGAGAGAGACACATCGATTGGTTGCCTCCTGCATGCACCCCAACTGACCAGGCCAGGAGGTATGTCCCTTAACAGGAATCGAACCCTAGACCCTTCAGTCCTTGGGTCGATGCTCTAACCACTAGCAAAACCAACTAGGGCTGGGGCCCTAATTTTATTTCTGCTTTTCTCAGAGTCTAATTTCCCTTCCCATCCTCGTTCAAGCTTGGCAAACTCCAGTCTTATCCTTTAAAACTGCTCATTGACTGCCCTGGCCGGTTTGGCTCAGTGGATAAAGCGTCGGCCTGCAGACTCAAGGGTCCCAGGTTCAATTCCGGTCAAGGGCAATGTACCTTGGTTGCGGGCACATGCCCAGCAGGGAGTGTGCAGGAGGCGGCTGATCGATGTTTCTAACTCTCTATCTCTCTCCCTTCCTCTCTGTAAAAAATCAATAAAACATATTTTTTTAAAAAAACTCTGCTCATTGACAAGGTCTTCCTTGGCCCCCTCACCGTCCCTGTTTATCTACCTCCACTAGCACTTTTCGCATTGCTGTTTGGCATCTACAGATCGATCTGTTCCTATTGGATGGTGAGTTCATAAAGCCATTTCAGTATCTCCGGTGTCCTGCACGGTGTCCGGCCTAATGTGGGCTGAGTGGATGGATGACTGGACTTTATATAAAGGACATGGGTTTTACCTTTGGCTTTGATCCTTCGACTTGAGTTGAGCGAGGTGTTGGTGTGGGAGCCATCTTCCTTTCCGGGAAGCTCATAACGGCATCACTCATAGACTCAAGTCAAAGTTCAAGGGACTAGGCATGCCTTTGTTTTACAGATCAAATCGTTACCCTCATGTTGTCATTCAGCAAACATTTATGAAGTTCTTACAATGTGCCAGGCTCTCCACTCTCTGCCTTGAGCAGGGGTGGGCAAACTCTTTGACTCGAGGGCCATAATGGGTTCTTAAACTGGACCGGAGGGCCGGAACAAAAGCATGGATGGAGTGTTTGTGTGAATGCTCCATCAAGAATATACATTCAAAGAAAACATCATTACATAAAAGGGTACGGTCTTTTTTTTTTTTAGTTTTATTCATTTCAAACGGGCCGAATCCGGCCCGCGGGCTGTAGTTTGCCCACGGCTGGTCTTGAGTCAGAGCCCAGATTATTGAATCAACACACGAGGATTTCCAGGAGCACATAGGGTCCAGGAACAGCCTCTTTTGTCCAGCACTGTTAGCATTTTCCCTGCAGCATCCAAGAGACTGGGGAAAAGGGCTGGAGTTGGGGCTTGGACTCCTGCCAGTGGTAGCTTGATCTGTTTTAGCTTTTTATAAGTGCCTCAGTCCTCTGTAGAAGTAGGTAGAGTACTCAACTTTCACACACAGAGCAACTGCCACCCTCTTCTTCAGCTTCCTCTGCCACCACTCCGTGCTCTGCGCTGAAAGGCCTATGGGCCATGTGTCCATTAGAATACAAGCTCCATCAAGAAAGGGAGTTTGTCTTGTTTACCTCCATATACACAGCACCTGTGGAACATAGTAGGCCATCAGTGACTGTTTCTTGGATGAATTAATGAATGCGATGTCATACATCGTCTTTGCTGGTGACATCTCCTGTGTTTGGAATGCTCTTCCATCTTTCTTCAACCTAATTCTTCCTCATTCAGCAAGACAGCTCAGGCACAGTCTCCCCCAGAAGTCTTCCTTGAAGCCCCTGGGGTGGACAGAACACCACTCCTCTGGGCTTCTTGGCACCCTGTGCAAGGGCCTCTCCTAAAACGAACCACAGCATAGGGCATTTATCTGTTATGTCACTACTTCCCACACAGGCCTTTGAGAGCTTGAAGACAGGAGCCATACACTATTCATCTTCATACTCTGAGCTCTTTGGCAGAATGTCTAGAACATAGAAAGCACTCTATAAAGATTTATCAAGTTGAACTAAACAGCCCCAAGTGGATGCAGATTGGGTCATACTCAATGTGATCGCTGATTCATTTGGTCATTTGGCAAATAATGATTGAATGCCTATGATGTGCCAAGCACTGTTCTAGGTACCAGAGGTCCAGCACTGAGCCAAACAGACAAAAATAATCATAGTGATAGTGCTTATCAGTTAAACATGACTCAGGTATTTTACCAGGCTAGTTAGGTGTTGTATCGAGTCAATATGAAGACTATTTTAAACTTCAGCTTTAACCATAATATCAAGTCAGTCAGGAAATTCAGGGTCCCAATAACTCAGTAGACTCTCTTTCCTGGACTTCGGTGTCTCCATCTATGGACATTTACCATAGTCTCCCATGAGATATATGTTTACAAGGGTCCTCTGAAATTCCTTGCACATTTTTAAATCTCCATAATTTGCCTAGAAATGCTTTGCAAATAGGATTAAGTATTTCAAGGCTTAGAAAACACTCCACAGTTGCACAAGTTTGTTTGTGTTTAAGATCCCATTATAAATAAAAAATTAAAGTCCAATCAGGTTTCAATTCAGTTGAAATTCAATTTGTCTTTAAATGCCATTTATAGATTTCTTTGATCATACCCACCACCTATGTAACATTAATAAGACATGATCTTGACCTTTACAAAGCCCCAGTTTAGTGAGAGAGACTCAAGCATACCTATCTACTGTAACAGGTAAGACTGAGAGATGCTGCCACCCAGGTTTACACAGGTGCTATGGGATCTCAGAAGACAAACATATCCATTTTGCTTGGGGAGGTATCGGGAGACTTGACAGAAATGCTGATACCTGAGCCAGGCCTAAATCCATAAGTAGAGTTTTACAAACAATGAAAAGAGGGGAAAAACAGGCTAGAAGGAGAAGTGACATAAGTAGTGATAGAGAGCACATGGCACACTCATGAAGGATACCTGTCATAGGCAGCTGGAGCAAAGGTAACTGCAGGGAAAAGGGGGAGAAAAAGGTTGGAAAGGTGAGCTGCACTCTGATATTGACTGATAAGTTCAAATTTTATTCTGGAGATAATGGAGAATATTATTAAAGCCTAAAGGTGGCTGGCATGGCTCAGTGGTTCAGTGTCAACCTACGAAGCAGGAGGTCATGGTTTGATTCCAGGTCAGGGCACATGCCTGGGTTGTGGGCTCTATCCCAGTGTGGGGCATGCAGGAAGTAGCCAATCAATTATTCTCTCTCATCATTGATGTTTCTATCTCCCTTTCTCTCTCAAGTCAATCTATATATATATATATATATATTAAGCTTATTTTTAAAAGATTTTTTTAAATGTTCACACTCTTTAATCCAGTAATGAGACTTTTGGAAACAAATTTTAAAGAAATAATAAGAAATTTACCCAAATTTGCACGTGCAAAGATGATTACAATTTATTTATAGTAGAGAAAAGGGTTTGTTATAAAGTGATGGTGTATTATATAACCATTAAAATCTAAAACAACTAGGAAACAAATGATTGCATAGGATAGAAGATTATATAACTGTGTAAAGAAAAATACATAGCAAAAATAAAAATCCCCAAAATAAAAAAGACATGTCAAATATAAATAACAGTGGCCTCTGTGAGGGAATTGGGATTCCCTCCCCCCTACACATTCCACATTTTCTACATTTGAGCACCTCATTCTTCAAATCAGAAAAAGAGAAAGAAATGCCCCTGTGTCTTGACTGAATCATGTCATCTAGGTCTACCGGGCAGTCCACCAAATGAGCAATGTCACAGCCAGATCACCCCCCTGCCACGTGATCCTAGAATGTGTGGAGATCCACACATGGACTGAGCCAGTGTCCTGACCATGACCTGCAAGGGTCCAAATTCAAATCATCCCATTTATGCATAGGTACTCAAACATTAAAAAAAAAAGGCAGAAAAATTCATCTTAAGTAAAAATACACATCGCTAGAACATTGCAATTTGTTTAGTCAACACTTCTGTTAAACATGACCATGTTTGTTCTTTAGCCTGATGGTGTTGATCTTCAGGGGAGGAAGGGGGAAGAAGAAGAAAGAACAGATCTAGACCTTTGAGGCCCACCCTGGAAAACCCATTGTCTGGCTAGGTGCTGAAACTTACTGTAAGATTGGTGGGCCCTCTCAGAGGAATTAGAGTTAAAGCTAATAACCCAATTTGGAATAATTTAAAGCTCTTTTTAGGGAAGTTTTTTACTCAATTGGGCTCATTATGTATGGGTTTAATGTGAAACAATTTGTTCTTGAAAGCTAACATTATTGTTGGCAATAAAGATAGGAAGTGGAAATAAGTTTCCAATATGTAAAGCAGATTTATTTCTCATTTCATATGGACTTGTTCCGGGTCTCTGCTTATGAATCACAGCGTGCTCCCTGCCACAAGATGCTGTCCATGCAGTTGGTTATGATAAATGGCCTGTAATTGTGAATCTGATATTGGTTTTCAATATTAAATTTATCATTCTGTCCTCTTAACAGATATTAAATACTTTTAAGAATGTATACATTTGCCTGATCCATCTGTGATTTTTCAATATGTAAAATTTATTAGTTTCCTAGTTTTTTGAGATTTTAACAGCCGACAACATCATTAATAATGCTGAGTAATGGAGCTGACCTCTTTTAAACCTCGTTCCCTTCCACTAATTCAGAACATCCAAATTGAATCAAAATGTATTTGCTTTAGGGACCCAAAAAGAAAACGATCAGTAGGGTATCTGATTGAAAGGCAGCTCCCCCAGGATGGGCATCCTCTGGCCTTTTCACCTCTGAGCCCCTGGCTGAGGGAGCCAGGCTGAGGCTGCCTCCTCCCATTGGATGAGCCAGCTTGGGCAGCCTGCCACTCCCTCAGCTGCCTCAGTTTCTTTAGTGCGGAGTGATTGATGATAATAATAATACTGCTTGTCTGGCTCCCTCACGGAGTGCGCTCTGTGAATTAATGGAAGCGTGCGGGCTCTGCACTGGAAGAGCCCCCTCCCGGAGGGCTCCCTGCTGCCCTGGAACTCTATTCAAGCTTGGCTAGTAAGGTTTCCTGCCCTTCCCTGTTGGGATAGTGCAAAGGAAGGCTGAAAGAAATCCGGATGCTGAAAGAGAAACAAGGCTGTGTGAAACACCGACAACAAAACAGGACTTGCCCTGCCCCTTAGCCCTGTGTTTAAGGCCACCCCTGCATGTTGCCACCAGAACAGCATGAAGCTAGCTCAGGGTCAGAATTTGTGCCTTTTCTGGGTTTGTCATTGCTGGGTTTTGTAGAGCCTACCAGGCTATATCTCATGGTTCCTACAGAATCCACTGTGTCTAAAACGAATCATGCTTAGTCCCTTTCCAAGTTGACACTGAGAAGCAAAAAGGCCTATAGAACTGAGCTCTCAAGGTCAGGGATCATGCTGACCACCAACCGCAGAAGTCCTTTCACTGGGGCCCAGAAGGGGCTGGAACCAGTGCTGTGCACACAGGCCCTGTGCCTCATGACAGGCCTTAGGAGAGATGGAGAGCACACTTAGGGACCCAGAGGGTCACCTTCTCAAGCTACTGCAGATAAGCAGCCCCCTGCAGCCTCCAACCTGTGGATAATTGAAAAATAACGGCCTTTTCTTCCCGAGGCCTAATTTCATATTCTGGCAGCAGCCTGATTGACTTTCAGTCCAATGCAAACCAGCTTCTGTGGAAGTTTTATCTATTTAAGGATTATGGGCTGAGATCAAACCTATCAGAAGAAACTGGGAGCTGTCGATAGGGTCACTGAGAGGTGAAAAGTTTCCAAAGGACCCCTGAGTCAAGGGGAAACTTCTTTTTTACCGAAAGCCAGAGGGCCACCTGGTTCCAGACCTGGCCTACTTGCCTAGATCAGATAAATTACCCCAGTGGAGACCAGAAGCCAAGTCTCCAAACTCCGTATGCAGTGCTTTTCTGCCCTGCCAGCATATGATTCACAAACTGTTACAAAGGAAGATAGATCGTCCCCAAGTCACAAGCATTCCAGAACCTTTTGTAGACTCAGCTTTTACTCCCCAGGCCTCTTGCTATCCTTTTCATACAAATGGCTAGCCACCTCTCAAACCCATCCCTCAAAGCTGACGGTAATTTTAACCTGGCAAATGTTTATTGAGTACCTACAAGTATCTAAGATGCTTAGCGCTAGGCCAACTGCAATGGAGATACAAAAAAATAATGTAAATGCAGTCTCTACCCTCAGGTAGGATTAGTAATGGCACTGCATTTAATAATCAATTATTAAACACTCACTGCATGCTGGCTGCTGCAAAGGCACAGGAAAAAGAATCATACTTAGTCCCTTCCCAAGGAGCTCACCTTATGAGAGAGAGAGAAGATCGTCACATACAACTCATGACAGTTTGTAGTAAAATATAAAGTTGTGTGGCTGAGCAATGAGTACAAAAGAGCTGGGCAGGATCCACGTAGGAAATAATAGAGTAAACCTCATGGAGAAGGAGGCAGCAGAAATAGGCATGAGAAATGGATGGGATGGGGACAGGCAGAGAGGACAAAATAGACTGTGTGTGTGTGTGTGTGTGTGTGTGTGTGTGTGTGTGTGTTCGCGTACTCAGGAATTACTATCTTTATTATTCAGCCCTTCAAATCTCTGCCCACACATTCAGGCACTTTCCCACACATATATGACAAGGGACAACAAATGTTCCTGGAGCACCTTCCTCATGCCAGGAGGCATCCTTCTCTTGCACTCATTATCATATGCATCTTTCTCAACCACCCCACCAAGTAGATATGATGATCCCCTTTTATGGGAGAAGACCCCCCAAGCTCAGTGGGAAAATCATTTGCCCAAGATGGCAGCACCAGTATTGGCCAGGCTGGGATTCAAACCTTGGTCTTGGCACCAGCGCTCATAATCCTTTTCCACTGAATCACATGGACTCTAGAGAGTGGCAGTCCTCCAGAAGGCCATGCTAGATGAGAATCTAGAAGGAAGAGGGCAGAAAGGAAAATGGCTCGATGACTGTCCTTCTAAGCATGACCAGGCCAGGTGCTAGGAATGACAGGAAACAGTCACAGGAGATCATTCACCTGTAGAGGCAGCCCCTCCAGCATCCCCTGGGACATTTCTGGGAGCTGACATCCCAACTCTTATTTCCCACCATGATGTGACTCCGTCCCCTTGAGGCTACAGGGCTCTCTCCTGCAGCAGCTGGAGCCCCCTGAAGGCTCCTCGCCCTTCATCCAGGGCAAGGCAAGCTTAGTTAGGTTTGGTGCCCAGAGAAGGGCTATCTCTTAGCTGTGTCCTCTGCTAAGGGGCGTGAAAGGAAAAGAAAACATCTCACTGAAAATACATATCGTTTCAGCACTTAAATGGGTCCTGTTTTAAACCAAGATCAGTGTAATTAAAATTATAAGACAATAAGACCACAGGATATCCCCTCACCGTTCTTAATTAGGTGCAAGGTAAGAAAAAAGAAATTCTGGTATAGCTTATTTAAAAGACATAATCCTGACATGGGACCAAAAAAGACAACAATTAAAATGAAGGCCTCATTCTTGTTTTTTAAAAGGCTCTCTGTAGACAGAGGGGTCTGATTGGCAGACAAGACACATGAGGGGCATGTGCTCATTCTCAGAGTGACTGTTCTGAAGATGACGACGCAGGAAGCTCTGGTCTACAGGACCTCTTTTCTACAGTCCCGGAGTCAGTCCAAGATGGAAGAACAGGAAAAATACCAGGGTGTCAGGATCAGTGGCAAGGAACCCTAGCCTTGGTACATTAACATCAAATACAAGAAGTGGTTAAATCTCTTAACCACGGGCATGCCGGAGGTGAGGCTTCCACATTACTATTGTCCTCATCAGTATTGTCCTCATCATGATGGCTGCTGCTATTAACATTTATCTGCACCAGCATTGGACTTAGCACAGCAGAGCATCAATGAAGGTGCCGCTCCTGCTTTGAAAATAAACACCTACGCCTCCCTCCTGGTTTTTGCCCCAGCGGGGTGAACCAGCCTTCAGCAACACAGGAATACTCCACCCTCCCTCTGCCCCATGATGCTGTCTCTTCCCTTTCCCTGAGCAACTTCATGTCTCTGGATCTGCTTGGTGCTCCGGGGCCCTGTCTGGGTTGCTTGGCCCCACACTGGCCTCTGTGGCCAAAGTCAGGGCTTAAAGAACAGACTAAGGGCAGAAGCAGACATAGACAACCAGGGCCGAGATGGAGCTAGAACAGGCAGGGAGCGTGCAGGAAAGAAAGCACAGTATTTTCTTAGGACTGGCATGTGAATCAAATTAACACTTCACTGAAGGTCAGCATCCTACTGCTCCAGTCCTTTCATTTGCCTTACCACTTCATTCTGCAATCTCCTGCTTTACAATTCCTTGCATACACTTTAAACATCAAGACCCACCACACTACAGTGAATTTTATCTTTGCAAGACTTTGGAACCCGAAAGCATTGCCAAGTGTCCATGGCCATCTAAGAATTGTACAAATATTATATATACACATCAGTTCCTCAAGCAAAAGTCCCACTTTCCACTGCCAAATGTTATTTTTTATAGCAGGTCTGCCAGATGAGTGAAGGCGTATATTTCATCAGTGAGCCACTTTTTATAGAGTGGAAAAAAAAAAAAGCCCCCAACACTTTTATTGCTTTTTAACCAACAGGATTTCTGAATGCAAATGAATGAATCACCTTTGTAACGATTGGCTGCCTGAGTTTCCTTGTCACACACAGAACAGGCACCGTGGATGTGACTTGTATCTTCATGAGTCCAGGGAAAGATAAAAGACTGACATTGCTACCGGTGAATTATGAGATTTGTCTTTATCAGTGACAATAAGGTCATAACTGAGCCCAGCCACTGCTTATTATATTTGTGTGCCATCTACTTTTTTGTATAATGTAATCCAGGCGCACCTGGGTAAGCTGGAGTAGCCCAGTGTATAAATTAGCCATTTTATAAAGCTGCATTAAGTCTTTAGGGCCACCAGGGTACCTTTTAATGCATTGATGCCACTCTTCAATAGACACCAGTCTTCCTTTCTTTTGACCTGCATTTCAATGACAATCTGGTCGAAAAGGGTAGCTAGAAGGACTCTCCTACATAATTTAAAGGTAGAAAGAAAAAAATAATATGGAGAACAATTGAGAGCCTGTGTGTGTGTGTGTGTCTCAGTGGTTGCGTGTCGATCTATGAACCAGGAGGTCACTGTTCAATTCCTGGTCAGGGCATATGCCCAGGTTGCCAGATCCATCCCCAGTGGGGTCATGCAGGAGGCAGCCAATCAGTGATTCTCTCTCATCATTGATGTTTCTATCTCTCTCTCCCTTCCACTCTGAAATAAATTTTTTAAAAAAATATGTATGCAAATAACCCATGTATTCATTCACTCATTCATTCATTCAATACATTTTTATTGAAAATCTAATTGTACCAGACATTGTCCTAAGCGTGGGGAACAGTAAACAAAACAATGTCCTGTCCTTGTGGAGCTTACACCCAACGGGACAGATAGACAATAAACAAGCACATACATGATTTATACATATTTTACACATACACATCTATAATGAGATGAGTATAATAGTAGATTCTGGATCCCAACTGCCTTGGTTCAATCCTGCTTCTGTCAATTACTAGCGGCAGAATCTTCGGGAAGTTATATACCATCTGGTGTCTCAGTTTTCTCATCTGTAAAATGGAGATAATAACGATACCTAATTCACAAGGTTGTTATTAAGATCAATTATGTAAAGTATTTAGTGTTTAGACCAGGCACCTAGTCTGTATTATATGTGTGTGCCATTAATATAAATTCCCTACTTACCAGGTAGAGATAAATAACAAATCAAAAATAAAGATATTGAGAGGATGAGGGTACTATTTTAAACTGGGTGGTGGGGGAAGGCATCTCAGAAGGAGGGGACATTTGAACTGAGACTTGAATGAGGCGACAGTACAAGCCATGCTAGTTACCAATGAAGTGCATTTTAGGCAGAGAAAATGGCAAGTAGAAAATCCCTGCAGTAGGACAATGCTTGGTGTGACAAAGAGCATCAAGATGCTAAGAATGGCTAAAGCAGAGGAGGGGGAAGAAGGACTGGAGATGAGACTGGTGACATGGCCATGGATTGATTCCTTGTAGGCCATAGTCAGGGTCTTGAATATTATTCTAAAAGTAATGAGAAGCCAATGGAAGGTTTTGAGAAGGGAGTGACAAAATTTGTTTGAAAATCTTCTGGGTATGTAGGACCCTCAACAAATTAAAAATCATGCCTGGCCAGTGTGACTCAGTGGTTGAGTTTTGACCTATGAAGCAGGAGGTCATGATTCGACTCCCAGTCAGGGCACATGTCTGGGTTTCAGGCTCAATCCCCAATAGGGGTATGCAGGAGGCAGCCAATCAATGATTCTCTCTCATCATTTACTAGAGGCCCGGTGCACAAAATTCGTGCACTCGTGTGTGTGTGGGGGGGGGCGGCCTCAGCCCAGCCTGCACCCTCTCACAGTTTGTGGCAGCACTAAAGATGTCTGACTGATGGCTTAAGCCCGCTCCCCGAGGGCTCCTGAACTGCAAGAGGGCACAGGCCGGGCTGAGGGACTCCCCCTGCCAAGTGCACGAATTTTGTGCACCAGGCCTCTAGTATATTTTATTTAAAAAAAACATAACAAATATTGTACGATTCCATTTCTACAAGGAACCTAGAGAGTCAAATTCTTAGAAACAGAAAGAAAAGTGGTTATCAGGAGCTGAAGGGAGGAGGATATGAGGAGTTGTTTTGCAAGATGAAAAGAGTTCTGGAGATTGTATAACAATATGGATGTAACACCACTAACTGTACACTTAAAAATGGTTTAAAAATGGTTAAGATGGTGAGTTTATGTTAGTTTTCTTTTACCACAATTTAAAAATATATATATTCTGTATGGGAAATAGACTGGTGGCAAGTAAGACTGAAAGCAAAGGAGCCTAGATGTTAGTTATCTATCACTACATAGCAAACCAACCCCAAACTTAGTGGCTGAAAACAACAACCATTTCATTATCTCTCATGATTCTGTGAGTCAACTGGGCTCAGCTGGGTGGTTCTTTTACTCCATGTGATACAGTTTGGGCTGTAGTCCTAGGAGGGTGCAACTGGCTGAAATGTCCATGATGCTCACTCACATACCTAGCACCTTCGTGGGACAGTGAAGAGGTTGGGTTGAGCTGGGGCACTGACTGCTGGGCCTCTCTCACTCCGTGCAGTCTCTGGGCCGCTCCCTCTTCACGTGGCCTCTCCAAGTGGTCTCTTCACTTAGTCCCTCCAGAAGAGTAACTGGATTTCTTAGAGGTGGCTCAGGGCTCTCATGAAATGCACAGAATCACATCATCCACCTTCTGCTAATTAAACTACTCACAGAGCAGCTGAAATTCAACACTGCAGAACCACATGACTACAGGAGGCCCGGTTCATTGGAGGCCATCTTTGGAGACTAGCCTTACAGAATTGCTGCAGAAATCCAGGTGAGAAAGGCAAATGCTTAGACCAGGATAACAGCAGTAGAGGGAGTGAGAAATGCTTGATTTGGAATAAGATTTGCTGATGGCTTAGACATGGGGTAAGAAAAAGAAAAGGGAGTCAAGGATGAGTCTAAGTTTTTGGTCAAGGCAACTAAATGAGTGGTGTTGTCATTAATCAGCTAGCAAAGTGTCACCAAGAGAGTGGGTTTGGAGTCTTGGAGTCAAATCCCACCTCTTTTGTTTATCACCATATTATCTTGGTAACTCATTTTCTCTGGGCTTCTACTTCCTGATCAGGAAGATATAAATAATAATACCTGCTCACCCAGCTTGTAAGGTCATCATGGAATCAAATGAAATCTTGTAGAGGGTGGGGCAAACATAGGTTTACAGTTGTTCATATGGAAAAATAATACAGTAATTAATGAATAATAATACAAGAATAAACTCTTTCATGTACTCACAACTGCAAACCTACTTTGCCCGACCCTGTATGTAAAAGCAATTGTCTTGCGTTTGTTATAAAATGCAGTGGCCGCCGAAACCGGTTTGGCTCAGTGGATGGAGCGTCGGCCTGCGGACTGAGAGGTCCCAGGTTCGATTCCGGTCAAGGGCACGTACCTTGGTTGCGGGCACATCCCCAGTGGGGAGTGTGCAGGAGGCAGCTGGTCGGTGTTTCTCTCTCATCGATGTTTCTAACTCTCTATCTCTCTCCTTTCCTCTCTGTAAAAACTCAATAAAATATATTTTTTAAAAAATAATAAAATGCAGTGGCCGGAGGAAAACCACACACCTTGAAATCAGGAAATCTGGTCTCAGTTCCAGGTCCATCTTAGACTTGCTGTAAGAACTTAGGCAAGTCATTTAGCCTTGCTTTGTTTCCTTATAAAAATAAGGCCATAAGATCTGCATTCCCTGTACCAAAAGCATTTTTGGAGAGTCAATCACAGAACATGTAGAGCATTTTGGGGTGTTTGTTGTTGTTGTTTATCAGATAAAGTTTATTTAGAAAGTCACAGAGGAAGAAGACGTGAGCAGTAGAAGAAACGGGCTCAGGAAACAAGTTATAGAGGCAAAAGAAGAGCCCTGGAGCTTAGGAGAGAGAAAGGTAAAGGTAAGGCGCCTCGGGGGAAGAAGGGAGGAAGGGAAAGGTGTGGGCGTGCTCCCAGGAGGGAGAGCATGCTAAAGCATTTTTGAAAAGTTATAATATAGCAAATGGAAGGTATTATTATTACATCACTAATTACAGATCCAATATCAAGGCTTGGAGGGGAAAAAGCAACAACGATAGGGTGGAGTCTATAAAAATCCCCCCTTTCTCATGTGACCCAGGGGTTCCAGGCTTGGCTTAAGGAACAACCAGGGGAGAATACCATTCAGAGCTGCTGTAAAACACAACCCATAATTGCAAGTCAATCATACACATGGCAATAGAGTTGTGAGTTATTCACAATAATGGAATACAGATAACAAGCTTATATTTGTAGCCCTTTGACTCTGAGGCAAACTCTTTTGTTGCTTGGTGTGCTTTTCAATGCACTGGAAAACGAGAGGGTGAAAGCCGCAGGTCACATCCTGGAAGCAAGGAAACAGCAGCACCTGAAGGAAGAAAGGCCCAAATAAACATCTCTCTTCAAAGGCGAGTGTGTGACATCTGGGGCCAAGCCAGGTTCTGGAACTCAGACCAAGGACAGCAGGACAAGAACTCCAATGTCCCCAGTGGTCACAGAGAGCCTCTAAGGTCTCGTCTGAAAGACACCCACACACTGGCATTCAATTTATTCTCTGCAGAAGAATAAAAGACTGAGTCAATACTGCGAGGAAATAAACTTGGGTTCTGACTGAGTCGGAGCGGATGGTTTAAACACTAACCCGGCCCCTTCAGGCAGGGGAGCACATACACGCTGAAGGACGTGGAAAGCAGTCATCGCCTCTTGAAAAGAGTGCTTCTGTTTTCATTATCATTTAAGGCTGTAGTCGGCGTTGAGCGATAATAAGAAGCAGGCATGGGGGGAAAAAGCACCCAACTCACAGACATACACAATAAAAATGCTATTATAGACTTTTGTGAATATAAATAGTTTTTAAAATGAGGCTGCTAAGACTGGCATCTTAGATGCTCCCTGAAAAAGAGTCATGTTTATATATTCCAAGTTGCACCCGTCACCAGTCTCAGCTTTCGACCACAAAATGGACTGGGTAATTTTGGGGTGAATGAATATCAATGCAGGCTGGTTGTGTTTGGCAAAGAAGGGAGATGCAGATCAAAGTGAAAGGAACACAAAGGGCGGAGAAAAAGCACTTGATGCCCAACAGGGGAAAACTGAAAACAAAGGGATAGGAAAAATAAAAAGGAATAAGGACGTGTTTACTCAGAATCCTGTTAAATAATGCACCCTCTGTTGTACCTAAGTACAGGCTTCATTTGGAGATTTTTGTCTTGGCATTCAACAACAATCCCAAAGAGTCGGGTGCCAACTTCTTTGCCTCCCCCAATTCTGACAAAAGCATTGCAGTAATTAATGAGTATTCAATAGAAGCATAATAATATCGCTGCTGGCATTTCTTTTAACAGAGTTACTCCATACATACATGAGCTCGTAAACCTCAAGGGGAACTAGTTGAAAGGGGGCGGGGGGCACATTGTAACTCCATTGTGAAGGTCAAGCTCAATTTGAGCAAGGTAAAATAAGCATAAGGAAGGACTTCAATGGTGGAGCGTGGTAAACCCTGAAAGCATAGTCAAAAGAGCTTGCTGAGCTCTGGCTGGTGTGGCTCAGTCGTTAAAGCATTGGCCTGCGCACCGAAAGGTGGTAGGTTTGATTCCCAGTCAAGGGCAAGTGCCTGAGTGGCAGGTTTTTCCCCTGGCCCTGGTTGGACAAGGGCCTCATGTGAAAGGCAACAAGTCGAAGTGTCTCTCTCACATCAATGTTATCAATGTTTCCCTCTCTCCCTCTTCCCCTCCTTTCCACTCTCTCTAAAAAATCAATGGGGAAAAAATATCCTCAGGTGAGGATTTAAAAAAAGAGAAGCTTGTTGAATTTCAGAGGTGTGGGCTTCCTGAAGACAGAGATATAGACTAGAGTAACTACTACATATCTTTCAAGTCGTTCAATTATAAAACACTCAACCAGGCAAGGATGTGTGATGGGTGGTCTACCAGATCGGAGACTACTGACCACCAGCTGGAGGAGGTATGGGGGGCTTGCAGGTCCAACAAGTCAGCAACCACTTACTGGTGTTAAGCCCATGGAGTGTGAGTGAAGGGATGACCATGTGCAAAGATCAGCTGAAAATGGAGAGCACTGTCTCTAGGTGCCCCATCAAGGCCTCAAAGCAGGACTCAAATCAATCTGCTCTTCCTGCCATCTCCCACTGGACCTCCTGCCACACTTGGCTCTTTTAGCAAAGGTATCACTGATATCCTAATTTCCAGCCCAAATCCAGAGTCATTCCTCCACCATGATGTTGCTGTTCCTCCTCCTCCCCTGTTCATTACAACCTGTCTAGCCCGAAGTCCTTATGCCCCCGATCTATCCCTTCTTTTCAAGTTCCTCTGCCTTTCCAAGGTTAAGCCATTTCTCCTCTACAGGAACTTCCTTCCCAGTGTCCCTTCTGCTCTCATTTCCTTCTTGTTCCAAATCATCCTGATATCACCTCCAGATTGATCTTCCAATACACTACTTAGATCATACCATTCCTCTGATCGCAAACTTTCCAGGACTCCCCATTGCCTATGCAACAAAGCCCAGGATTGGTTATCCTGTCATTCAAGATCCTCCACAATTCTGACCCAGTTCCCTGTCATGGGCCATTTTCCACTGCCACGTGTCTTCTTGGTGTTTCACCTTCTGTTCTGCTTAGACTTACTGCTT
Source organism: Myotis davidii (assembly GCF_000327345.1). NCBI lineage: Eukaryota > Metazoa > Chordata > Mammalia > Chiroptera > Vespertilionidae > Myotis > Myotis davidii. Next base: position 800,630 of record NW_006295825.1, on the reverse strand, counting down.
GGCCATCCGCTGGCCTGAAATGATATTTCTCTTCCCTGAAGGTATAAATTGTACATTTATAGTCTCTAAGTGTATTTGGCAATACACTTCCAAAGAAACATCCACTGGGCAAATCATGGCTCATTACCTGTGGCATTTCATGTTTTACATAACACTGCGCTGTTATTTAATGTTTGCCTCTTTGTGTCTTCCTAATCAGACTGAAAGCGCCATCCATGTCCATTTTGTGTGTGTGTGCCCTAGCCTCGTGCTCTGAACAGAATAGGTACTCAATAAATACGTATTAATTTAGGAGGGGAAAACCTTAAGAACATTCTTCTACACAGAGATCTTGAAAGTCAGCAATCTGTTCTGGAAATCACAGAAAAGGACTGCCTTCCCAAAGGCTTCAGCCCCAGCTGAGGCGACACTCTCTACAAACCCCCTTCCTCTCACCTCCACAGCTCAACTCAAATTGAAAATTCAAGAATTTCACTGGAAACACCGGACAAGAGTCAATGCAGACCCCTATGAGAAAAATTCTGCAGCGGTCCTGGTTCCAACCCAATAATGATGAGACTAATTTTGGCTCATGACATAGTAATCCCTCAGTTGGGGTCAGGAGGACAGGTTCTGGCCCAAGGGGAGCGAAAACATGTTCATGTTCCTCTGGGTGCACACACGCCCGTCTGCACAAACTCAGACAGACGACATAATCATCCTCAGCCGAATTTTGAAACTTCGTTCCCAAATAGCCTGTGGAATTGAATTTCTGATGTGAGTGCATATATGGATATGCATTTTCCATTACTTGTTTAGGCAGACTATAAAACATCACTGTAGAGGAGCCACCAATTTATGAACTGGTTGCATGCTTCAGGTTCATTTGTTGGCTGTTTGGAACTTAGAAGGCATTTTTTTCCTGGAAGCAAGGGTGTGCACAAGCCTACTTAACCCCTAATGGACTGTACCATAATATCACAAAGTGATTTTTTTATTCTATTCATCAGGGGTTTGCAAACTCAAATGCCTATAGTGGCCAGGTAGGCAATGCAAATGAGGAGAGTCAGGTCAGGAAAATAGAAAATAACAGGGGCTGTGCTGCGCATGTGTTGTTCATCTAAAGGGAGCGCTGCTCCCCAGCTCCAGTGGGTGGCTGCCATGGGAGAATGCAGGCCCAATGCAGCAGATCAGGAGAAGCCAAAAACCAAAATTTTATGTGAAAATAGTTGGCAACTAATTTGAAAAAAATTTTATACACACAGTGCAGATGAAACAAGACTCATCAGTGGACTAAAATTGGCCCATGCTTGCAACCTCTGCTCAATAATGTTGCTTCTTTGGAAGAAAAGCAATTTAATTTCTGTAAGTCAATACCAGGGAAGTAGTTCCTCTCTTTTGGCAGTGTGGGTGGCTCTTCCTGGGCACTGGGCCCAGGTGAAGGCTCTACCTTGCATGTGAGAGAAGGCTAATGTAGCTAGTGCTCTAAGAACACGAGGCTGATACAAGGCCCCTGTCCTAAATCTAAGCCCCTACCTGGCCCTATCACCGAGTTGAGGATATGACCTTTCCACTCTGTTCTGAGTGTCAAGATCACTTGTTAATAGAGTATGTGTAAGTTAGGATCTGCCCATGTTTTGCTTTTGTTGTGGTGGTTATTATTGCTCTATATTTTGTATGTCTGTTTTTTCTAATTATTAATGTTACATCAGGTTCCCTATAGAAAATTTGGAAATGTTTCCCTCCCAGAAGCAATCGCTATTAATAATGATTAATTTTTTCAATCGTTTCTGTTTTAATTTTTTCAGGTTACACAAGTGTAGTAGGTTGAATGATGCCCTCCATTTTCTACCACCCCAAAAATGTATGTCCTTGTCCTAGTCTCTCAAACCTGTTAGTGAGATCTTATTTGGAAAAAGAATCTTAAGGATCCGGAGATGTGAAGGCCATCCTGCATCATCCAGGCGGGGCCTAAATCCAATGACAAATGTCTTCATAAGAGATTCACAGAGGCCCTAACCAGTTTGGCTCAGTGGATAGAGCGTTGGCCTGCAGACTGAGGGGTCCCAGGTTCAATTCCGGTCAAGGGCATGTACCTTGGTTGTGGGCACATCCCCAGTAGAAAGTGTGCAGGAGGCAGCTGATCAATGTTTCTCTCTCATTGGTGTTTCTATCTCTCTATCCCTCTCCCTTCCTTTCTGTAAGAAAAATCAATAAAATATATATTTTAAAAAAAGGAGATTCACAGAGGAGACACACAGAAAAGTAGGAAACAATGTGACCATGGAGGCAGGGATTAGAGTGATGGGGCTACAAGTCAAGGAATGCCACAGCCACCAGCAGCTAGAAGAGGCAAGGAAAGGATTCTCCCCTAGAACCTCGCAGGGGTCCTCAAACTACGGCCCGCGGGCCACATGCAAATACAAATATTGTATTTGTTCCCGTTTTGTTTTTTTACTTCAAAATAAGATATGTGCCGTGTGCATAGGAATTTGTTCATAGTTTTTTTTTAAACTATAGTCCGGCCCTCCAACGGTCTGGGGGACAGTGAACTGGCCCCTGTTTACAAAGTTTGAGGACCCCTGCTCCAGAGGGAGGGAGGTAGCAGACCTCGGACTTCTGGCCTCCAGCCCCGGGAAAGAGCAAATTCCTGTTTTAGCAGTTGTGTGGTAATTTGTTACATCAGCCCTAGGAAACTAATACAATACATAAATAAATGGTCGTAACTAATTCAAGCAATACAGGATTATGTTAAGTAAAAAGGATTATAATCTCCTATGTGCCATACAAATCCTTCTGTATTCCCCATGAATAGTAACTGTTTAGTAATCAGCTGTCTAGGCTTTTTCCTATGCATTTGACACATTATTTGCATATGAACATATTTATGTATTTTGTATCTTTTAAAATAAATGAGATCATGGTATTCTGCTACTTGCTTTTTAAAAAATTCAGTATTTCTAGGGATTATTTGCATGAATGTACACAAATAACTGCCTTATCCTTCTCACTGACTGTGGTATATTCTATGAACACAGCCTAAGCCATTGCTTTTACTAATTCTAAACTTCCTGATGTAACAATATTACAATGATAAGTCAAAGTTGATTTTCTTCAGCAACTGAAGTTATTTCCCCCGTTTCAATCTACACATTAAAGTGTGTGTGCGTGTGTGTGTGTGTGTGTGTGTGTGTGTGTGTGTGTGTGATTAGTTCTGTTCACCAAATATTTCTGGCTCTCTACACTAGGAATTGGATGTGACCAAGTGACCTGCTTTGGCTACTGATATGTGAACAGAAGTAACTGGTGTCATGGAAGTTTTAAGAGCAAGTATACAATTTGTCTCATTCCTGTCCCCTGCCAAGCAACTGCAGAAGCATGGCAGAGATCAGGCTAGGTCTCTTGGGAAGGATGACACCGAGCAGAGGGACATATGATGTGAGCCAGAAGTAAGCCTTGATTCTTTTAAACCACTGAGATTTGAGGGGTACTTGTTACTGCAGCATAACCCAGCCAATCATAACTGATTTTACATATATGTGATGTATATATCATATATGTGATGTATATATCATATATATGATGTATCCACCTCATATACATATAAATATGCATACCTCTTATTCGTCTAAAATTGAGGAAAGACTAAAACAAGTGGCTTGTAAAAGAAAAGCATGGTTTATTATAGCCTGCTCAGTATTAATCAACCATCTGATTAGCAATACACTTTACTTCCTGTTTAATCATTTATCCTTTCTACATTTTCACTAAGATGATGAACTTAATGCTAAAGGAAATGCAACATGTTTTCAATGTCACAAATATCACACTAGTCATAAATAGATAAATATGTTTGGTGGGTAAGTAGGTCCATGGCCTTGCTTTTAAGTTTATAAATATCTCTATATTCTGTATCGATCAATGAAGCAATGGGTTTAATGTCATTCTCCATTTTCTGTACTTTTGAAATAATGGTGCTCTGTGGGTTCAATAAACAGCTCTTCCTCTCTCTTGCTTCTGGATAGGGAGACTGGCAGGTGCTCTTCACTTTAAGGAGGGAGATAATGCTTTTCTCTGATCAACAGTGATGCCTTGAGCTTCTTTCTTTCTTCCCTTTCTTTCTTTCTTTCCTTCCTTTCTTTTTTCTTTTCTTTTCTTTTCTTTTCTCTTCTTTCTTTCTTTTCTTTTCTTTTCTTTCTTTCTCAACAGCGATGCTTTGAGCTCCTTCCTTCCTTCCTTCCTTCCTTCCTTCCTTCCTTCCTTCCTCCCTTCCTTCCTTCCTTTTTTAGAGAGAGAGTGAAAAGAGAGAGGGAAAGACAGAAAGAAACATCGATGTGAGAGAAACACATCGATTGGTTGGCTCCTACACACACCCAGACCAGGGCCTGGGCTGGGGAGGAGCCCGCAACCAAGGTACATGCCCTTGGCCAGAATCACACCCGGGACCCTTCGGTCCGCAGGCCGACGCTCAACCCACTGAGCCAAACTGGCTAGGGCATGCTTTAAGCTTATTAAAAAACAATATTTGTAGAACTGGAAGAAGATCAAAATGCCTTCAGTTCTCCAAGTCAAAAAGATAAGACCTTGAAGGCTAAAGTGGCAAACATAACAAGAGTCTCATTGTTTCAATGAAAGGTATCAAAAATCCAGGCCTTTTCTCTCCTGGGCAAAAGAATATTTTTAGATGTTAAAATGTCAGGTATAGCCGAAACCGGTTTGGCTCAGTGGATAGAGTGTCGGCCTGCGGACTGAAAGGTCCCAGGTTCGATTCCGGTCAAGGGCATGTACCTGGGTTGCGGGCACATCCCCAGTAGGAGATGTGCAGGAGGCAGCTGATCGATGTTTCTCTCTCATCAATGTTTCTAACTCTCTATCTCTCTCCCTTCCTCTCTGTAAAAAATCAATAAAATGTATTTTTTTAAAAATGTCAGGTATAATAGAAAAAAAATGTAAAAAAATCCCTCCTGCTTTTCCCCAACCAAACACACCAATCAGAGAAGGTTCCTTAATCACAGCTCTGACGCCATCACAATTCTGTATGGGAGATGGGCAGCAAACACCAGCAGCTAACCAGTCTCCCAGGTTTGAAAATGGCAGCTAGCCACCCAATGAAGGATGCCTCTGATGATGACATCCTTTTTAAATTTTATATTTAAAACTCAAATCTTCAAAAAATGCCAGGCTTTCTATCACCTGTCACAGTGGGTTTTGAGAAAGGATTCTAATCTGGGGGACTCAGCTTCACTCCTCTTAGGTAGGAACTGAGGGGTAAAACAAAAGATGGTTTTTACCCACAAGACCCCGACACACACAGCCCTCTCCAAGCTGATCCTGTGTTAGCAAAAGCGGCTAGACTCTATGCAGTGATTCCTAAGTGAATCTGGGCCCAGTGTAAATCATTGCTACTTAAGGTTAATAGAATGTGGGTTTGTATTGGTGCAGTTTTCTCCCCCTTAGCTTGAACTAAGGCAGCATAAATCTATCACTCATTTACTTTTGCTATAGCCTCTGGATTACTGGCTTAGTTCTCTCATTTCTTTTTAAGAACATCACTTCTGCTGTTCTCAGATACTTACTAAATACCATAGTTTTAAATATAATTTATTGAGAGAAACTGTTTTTTATAAATTATTACGGTAGTGCTATGGTCTGAATGTTCGTGTTCCCCCAAATTCATGTTGAAACCCTAACCTCCCAAGCTGATTGTATTAGTAGGGTCTTTGAGATATGCTGAGGTCATGAGGGTGGAACCCTCATGAATAGGATTGGTGCCTTAAAAAAAAGAAAAGAAAGAAACCAAAAAGATCCAGAGCCCCTCTGCCATATGAGGATAAACAAGAAGTCTGCAACCTAGAAAAGGGCCCTCATGCAACCATGCTGCCACCCTGATCTCAGACTTCCAGCCTCCAGACTGTGAGAAATAAATTTCTGTTGCTTATAAGCCACCCAGACTATGGTATTTCGTTAGAACAGCCTGAATGGACTAAGAGAGGTAGGCAGGATTCTGAGATGGCTCCCAAGATTCCTGTGCCCTGGCATACACCTACCACCTCCAGGTTATTCAAGCACTAACCTAGATGCTGCTGTGAAGGGATTTTACAGATGCAATTAAATTGCCAAATCGGTTGACCTTAAAATAGAAGATTATCCTCAGTGGTCCTGACCTAATCAGGTGAGCCCTTAAAGGGACTGGGTTTTCCTGGGGAAAGCGTGAGAAGGCATGTGGAGGGGCCACATGGCAAGGAACTGCAGGGGCCTCTGGAGCTTAGAGCTGCCCTGCCTGACAGCCAGCAAGAGAACAGGGGCCTCAGTCCTTCAACTGCAAGGAACTGAATTCTGCCAACAACCCCGTGAGCTTGAAAGAAGACCCCAAGTTCCATAAAGGGATCAGCCCAGCCAACACCTCGATTTGAAAGCCCTTGAGGAGAAGTCCTAATGTGGCCATGCCCAGACTTCTGGCCTACGGGAACTGAGATAATAAATGAGTGTGCTTTAAGCTGCTACGTCTGCAGTCACTTGTTATGCAGCAATAGAAGTCTATTACAAGCAGATATAACATTCTCACTGTGGCCTAAAATATAAAGAAAGTTAAGTATAAATGTAACTTTAACTTTTAGCCCTCATCCCTCATGCTTCTTCCTTTGGAACAAAATACAAAAGTGTCGTTTAATATGCCTTTTACTTATTAAATAAGTTAAATTGAAAAGTTTAATACTTTGTTTATCCAAAACCTGGAAGGTTTTCTAGAAGTTAGGATCATTGTTAAGCACGCCTTATTCTTTAAGCCACTTTTCACAACTTTTCTATTGTAATTATAAAGTTTTATAACTCATAGTCTATCTTTATAAGACATAAAATGGGAATTCACTTTCCCAAATTTAAACATATGCAGTAAGAATATAGCAAATAAACAGGAAACCTCCTTCTAATACATTCACCCAAAAAAATGACTAATGTATCATGGCTAATATTCCACTGGTAATAATAATCCTAAAAGATAAATGAAAATTTAATTTCATCAAATAAGATCAATATGAAAAAATTAAATGACAAATAGTAATGCTTCTATTTTTGAATTATAAGTGGCTCTCCCTATAACTGAATTTTCTTCTAGTCTTACTCAAGATTTAAAGTATTTTTATTTTCTGTATTAATCAATGAAGCTTAGTTTCTAATTAATTTTGGAGCATCTGAACCTTTAAGCTCCTGGATAAATGTATTGTTTAATACTAACGGGTTTTTTTCCTTTTGTTATTACTGAGATTTGTTTGTCTCAACTAATTGGATGTATTTTAATGATAGTATGCAAAAGGCCAAGTTTCAGCTACTCAGATACCAGTACAAAAAGGAGTTCAGCTGAAGAACCCTTCCCCTCCACCAAAAAAAAAAAAAAAAATTATATATATCAATAAACAGCGCCCCTTAGTGGAAGAAGAACAAAATTATTGGTAGGTTAACAGTACAGTAACAAACTTGCTGAGATATAAAATTGATAAGTACAAAATAATTTTCTCTTTAAAAAAATTAGAAAGAGTTAAGCGGAACATTTTAGATTAATCATTGCAAAGTGGATTATGGGAATTCATAGCATCTTTAGAAAGCCAAAAGGGAGCCACTGTATCTGCTGGGGAAAGTGAAAATCTAGGCTTAAGAGCCTTTAACACATATGAAATTAAATTATCCCTAAGACAAGTAGCGGACTAATCTCAGCAGCCGTTTGTCCTCCTGTGACTCTCCCACTGAGCTAGTACACAACTGAAAGGAAGCTGATTCTTCAGATAAATGGGGTAATTTTAGACACGTACATGACTCTTTAGAATCATTGACTTGTTAATACGGCCAACAACATCTGTCCTGCTAGCTGTATTTTATAGTCAAAATCACTAAGGCTCATGGAAGTTAGGAAAGCAGTAGGGTCACCCTAGCGTAGTGGTTCTCAACCTTCTGGCCCTTTAAATACAATTCCTCATGTTGTGACCCAACCATACAATTATTTTCGTTGCTACTTCATAGCTGCAATGTTGCTACTGTTATGAACTGTAATGTAAATATCTGATATGCAGGATGGTCTTAGGCAACCCCTGTGAAAGGGTCGTTTGACCACCAAAGGGGTCGCGACCCACAGGTTGAGAACCGCTGCCCTAGCGGGTTTGGCTCAGTGATTGGGGCGTCAACCCTTGGACTTAAAGGTCCCAGGTTTGACTCCGGTCAAGGGCATCTACCTCGGTTGCAGGCTTCATCCCCAGCCCTGGTCCACGCATGTTAGGGAGGCAACCAATCAACATGTGTCTCTTTCACATCTGTCTTTCTCACATTGATTTCTCTCTCTGTCTCTCCCCCTCCTTTCCACTGTCTAAAAAAATCAATGGAAAAAATATCCTCAGGTGAGGATTAACCAAAAAAAAAAGAAAAGAAAGTAGTGGAGTCAGTATTTGAATGGCACTGTTTCCAGTTCTCTAACCCTAAAATAAGTGGGTTCATCCATGGCCCACCATATAGAATGTGCTCCATTATATAACTCACTGTTTACTAGCTGAAAAGTGTAATGACTGAGTCAACCGTCTGAGCTCTGTAGCCAAACTTTTCGGAGTCTAACTCTAGCTTTGCCACACACTGACTGTGTGACTTGTGTCTCAATCCTTCTGTGCTTCTGTAAAATGTAGTTGGTAACAGTATCACAGTCAAGGCATTGTTTTGAGGATCAAATGAAAAAACATAAGAAAAGTGCTTAGAACAGTGCCTGGCACCTGAGAAACGCTGGTGTAATTAGCTGATACTGCATACATTGACAAGCTGTTCAAAAAGTTGCAAATTCTAGGATGAATACCAACTATCAACAACAGTAAATTACTTGGGAGAAGTAGACTTTGGATGCAAGCAGAACATCAATGTTTTTACTTGGCATACTTCAGTACTGTTGGAATGTGTCGCAACAAGCATGTTGTACCATTGTAGTTTTAAATAGATAAGTCAAGACAGAATATTTCAAAGCCTGCTTCAGTAATCCATTCTAGCCCTTGGAGCTCAGCTTCCAGAATGCCTTTTATAGATTTAACCTCCTTGTCCTCTTAGCCCTTTGTACAGATGTCCTGCCCTCTGTAGACTAACCTTTTGATGAGACCTTTTGATTATAATCCAGTGGTTGCTGATGTCTGCACTCCCAGAGTGCATCTGCACAAGGCATGCAAATGTTACAGACTCCTGCAGCGTAAGCATGCTGGTGCTCAGCCTGAAAAGGGGCTGCAGTCATGCACCAGGGAAGCCGGGCCACCACTGCGATTTCCATCAGCAGCAGAGTGCTGAAAGCTGTCACAGCATTCTGCTATCTGGGCACCAGGCTGTCTCTCTGCACTTAGATTGACAGGGAAAGAAAAAACTGAAAAGAGAGGCAAGCCACCAAGCATCCTTCCCATGTGTCACTGCCATGGCACCAAAGCCCCAACATAACCGGAGCACAGAAGACCACAGCTGCTCTCCCACCTCCTAGAGCAGCGGTTCTCAACCTGTGGGTCGCGACCCCTTTGGGGGTCGAACGACCCTTTCACAGGGGTCACTTAAGACCATCGGAAAACACATATATAATTACATATTGTTTTTATGATTAATCACTATGCTTTAATTATGTTCTATTTGTAACAATGAAAATACATCCTGCATATCAGATATTTACAATTCATAACAGTAGCAAAATTACAGTTATGAAGTAGCAACGAAAATAATTTTATGGTTGGGGGTCACCACAACATGAGGAACTGTATTAAAGGGTCGCGGCATTAGGAAGGTTGAGAACCACTGTCCTAGAGGATTGCACAACTTAGACCTGCTGTCATCCTTGAGCAGCTTCATCGAGACTATTTACTATCTACTAAGGGTGTGTTTTTTAAAACAAATAGTCAATTGTCGCGGCATTAGGACGGTTGAGAACCACTGTCTTAGAGGATTGCACAACTTAGAACTGCTATCATCCTTGAGCAGCTTCATTGAGACTATTTACTATCTACTAAGGGTGTGTTTTTTTTAAACAAATAGTCAATTCTCTCCTTTGTAAATAGGTGTGTATCAGCGAGGGTAATGCTAGCTGCTATAACAAAAGTTTATTTCTCCTTACATTAATCTTCTGTGGATGCTTTGGGTGGGAGAAGCAGGGCTCTGCTCTGCACAGTCCTTCTGAGACCCATGTTGATGGGGGAAGGAGAGGGCTTGCTGTCTTCAATGCTGGCTTCCAAGATCCCGTGCGCTTCCAGCATCTAGCTGGTAGAACAGGAAAGAGGAGCCTTCATGGGGGGGGTTT
>NW_006295825.1:788068-789553 GCF_000327345.1 Myotis davidii | reverse complement strand
ATCAATAAGATATATTTAAAAAATATTTTTTTAAAAAATATGTATATTTTTTAAAAAGAACGTAATTTATACATCATTGCCTCAATGCAAGCAAAAAAAAACAGCTTGATGAGCTATGGATTATTTTAAATACTGAAAAAAATCAGCTTTCAGGACAGCTGCCAGATACACTCTCTTCCTCAAAAGATCATTAGTTACAATTTAGAGAAAGCTTAAAGCTACAAAATGCCAAGGAGAGATGTTAAGAACATAGAATCAGAAGTAAGAGAAAAATGAAAATGGGAGAGCTTTGGAGGGAACTGTGGGCAGCAGTAGGAAGCATTTTTATGTGGAGGACAAATATGCCATCCTCTGGGATCTCCAGAACTGGCCTCCTGAATTAGGGTGGGTCTCCTGCACTACGGGTTGCTTTATGGGGCCTCCTAGTGTTCTGGCCTGTGGACCAGCCCTATAATGTTTTCCTAACTTGTGAAATTCCACCTCAGATCTCCCTTACATTATCCCATATTGCAGATAACTTGACATAAAAACACAATGGTTGAGGGACTCTGGCTCTTTCTTACTATGTCCCCCTAGAACAAAAGGAAGCGATCCAACAGGACACCCTAGTTCTGCTTCCTTCAGCATAACAGGAAACCCCGATGTTCCCAGCCAGCTGGTCCAACTGCCTGAACTAGAGCTCAACAAGCAGACTATAAGCTCCTTAGAAACCAGAGCTGCATTTTATTCATCTGTGAATAGCACAGTAGTTAGTGAAGAGCCTGCTTTGGCTTGAACGTTGATTCCTCCGCTTACTAACTGGGTGACTTTGGCCACTTAACCTCCTTAATAATCTTGTTTCATCGCCTGTAAAATGGGGATGATGATGCCGGGCTCGCCTGACTTGCGGAAATTAAACGTGACAATTGTATGTAATGCTTCTGGTGCAGCTCAAAAGTCTTTGTTGAGAGCTTGAAAGAACAGTGGCTTCTATCCAACTAAGGCTTGTGTGATCTCAGAAGGAATTGTGTGCGTCTCCACCAAGTTTAAAGGAAACTTCCTTTGCCAGAGGCTGCAAATGCTACAACGTGAGGGTTAAAGAGACATGTCTACACCTCAAGGGACGGGCTTGGTTTTCATTTCCTCTGCATTGTTTCCATTTTTATATGGATTAAAAATACATGGAATTAAAAATAAATACAATTTTTTGAAGGGGGGGCGGGGATCGGGCTGGCAGGGTTCCTGGCTTATTTGCTGATTCTTTTAGCTCTTTCAGGGACAGCAAGAACACAGTAATAATTACCCATATTAATATGGCTGCTCATTCCCATCTGGACCGGGGGATAGACACAAAGTACAATCATCCTCTGTAGTTGTAGCAGGTGTTTCTTCACAAGACCTCCGGGTAGCTTCCATGTGTCGTCTGCTGGCTTCCATAGATTATCTTCCCTAAGCCTTCTGCTTGCCCCTCCGCCACCTTCCTGCTCCCAGGCAATGGAGGGGAGG
>NW_006295825.1:763944-787369 GCF_000327345.1 Myotis davidii | reverse complement strand
ACACGTTCTCTGGCCCCAGCGCCGATGCCTCGGGCGTTTATCCCGGGGAGAGAGCGCCCTCTTCACCTGGGGTCAGTGAGCGATGTGCGCCCCGGTGAACGGGAAGGTCAGGGGGAGTTGGACTGGGGACCGCAGTGCACTAGACCTTCCCGCACTGGCCCAGGGGACGCAGAAGGTTACTTGCTGGTCCCCTTCCCTCTGGGGCCTTTTCAACGACTATTTGGAGTCCTTAGCTTGATTGGGAATTGATGGTTAAGGTGAACATTTCGGTTACCGCTGGTCTCCCCAGCTCCCTGACACGGTCCCGGCGGGCACCCTGCCCCCGCCCTCGCGTGCCCTGAGCATCTTTTCGGGACCTTGGAGACTTCTGCGCATGTTCACAAACTGGAGACAGTACCGACTTGGAATTGCTGGACAGAAACAAGTGGCTAACATTCAAACAAGTGCCTCGTTTAAATGTGAGGTTCTCCCGAGTTAACACAAATATTCAGGTTGTGTTGAAGATGTGCCCTTTTTAAAAAAAAAAAAAAAAATCAGTTATCCCCTCCTCCACTGGCAACACTGTAAACCACACTGAACTTTTATTTATCACCGCTTCAGAAAAATGAAGGTGCTGAATTTACCTGAATGTTGGGCCTCTACCGAAGCACATTTGTCTTGTCCTTTAAAAACTTCACAGCGTAGTTAAGGTTGGAAGTTATTTTGCACAGGAGGGCACCATGACATTGAAATAGTAATAAACCAGGTTTGCAAGTGTTGTCTAATCTCTTACCTTTTGAATTATGTTTCAGAGGGGAAACTCTTGTCTGGTGATGTGACTCATTACATGATCCCCGATTGGAAAGTTGTTCAAGATTACCTCGAGATCCTTGAGTTTCCTGAATTAAAGGGAATTATTTTCATGCAAACAGCTTGTCAAGCTGTGCAGCATCAAAGAGGCCGGAGGTACCTGTTTTGCATTATTTATTTATGGCGTTGATGCACCCACACACACACACCTTTTTTTTTTTTTAGAAAAGATCCTTTGTTGCAGGGGGAGGGGATGCATTTATTATTTTGTCAGAAAATATTTTTTGAACTAATTTAGTATTCTCTTTGCTGGTAGGAATGCAATAACATTATTTTATATTTCTGCTTCAACATCTGTCCAAAAGATCTGACTGTAGATCAATAAGCTACAGTGTCCCCAGTATTGGGTATTTAAGATTCTTGGCTTTTGGTTTACATTTTATAGCAGTTATTGCTTATTTCTTGTTGATAACGCACATTATTTAATCTTCTTATTTATAGATCTATTGTTTCAGATGCTTACTTTTTATTCCCTTGGAGAAAAGTACTTTACTTTTAAATTTTAGACTCCGTTATGGTAGATACAAATCGTATTTGTAGTGATTTATTCAATGAAATCAGAAATAACTTGTTTTATTTTTAGGTTACTAGTATAACTACCAACCATAGTAATTGTATTTGCTAAACAAAGGATTTTTTTATTAAAATCAGTCTAAAATGCTTGCCTTGTACCTTTTAAACAAATGCTCAAAAATTGGTTTTGTTTCACTTAACATTGGGAAAAGATTTATGATTTGAACTTGAAGCCTCATGCTGTATGGAAACAGCATACAGTATTACAAACTATATATCCAGACTCTTAACAGCCCAAGTCATTTAAAAAGCAGAAACTATGCATTTATTCTTTTTTAAATGTTGTAGTTTCTTCAGATCTTGGTCGTAAAAGATGAACTGTGTTTATTTGTATATGAAAATGATAAGTTGTCCTTATTATATGCTCAGTTCCAAAAAATATGCATTAACTAGATTGTGTGCAGGTTTTTCAGACAGAATATTTTTAAATGAGCTTGAAGTTGATTTTGTTCAGACAGAAAGATATAGATGTTTATACACATTCAGATTTAAATGCTGCTCTAGGTGTCGTATTTCAATTTCTGCTACTAAAATCAATTTGTTGTTATCATTCAGATTGCTAACACACTGCAGAGCCTTTTCAGCTTCTGTTTTCTAAAATATTTTTAATATTAAGGATTGTTTTTAAAACCAATTGCTGGGACATTAAAAAACAAAGAATTGGGATTTAAATGTCTTTTCTCCTGAACATTTCAAAAGTAGTTAACTTGATGAAAAACTATTGGTTTTTCTATCACTTTACCATGTCTATGAATATACTAAATGTGAAAACAAAAGATGAGTTATGAAGTAGGCCATAAGATAACATCCTGGTTTTCCCATTTGGTAAGCACTTTTTGAGCCCCTAGTTTCAGGCCTTCTGGAGTAGTACAAAGTCTTAGTTCCTTTCTCAACAGACCTATTGTCTTGTTGGGGTCGGATGCAAGAAGCAAGAAGGTAATTATGACACACCTTAGACACAGGTGGGATAATTTAATGTGGATTATACGAAGTGCAGAAGTATATATGGGGTGTGGGGATTAAGCTACAAAGTCCTCTGAAGGGGTTAGAGACTGGTCTTAAAGGAGGGATAATGAACATGATTGATGTCGAGAAAAAAGAGGCAGGAAAGGAATCAGCAAGTTTGGGACTTAGTGCTTTGTTTACCTGTTAAGCAACCAGCTGGTGTGTGCAGATTGACATAGCTAAATGACCTAAGCCCTAGAAAGTGTCGTATGTTGAAAGCTAACTTTAGAATTGATGATAGCTGTTGAATAGATAACATCCAGGAGTTTGCTTTATTAATCTGGCATTCATAAGTGTTCAAAATGGCCTGTTTCATTAGTGTATTGTACAAAAGTGTAAGTCATTTGACTTTTTATATTTAACCAAATGTGGCCTAACAGAAGCTCTGTGGTGTTTGTTCATTTAATGTTGGGAAACATTTTGTTTTGTTTTTCTGTTCTTCCTTGGGAATTTTTAAGATGCTAGTAAATAATTTTTTATATGCTTTTAGGAACAGTATTGCTTAGGAAAGCTTTGTCAATTAAAAATACCTGCTCTGGCTAGAGCCGGTTTGGCTCAGTGGCTAGTGTTAGGTCTCCGAAGGAGGAATGCACCAGGCCAAAGTAGTGAGGGATTACAAATTTATTTGATCATCCGCACAGCAGGTGGCTGAGCCTGGATGGCTCCAGCACCAGTGAGGGGAGTCAGCGGCTTTTAAAGGACTTTTGGCGGGATTTTTCTGGGTGGAGACTTCTTTATGCATACCCCGAGGGGAGAGAATGGCATGTGGTCACTGCAAGTGTAAAGTGGTCTCAGCAAAGAGAATGTCCATAGTGAAATGACCTGAAAAGCCAGTTCCTGGGGGAAGGGCATCAACTCAATTGCTCCATCAAACCTAACAGTTAGAGTGTCAGCCTGCAGACTAAAGAGTCCTGGGTGGATTCCAGTCAAGAACAGGTGCCTCAGTTGCAGGCTTGATCCCGGGCCCAGGGGGTGCATGCGGGAGGCAACCAGTCAGTGTGTTCTCTCTCTGTCTCTCCCCCTCCCTTCTACTCTATTAAAAAAAAAAAAAATCAATGGAAAATATCCTCGGGTGAGGATTAACAAAAAATAAAATAAAAGTCCTGCTCTGGTCTAGTGTCTAGTTTAAGGATGCCTTGCTTTCTCCTTTTGACCCCCCCTTTCTGATTTCTTCTGTATAGCTTCAGAGTCTCAATAGTTCGTGCCTAGTTCCTCAATATATATCATAAGATAGGAATCATGGACTATTATAGTCGAAGAGGATCTAAGAGGATCTATCCCTATCCAATACATCAGTGTTACTCAACATGAGTAATATCACTGACTTTGTTTCTAAAAGAAAACATTTCTCATGGACACACAGTGTTAATTTAAATTATTTTGTTGTATGACTATTTAAATATCTTTAAACATAAATCTAGGTGTAAGTCCTCATGCTTAAGTACTTAATACAACACTAAGACCAAATAGAGCCCTAGCCAGTTTGGCTCAGTGGATAGAGCATCTGCCTGTGGACCAAAAGGTCATGGGTTTGATTCTGGTCTAGAGCACATACCTTGGTTGCAGGCGCCTCCCTGGCCCAGGCCCTCCCTGGTCGGCTTGTGCAGGAGGCAACCAATTGATGTATTTCTCTCTGTCTTTCCCTCTCTCTTCCACTCTCCCTAAAAATCAATGGAAAAATATGCTAGGGCGAGGATTAAGAAAACAAAACAAAAACTCAAACCTTCAAATTCAATAAACAAAACTGTAAAATCAGAAAACTGCAAATGAACATTAATTTAATGTGACAGATGACATTAATTTACTGAAGTGAAATTACCAGAGTTGGAGAGAGACATAGCTCTAATCTGCTCCTGTATTTAATATGACTTTGGGTTTTTTTTATTTAAATAATATTGATGCGGAAAAATGGCCTGGTCTCATTAGTATATTATACAGAACAGTATGAAAAGTTAAGGTTTTGATTGTTCAGGATAATCACACATTGTGCCATCTAACAATCCTCAAATGATTATTTAATGGGGTTTCTTGATAACTCTGTAAGGCTGTCTTGTTGACCACATTCATTCACAGGTGTTTGTTTTTTTATTCAACAAATCTTTATTGAAAGACTATAGGTTCCAGAAACTGCCAGCACTGGACACAGTAGTGAACAAAAGTAGAGATGGTCTTGAGGGGAACAGGCAGTATCAGGTAAACAGATGGAGAACTGCAGCTGTGACAGGTGCATTGAAGGCCAGGTACAAGGCTCCAGGAGAGCCAGAAGTCATCAGGGAGACGGGAAAGGCTTTCCTGAGGGCGGTGCCTCTACTGAGCTCTGAGGGATGAGTGGGTATAAACCAGAGAAAAGCTTCCCAGGTGAGGAAACTGCTGTGCAAGGTCATAGGGAAGGGAATGCTGCTCAAGGAACATAAAGAAGGCCCTGGATTGGATGGTAGACCTCAGGGCCTCAGGGATGTCAGTGAAAGGTCTTAAGCAGGGTGAAATGACATAATTAGATTGCTGTTTTGAAAAGATGCCTGGGCCAGTGGAGAAAAGGCAGGCAGAAGACAGGAGGCTGTTGCTTTAGTTCAGACAAGAGATGTTGATAGCTTAGAGATGGAGAGAAATAGACATTTCAAATAGCTATTTAGTAGGTAAAATCTATAGAACTTCCTAAGTATGTGACCAAGAGAATTGAAAATATGTCCACGCAAAAACTTGTACATGAATGTTCATAGCAGCTCTCCTTATATTAGCCCAAAAAAAATGGAAAAACCCAATGTCTATCAGTTGCTGAATGGTTACATAAAATGTGGTTTATTCATGCAAAGAAATATTAGTCAGCCATAAAAAGGGATGAAGAACTGGTACATGCCACAACTAGATGAACCATGAAAATATTATTCTAAGTGAAAGAAACTAACCACACAGAAAAATTATATAGTGTATGATTCTACTTATATAAAATGTCAGAATAGGTAAATCCAAGAAACAGAAAGTAGATTAGTTAGGTTGCCAGGGGTTGGGTGTCAGGGGAAATGGAGAATGACTGCTTAATGGGTATTTTTCTTTTGAAGGTGATGAAATGTTCTGGAATTAGATCGTGGGCATGGTTACATAACTCAGTGACTATACTAAAAACCATTGAAATGAACATTTTAAAGGGTGAATTTTATGGTATGTGAATTATATCTCAATAAAGCTGTTACTTTTTTAAAAAAAAACCTGTAGAACTTAGTATGGATTTAGGTAAGTGAGGTGAGGAAGAAGGTGGTGTCAAGGATAACGCTAAGCTTTCTGGCTTATGTAAGTGGATGGAGCGAGGATGCACCCAGGAGGTCTAAGGGGGAGGGGCAGAGAGAGGTCTTGAGTTTGAAGTGTCTGAGGCTGCCAGGAGGGCAGGCGCTGACCGCAGAGGGTACTGCAGTTAGAAGGCAGTCATTCAGCTGGTCCAAAAGATACTCTGTTAGAAATGTTTTAAGAGTATCACCTAATATAAATGGAAACATAAAATTCTTGTAGAAAACTCAAGGACCTTTGAAAGTAAGTCTACTAGACCCTACCAAGGTTCTGGGGAAACTGGTTGAAGTAACACAATGCTGAATGCACAACTCACTTCCCCACTGATTGTGGGACACCCACTTCTAATCCCCAGAGAGTATAGTCAGCAGGGGGATGGGGTGAAGGGATGTTGCATCTGTGAGATCACCTTGAATAAAAATAGTAAAAAAAAAATCAATTTAAAGAAGGTAAGTTCAGCCCCACTAAGAAATTGTTTGAAATGTTTTTGATAATAGAGATTTGGAAAACACTGAAGCCAGTCCAGGGAAACCAGGGGTTTTCTGTAAGACTGGAATTTTTAAAACTTAAGATAATTTAATTGTACTTCACTGTCTAAAACTATTATTCTCTGATCATTCAGGCCAAACTTGTTCAAGGCACCATGGATGTTCTTTGCTGGTTCCATGCGAGTTTCTCAATTCTACTAGTATAATGTGCACTGCCAACCCTGACTAGCAAAAAAAATGACTGTATTGTATGTGTGCACTATTAAATTATAACCATGAGCCCCCATGCCTACAAGAAAACCCAAATGTCACACTCAGACTGATTCCCTGTTTCTTTCCTGCTTTCCCCGTTAATAGTCTTATGCCATTTGTTTGTTTTATCCAGCTGATAGGTAGTTGACAAATGGAAGCACACTCAAAATCTAAGGAAAATATAAGGGGATGAAACTTAAAATTGAGAAAATTCTTTTTTAAGTTATGTAATTTTCTAAACATTAGGAAGAATTATCTTTCTTCTCATTTGGTGCTAAACCCCCTGGATCTGGCTTATAGAACAAGAACATCAGTATTTGGGAAGGACAGGATTTGAGAACACCTGGGTCAAAAATGCAGTGGCCAAACAAATGCTGTGTTGTGTAGGAAGCCTAGCAAAAGAGTAACTGGGTTCTGAAAATGTCAGTTTCTTCTGAGGAATATCTTGTATTGGATCACTGTTGTCACAAAGGTTGTGAGTTCATTGATTCATTTGGAAAACGTTTATTGAGCACCTATTTTGGATTGAGCACTGAAGATACAAAGATGAACCAGACTGTCTGCTGTCTTGAGCATCTGTACCCTCTCTCCTCCCTTGGGCCCTTGGTCTGGCTAACTTCCATTCATCCTTCAGGACTCAAGTGTTGCCTCCTCCCAGATGCCTTCCCCATCCCTCTCATGTTCTTGTCACACCCCAAACTTTGCCTTTCATGGCACTTGTCCCACTAAAATGGGCAGTTCTGTTTTTTGTTTTATTTTGTTTTACCAATTAGTATAGCTATTTTTTAAAATTGTGGTCAATTATATATAACATAACATTTGCCATTTAAAAGTGTACAGTTCAGTGACATTGAGTGCTTTCCTGTTATCCACCAATCTCCAGAACTTATTTCATCTTCCCAGACTGAAACTCTACCCCCATTAGTCACTAACTTCCAACTCTTCCCTTCCCCATCCCCTGGCAACCACCATTCTACTTCCTGTCTGTAAGTTGACTACTCAGGGAAATTCATATACGCAGACGCATACAGCACTTCTGTGCCAGGCTTACTTCACTCGGCATCATGTCTTCAAGTTTTATCCATGTTATAGCATGTACCAGAACTTCCTTTTTAAGGGTGAATGATATCCCATGGTACATACAGATATATAGCACCTTCTGGTTTTTCCATTTACCTGGCAAAGGACACTTAGGTTGCTTCCAGTTTTGGGCTATTGTGAGTAATGCTGCTCTGCACAGGGGTGTACTAATATCTTTTGAGACCCTGCTTTCAATTCTTGGGGGTCTCGACCCAGAAGTGGGATTGCTGGGTCTTTTGGTAGTTCTCGTTTTTATTTTTATTTTATTTTATTTCATTTCATTTTTTTTTTGAGGAAGGGGTGGTTCTGTTGTGTTTACCATGAGCAGGACTGCTTCAGACAAAGGACAGCAGTGAGATGTCTGGGTGGAGACGCCTGAGGGCATGCAGTGGAGCAAAAGACTTGGCACATGGAAGAGTGCAGCAAAAATTTGCTGGAAGAAGGATGTTGAATAAGGGGGATGATTTGTAAACAAATAATTGCACTAAGTTCAGGTGCTTTATTGGGAGTGTATAAAATGTGACGGTAGATAAAGGGAACACAAACTATGGAGGATATGATCAGGAAAAATGGGCAGTATGTTTTTGGTGTTTCCTCTGAAATAATAAATTGTAGATGTTTATGAAGCCTCTTCTAAAATATTTCTTATTGCTTAACAAATAAATGCTGATTTGAAAAAATTCATGCATGACAGAAATGTGTAAAGCAGAAAGTAAAAGTCTTGGCCTCACCGGTCTGCAGGGATGATCACTGTTGACAGGTGGTGTAGACTCTTCTGTGCATAATCTAAGAGATTTTAAAAATGATTTTCAGTGTATCTGTGAACATGGGAAAATTACCGATTTAGTGGGTTCTAGGCATTTTGGGGTGGGGCAGCTTTTTCTGCACAGTGGGATCTGTTAAGGAAAGCTGCCATCCACAGAAGTGAAAATCAATCCCTTTGTTTATTAGGGAATTATAAGTTGTATTATTTGATGATTCAAATAATGTTTTTTATGTTGGCTCAGTTTTCGATTACTAAGAAAAGAAAATCAGTGTTTCTTGTTTTCTAATGAAATGTTGAGGCCATGCAGATAATGGTGGTTAGCATTTATTTGGAGAGTTCTGCCTTTGCTTTCATGAAAAGACTAATTTCTTAAAAACCCATGGTGGCAACCTGGTGGTGGGAATGGAAGGGCACAAATTTTATTATACTAAATAATAACAAGTCATCGACCTTGGATAATTTTTATGTTAATTTAATATCTGGTTTAATATCAATCTCTTTTTAAATAAACATTGTCTTCCTGAGAAATAACTAAATATTCTGTAGTCCACATTACCCCGACTATTGAAAAGCACCTTCTCAGAAATTGACCCGTATAAGACCTCATATTTGATTTGTGACTTGGACTAACGTTGGAAGGATCTCCTGATGAGAAACCTTAAAACTCTCTGTTAGTTCTCTGACAGGTGAAGCTGGCCTCACTCATGTAAATGACGTGGCTGCATAAATAAAATTTACAGATAAATTCCCATACCTAGTTTTCTAGGGCTGCCAGCAAAAAGCAAAAGGTACTAATGCCTAATGCCTAATGCCACTTAGAGAACAAAGTGAGGTACAAAAGTAAAGTGCAAAAGCCTGCTGGCCGCTGTGCCCTCCGTGAGCCTTTGAAGTGGGGGCTCTGTGGGGCAGCGTCATGTAATTACATAATAAATGGCCAGAAGTCCCAGAAGGAGGAAGAGGTCTAGAGGGGCTGGATTGATCCACAGACTAATTAATGAGGCCCTGCCCAGGCACATTCTAGCAGACAGAAATTGAGAAAGAGCAGCCCAATGATACTGTGCACACTAAGGCCAATATTAAATAAATGGTTCTCAGGTTTTAAATGATCCATCTTTTTCTCTAAACTGCCTCATCTTTTTTGATCCTTAGCAAGAGCTGGCAGTAGATGAGTACCTGCTATGTTAGATTTATTTTTCTCCTCTGTGTCACAGACAGTATAATAAATTGCGAAACCTCCTGAAGGATGCGCGTCATGATTGCGTTCTCTTTGCTAATGAATTCCAGCAATACTGCTATCTCCCTCGGGAAAGAGGAGAATCCATGGAAAAGTGGCAGACCAGGTATGGCACTGAATTGCTGTGAGTGTTCATATGATCTTCTGTAATTTCTTTGTCATTGGCTATTTGGGCATTAAGCGGTATGCTAAAATCAACAATTATTCTGGAACCATGATTAATGTTGAACTGCTTACCATGTCAATATTTTAGATATGTCAGTTGAATACCTAATTGATCTATTTTAGAAGTTACAATTAGGGAGGTTATACCCAGAGTAAGTTTGCCCCAGACCTTAATAGCTAGCAGGGTCATTCCAGTGATCCAAACATCATCACTTTAATGCTTGTGTGTGGGAAGACGGGGAGTCCTACTCTTAAGCTAAGATCTCAGTTTTTCTGGCATAGCTCTATTATCCCAGCCAGTCTTATTAAGCTGAAACTGGCAGGTTAATTCCAGTAGATCTGTTTCAGGAAGACCTGTGTCATAGTTTAGATCCACCTAAAAGCAGAGCCTGAAGCAAGGACTTGGTGTGAGTTGTTTACTTCTGAGGCAATTCCCATAAGCAGGACTGAGGACGTAGGGAGAGTGAGACAGAGGAGGGAACACAGGAAAGGATGTTAATGCTGCGGAGACCGAGGCTCCGTCCTGCTGGGATCCTCTGAGAAGCTGAGGAGCATGTACCTAAGAAGTTACCTCGAAGGTCGGAGGCTAGGGCTTTGAGTTAGTGCCCCCTTTAGCTTTTTAGGATATGCTTTTTCATTTATTTTTAGAGAGAAGGGAAGGGGGAGAGAGAAACATCCATCTGTTGGCGCCCATATCCGCCCTGACCCGAATTGAACCTGCAACCGAGGTATGTGTCCTGATCCGGAACCAAACCCGTAACCTTTTGGTGTATGGGAGGTCGCTCCAAGCAACTGAGCCACCCAGCCGGGGCTTGGTTTATCGTTTAAGCCTCACATAGCTTGTCATCCATGTGGTGCTGTGTCACTCAGCCCTCTGATTAAGAAGTGTTAGCAGATGGCAGAACCTCATAGGATTTAGGCCGTATGAAGAAATGAAAGAGATTGGAGTGGTGGTTGGATGTCGTAGGGAAAAGAGATGACAAGCACTTTTTGATTCATCTTTGTGTCCCCCAGAGTACCCAACCCGGGGTGTATTTATAATGGTGCTCAGGAAGTGTTTGTTGAGTGGATAGTTCGCTGTATAAACCAAAGGATAGCAGATCGAAAGTAAGATATAAAATTCTGAGTAAGAGCTTGTGTTTGAGGGCTCACCTGCCCTTTGCTTTTCTAGGAGCATATACAATGCAGCCGTTTGGTACTATCACCACTGCCAGGACAGGATGCCCGTCATTATGGTGACGGAAGATGAAGAGGCTGTTCCACAGTATGGAAGTGAAACAGAAGGAGTGTTTGTGATTTCTTTCAAGGTATTTCCAGCTGGTGTGTGTGTGTGTGTGTGTGTGTTCATTTCCTAAGTAGTTCCCAGAGCACTCTAGATCCCTTTGGCAATATAGGAAAGGGAAAATAAAGAATGAAGGAAGACTTGAAGAAGTTCCATATCTTCATTACTCCCCAGCTAATTAATCTTGACTTTTGCAAATCTGGGCAAACTACCTGTGACTAAGGCCTACAGCATCCGAGACCTCAGTCCAACAAGCCCCTGTTGACAGAAACTTATGTAGTTTCAGCAATAACAATATTAGTGATGATGATGATGATAATAGGTTGAATCTTATAAAATTGCCACTGTTCTGTTGTTGTGACCTACAAAATGGCGATTTTACATAGTTCCACCAACTAGCAATAGCCGACATATCTATGCCACACACTGTTCTAAGTGTATTACTTCATTTAATTCTGGCAATAACCCAGGGAGGTACGTGTTATCATCCCCATTTTATTGGTGAGGAAGAAAACTAAAGCACAGAAAGGCTAAGCAACTTGCCCAAGGTCACATGGGTAGAAAGTGGTAGAACTGGGATTAGAACCCAGGCAGTCTTTATTCCAAAGCTCTTAACTATCATGCTTTACTGCCTCCCAAATAATTCCTCTGAATACACATAAAACAGTTTTAAAGGCCAGTCTAGTTTCTTCACTCTGCCCCACTTATGAATATGCATGGGGGTTGAGAGACTGAAGGAAGGGGTGAGACATGATATTGTTTATATGAGGGCTGTTGGATCAGTTTGGTGTACAGATCACAGGAAGGAGCAGCATTCTCGGTGACAGGTTCTTGGGCCGTCTTAGCAACACAGTTCTCCTATTTCGTAGGTACCTTTTGGGACAGTAGGATGAGTATTAATCTCTCCGTTGATTACTTGTCTCTTCTGTCTGCCCAGTTGGTCAATCAAGTTCCAATGGTTGATATCTTTTTTTGATTGAGAGACTAGAATGAGGCCCTCCATTACCCCTGTCAGTTTACAGAAAGTCTAGTTGGATTTCAAATTGTAGATTCTATAAGTGTTTCAAGGTGTGTGTATTGCTAAAGATTTGCCAATAGAATTCTCTTGGCCCCACTATAAAAAGTGTTCTGGCGTGCCAGTGAATTCCAGGGCACTGGATATTAATGGCCGTGTCACTTATTTTTTCTGTTGCAATACATCATGTCTTGTTCCTACAGAGGACAGTTGACTAAAATTACATTTTTCTGCTTTTTGTGAAAATTGCTTTTCTTTGTAGTTCAGTGGTATAGTACAGTTTTATTTTGTATAGCATCTCCTAAGCAAACTCCTCTGTGACGAGGGCTTCATAGAAGTGAATGATAACAGGAGAATGGAGATACTGTGAAGATCATGTGTGAAGGAAGCCCAGAATTTTCTGTGGGGACTTGAAGTTAGATGGGGAAGAGCGAAGGCGATAAACCCTCTGGAATAGGTGGTTTATCATAGTAAAAGTTAATCTTGGTAACTTTTATGCCTTCTCTTTATAAATTCAAACCTTGGATAAAAGTACTGTAAATTTTTCTGCAAAATTTATTGATTTACATAAAGTCCTTAATTTATATAGAATTTGCTGAATTGGAGACCTTTGGATGAATTTATTTTATTTTATTCATTTTCTTTTGTTTAAAGCCTGTTGCTTTTTTTAAAATCACTTCTAAAAAAAAAGTAAATAAAAAAATAAAATAAAATCACTTCTAATCATTTAATGTAATTAGTTACAATTTAGTTTAGATTCATGTGTGGGGTTGTTGTTGTTTTTTTTGCAATTTAGGAGTAAGACTTTTATTTTTAAACTAGAGGCCCATTGTGCGAATATTCACGCAATAGCCTTCCTTCCTTCCCCTGGCTGCCGGCACCGGTTTTCCTCCGGCACCTGGGACCCAGGCCTTTGGTCTGGCCGCAGCAGAGAAGCCAAGCCTCTTCAGTCTTCAGTCGTCTTCAGTCTTCACTCCATGCCTGTGTATGCAAATTAACCCACCATCTTTGTTGGGTTGATTTGCATGCTCATCCTGATTGGCTGGTGGGCATAGCAGATGACCAATTTACATATTTCTCTTTTATTAGTGTAGATATATTTTAATTGATTTCAGAGAGGAAGGGAGAGGGAGAGAAAGACAGAAGCATCAATGATGAGAAAGAATCACCAATGGGCTGCCTTCTGAATGCCCCCTACTGGGGATCGAGCCCGCAACCCAGGCACTCAGGTACCTGGGCACGTGCCCTGACCAGAAGTCAACCATGTCCTCCTGATTCATAGGTTGACCCTCAACCACTGAGCCAGATTGACCAGGCAGACTTTTTTATCAGTACTTTTTCCTTGATGTTTTAGCTATAAAACATTTATTTGTTTTGTCAATGAACATGTTAAGTTGTACTGTGGCTTATGCAACAGCTATCACTTAAGCAAGCCTTATTTTCAATTAGCACTAAAACAGACCACTGTATATTCACTTCTCACCGAGTTGCCCATTTTGTTTCATACCACTCACATTCTTGTTTTAAATGTCTTTTAACAGTTCACTTTACAGTGCTGTTTACTGAAGTTATTTGTTAAATAAAAATGCATAAATTTAAACACACACATACTTAAGCAGACAACTTTTACCAAGGCTCCTGTAACTTCTGGTGTCTTTCCTGACCCCTCTCACACAATTTTCTGAATTATGTTTTCCACCTTACCCAGCTGCACCACAAGAGCAACTGCCACTAATCCTAAGTAAACATTTCCTATTCGCCTTAGGAAGAACCAAACCCAGCTTTTACCAAACCTTTGGTATCTGAGGCTCATACTCATGATGTGCAACAGTTGCTTTTTTTTAGCAGAGACTAATTCTTGGTGCTAATAAATGATAAGTGACCACAGAATTGGGGTACCAATGTTAGCACAGAAAGAACTTCTGGGAGGACTAGGGTAAGAAAGGAAGTAGTTTGAACAGGACCCTGAAATTAGTGGGAGAAAAGCTAGAGTTAACAAGGATCATTTATTTTCTTTTTAAGCACAGAAAGAGAATGCTAGATCCTACCTTAGACTTAAAGTTGAATTAATGCCCAGCCGGTGTTGCTCAGCATTACCCTATAATCCAAGAGATTTGATTCCCAGCCAGGGCACATGCCCGGATTGCTGGATCGATCCCCAGTGTGGGACCTGCAAGAGGCAGCCAATCAATGATTCTCTCTGATCATTGATGTTTCTATCTTTCCCTCTCTCTCTCTCTCTTCTCTCTCTCTCTCTCTCTCTCTCTCTCTCTCTCTCTCTCTCTCTCTCCCTCCCTCTTCTCTCCCTCTCCCTTCTTCTCTGAAATCAATAAATATTTTTTTAAGTTGAATTAAAAATCCTATCAAAATTTGATTTTGTTTAGTGAGAGTCGGCCATTTGAGGGAGTGTTCCCTGGACACACAGAGTAGAACTAACACAGCTAACCTCACCCACCACACCGTCCTCTTGTGCGTGATCACCTTGGGGTTTTGTCCAGGGCCTTTCTGAAAGAACTACGCCAAGATGTTCAATGATATTTGGTAATATCGGTGGGGACTCTGGCCACTTGCTTCAGAGTTATGTTCATACCAGGTCATCACACTAATGGCAACTTCAAGTATCATTTACATGAGGAGTGTTACTACATCTGTGGACAGTCTGAGAAGAAGGCTCAGTCTTCTGGGAGCTTATGAAGTGAGGGAAAGCCTAACACCAAAGAATACCAGTACTTTGCTCACTTGACTTTCCCCGCTCTCTGCTCATTTGACATTGCCAGTGGATTGAGGGCAGGGAGACATTTTCTTATGCACTTTACTTCTTGCCATGTTTATGTTCTTAAGTTTCTTATAAATTCCAAACATTGCAGGGTATTAAAAAAAGAAGATAGGAGCTTTTTCTATCCATTCATTATAGGCCATTAGCTGCAGCAGTGACATGCCAGGCAGACTGTTGGTGTGTATATGCCTGTCTGTGGAGAGAGAGAAGGAGATTTGAAAGTTCAGAGTAATCAGGGAGGTGGAAGGGTTCCATGGAAGAACAGCCTCCCTGGGGTTCATTGGCAAGGCTTCAGGGGTTAATGAGATGGCAGGAAGTGAACTGGTAGCATGAGGTTTAGGAAGGTAATGCTCATTTGACACATCTTCAAAACTGCATGCTGGCCATTCCTGTTTGGGATTGTTTTATAATGCTACTATAATGAAGAGTTACTCTCTTCTGACCATGTTTCTCTTGTGCCTCCATTGAGTGCAGAATTACCTGGACAATTTTTGGCCTGATTTAAAAGCCGCCCACGAGCTTTGTGACTCTATCCTTCAGTCTCGGCGGGAAAGAGAGAATGAGAGTCAGGAGAGCCACAGGAAGGAGTACCCCGAACACCTTCCCCTGGAAGTGTTAGAAGCTGGCATTAAGTCCGGACGCTATATCCAGGTGAGGTGGTCATGAGGAGTGCGCAGCAGGACCGGCCAGTGTGTGCTCTTCCTGTCTCCTGTCAGGGGTGTCTAATGTCAAAGGCTGTAAACAAGATGGGTGGGTATGAGCAAGCCCAGGCCAGCGATGTTTAAGGTGCTTTGGGAGTCATTCTTCCTGTAGGCGTGGCTGTCTGGTTGGAACTGCTCTGCCATGTTCTTAATTGGATTACACATTGAGCATCACACGAGTAACCTGGTAAACACCTTCTATCACTGGGAAAGGGAATGTATTTTTGAATCAGGGTCTGGAGGTTTGGCAAAATTGTGAAATTTGGCTTCTTCACTCCTTTGTCATTTTTTTCACCCCTTTCAAGGGCCCTTTATGACCCCCCCCAGAACTTAGAAACCCATATGCTTTCAGGGTCTTGAGAATAAAGCAGATAAAATTATTCAGATTTTAAGTTTTGCATGTACTCGTGTGTGTGTGTTTCTGTGCAGTTTTATCACATGGTTAGATTTGTGTGTCTACCTCCACAATCAAGATACAGAATTGTTCTGTCTTGGATTTTACATTTTTATTTTTTTTTAATATATTTTATTGATTTTTTTTACAGAGAGGAAAGGAGAGAGATAGAGAGTTAGAAACATCGATGAGAGAGAAACATCGATCAGCTGCCTCCTGCACACCTCCCACTGGGGGTGTGTCCGCAACCAAGGTACATGCCCTTCACCTGAATCGAACCTGGGACCTTTCAGTCCGCAGGCCGACGCTCTATCCACTGAGCCAAACCGGTTTCGGCGGATTTTACATTTTTAACAAACTACTCAGATTACTTCTATGCGGGCAGAAATTTGAGAATGCAACACTGAATTCCTTCCCTTAAGTGTGGGCATTTTAAATTAATATACCTAGAAGGACTAATTCTTCCAACTTGGGAGTAAATTTCACAACGTTCTTGGGAGAGTACTTTGAGAAAGAAGGTTTTTAAAGACCACTCATCGCTTAGGTAAGATAGATCCTGGCACTTTCAACACTTGGTATAGCTAAGAATAGTTCAAAATGATGGTGTATTTTCTGGAGAAAAGAAACTTGAGGTGATGAATATTAGTCCAAAACAAAGGGATCACGGACCTTATAAGAGTATTATGGGGATATTGTTATATAGGTTTTTTAAATTTAAGTTTTTATCTTTTGGAGGTAAAGCAGGCAGGAAAAAAATTTCTACATTGATTTTTATTATGATTTCAGGGAATTCTGAACGTCAACAAACACAGAGCACAAATAGAAGCTTTTGTGCGACTTCAAGGAGCCAGCAGTAAAGATTCAGGTTCAGTATAAACCTTACATAAATCTCCATACTAGCTTTTCATTCTGATACTACCCAATGAAGAAAGCAAAGTTGAAGTTGTCACATCGTATATGCCATGTCAGATATCCCCATGTATACTGGGCGTGTAGGATCATGAGTTGATTTTTTTTTCTTCTCTAACTTTTTGTTGATAATTTCTGAATTTATTGTCAGAAACTTTAAAAATTATAATAGCTAATATTTTATTGAGTGGTTGCTATACACTAGGTACTTTTCTGAACACTTAACATAGGTATTATTGTTTTCCACCTTTTCTACATGAGGATACACAAGGCTACACGTGAGGAAACTAAATTCCAGGGAAGCACAGTAACTTGCCCAAGATCAACAGTTGCTGAGTGGGGGGCTGAGACTGCCACTGAGGCAGCCTGACCATGATTTTAAGACATTGCCCTGAATTGCCTCAATGTGCTATATTACCTCATTGGAATCACTAAAAAGGTATAAAATGAAGAAAATATGTAAATAAGTTGAATGATGGAGTCTACGTCCTACTTATACAATGACAAGGTGCAGAAAACCCTGACTGTCAGGGAGCATGGCTGGGCTGAAGGAGAATGAGACGCAATGGCTTTCTCGGGGCTTTTGCTCATCAGAATCCCCACCCCCCTTCCCCCGCCCGCCGCCACACACACACACACACACACACACACACACACATACACACACACACGTCAGTGCTGCAGTATCCATAGTTCATCAGCCTGCTGGCCTCGCCCTGGCTGCGTGGCCCCTGCAGGTGTGTGACAGAATCCCAATGTAGGCTTACATGGTCTCATGTAGGGAACTGTTACCTATTTTAAAGGATGATTGAAGGTGATCCTTTATGAAAGCACATTATAGAGTATGACATGGTGGCTCTGTTTCTTCATTCCTAGCCTGTGGAACAAAATAAAGAAGTTTGACCTATTTTTTTAAAGAAGGAGGCTTTTCTTTGTAGGAAAGCTGATTAGACCTCAGATATATTATGTTCGAAGCACCTCCCTGGTGTGGCACCCCCCTTGACTTTACAGGGTTTCTCTGTGCTATCCCAAACACAGATTTAGTTAGCGACATCCTCATCCACGGGATGAAGGCTCGAAACCGCTCGATTCATGGAGACATGGTGGTTGTGGAACTGCTTCCTAAAAGCGAATGGAAAGGAAGAACCGTTGCCTTGTGTGAGAACGACAGTGATGACAAGGCCACAGGGGAGTCCCCCAGCGAGCCCATGCCCACAGGTGAGCCAGCTGGAAGTCCCACAGTTACCCGTTTTTCTTGTGAAATGTTTATTTTGCCTCTCCTCAACAATCCAGAAATTTCGCAATTATTAATACATGATATCGGCTCTTTTCCTACATTATCAGCTTCCCCTCTCTGCAGGTTTATTTTATTCTCATCAGCACCCAAATATGCTGCAGTATCTCCCATCTTAAAACAAAAACAAAACCCCCCTGAGCCCCACATCCCCTGCAGCTACCACCCTTTTCTCTGCTTCAGTTTGTGGCGAGACTCAGTGAAACAGTTAACTTGCATTCTCTCTGTGTCTTCTCTGCCCATTTTCTCCCAAAGACACTACATTCAGGTGCGTCCCCCACCCCCCACCCTAAAAAGAAAACCTTGACCTCTTGTCAAAGTCACCAGCGACCTCGTTGCCAGCAGTCCTTGGCATATGTAGCCTGTTGGTAGCAGTTGGCCTGTGGACCACATCCTCGTCTTTGGCTTTGGGTTCTTCCCTCCCCTGCAGGTTGCTCCCCCTCAGGTCCTTTGCTGGTTCCTCTCAGCCTATTGTCTGTCCTCTTGCATGCACCTGGCCCCTCTCTGGATCTCTTTCTCCTGCGCGCTCTCCATAGGGGCGCTCGTTCAGTCTGGCTTTCTATCCCCAGCCCAGACACCTTTAGCCTCCAGTCTTGTCTACTCGGTTGTTCATTTGGCATCTTCCCCTGGATGTCTAATGGGCATCTCAAACTTAACATGCCTAATAACAAATTCCCTATTTCCACCCCCAAACCTGCTCTTCCCTGAGTCTTCCCCATCTCCGTAAGTAGCATGTTCACTTTACATTGGTCAACCCAAAGACCCTGGAGTCATCCTTGAATTTTCTTTCACACGTCAGCGAGTCCTAGCATCTGCAACTGAACTCAGCCACTCTGTCCTCCACCACTTCTCTCCTAATTGGGTCCACTAGAACTCCTTGGTGAGATTTCCCCAGCAGCCTCCTCGCTGGTCTCCTGCTCCCACCCTTGCTCCCAGATAGTCTTTTCTCCACACAGAAGTCACTGTGGTCCTTTTAAAAATCTAGGTCTTGCCACATCTCCACTCAAGATTTTCCAATGGCTACTTCCTGTTTCTCTCAATAAAATCCAAAGTCCCTACTCTGGCCTACAAGGTCCTGCCAGTGCAGGCTGCCTGCCATCACTGTCCTCTTCACCATTCTGCTCCTGCCACGTTAACCAACTTGTCCTTCCACCACCGGAAACAGGCTGTCCCCACACACCCTCACACCTCCTTTTCTCACTTCAAGTCTCTGCTCACATGTCACTTTATTTAAAGTAACTGCTACTTCTGACCCTTTATTACTCTGCGTCACCTTACCCTACTTATATCTTTCTTAGCAATCTTTACTATCTCGCATATATTTATTGTGTTCACTGTTTCCCAGCCCTACAGACACCCAGACTACAATGTACACTCCAGGAAACCAAGGACTTTGTTTTGATACTGCTAAATTTCCTGTACCTATCACAGGATGATTGCTGATAGAGGCTCAATAAATGTTTATGAAAAGAAAAGATAGCACTTTTTAAAAATATATTTTTATTAATTTCAGAGGAGAAGGGAGAGAGAGATAGAAACATCAATGATGAGAGCGAATCATTGATTGGCTGCCTCCTGCACACCCCACACTGGGGATTGAACCCGTAAACGGGCATGTGCTCTTACTGGGAATCAAACTGTAACCTCCTGGTTCATAAGTCAATGCTCAACCACTGAGCCACTCTGGCCAGGCAAAGGCAACATTTTTAAATACTAAAACTTGTTTTTTTCAGTCAGTGATGTTTAAAAGTGTTGTGTATCAGACTTAAGTGATTTGTATCCTTTTCTGTATATCATGTTGAGCCAAGCAATCTTGGCCGGTGGGAAAATGCAAGAAAAATAGTAAAAATGCCCAGTAGAGGGAGTGGGTTTAAAAAATACCCAGTCAATGAAAATCATTCACTTTTCCCAACATACCTGAACCTGAGGTCACTAAGGTAAGAACAAAAGAGAAAGTGGGACTAAGGGATTCTAAATGTCACATCAGGCCCCTCAGAAGAAAGGGCATACTGCCAATGTTATTAAAAAAAATTTTTAGCCCTAGCCGGTTTGGCTCAGTGGATAAAGCATCTGCCTGCAGATTGAAGGGTCCCAGGTTCAATTCTGGTCAAGGGCACATGCCTGGGTTTTAGGCTCCATCCCCAGTGTGGGATGTGCAGGAGGCAGCTGATCGATGATTCTCTCTCATCACTAATGTTTCTATCTCTCTCTCCCTTTCCCTCTCCCTCTCAGAAATCAACAAATACATATTTTTAATTTTTTAAAAATCTATATTAACAATAAAATGCTAGGAAGGCAAATTTTAAGCATCTCTTGACGTGTGTGGATGTGCTTGAAAAAAAATGAGATGTTGTATTTCCTGCTTTTTTTCCTCACTTACTGCTAAACTTGTCTGAGTCCAAATAGGTGACATCTCACCACTTAAGGTTTTGTTTTGTTTTGTTTTGTTAAGAAATGAGTCTGTGGCCCTAGCCGGTTTGGCTCAATGGATAGAGCATCAGCCTGTGGACCAAAATGCCCCAGGTTCGATTCCGGTCAAGGGCACATGCCCGGGTTGTGGACTCGATCCTCAGTGGGGCACTTGTAGGAGGCAGCCGATCCATGATTCTCTCTCATCATGGATGTTTCTATCTCTCTCCCCCTCTGCCTTCCTCTCTGAAATCAATAAAAATGTATTTTTTTAAAAAAGAAGAAGAAGAAGGCATAAATTATTGATAGCATCTGGCATTTGAGATCCCATTTTTTTAAAATTCTAAATATATAGAACCATCTATTAAATAGTCCTTGGTTAATGAATGAAGGCCAGAGAGAAACCGTCCTAGAAAGAGCTGTGTAAGACAACCAGAGAGAACATACATTACCCAGCTGTCCAACACAGAAACTTTGAATGGATACACTGTGCCAACACTAACAAGCTTTCTTCTAGCAAGCGATATAGAAATACGATCACTGCCCTGTAGAGATGATATAGTGATACTTCACAGAATCGATTATCCATAAAGGAATATAGCACCAGAGAGAAGGCATAAACAAGAAAGTTAGAAATTAAACTTTTACTGTGGTGAACAGTGTAAGCATCACCCAATTTGATTAGCCTGACGTTTTGCTGTTTCTAAATGAGACAGTAACCTGGGCATTGTGTACCTTTACGTCTGGAAGCATTATACAGCTTCCTGAGGCCAGTTGGAAATACTGTTTTCCTTATCCATGGTTTGCTAGAACTGGGGAGCATTGGCGTCAATCACATTGATACCTTCTTCCCCACCAGAAGATGACTTAAGAAATAAAATAACTCCTACACACAAAAAATTAAGATTTTTGTTTTGGAATTTAATTTGGACTATGCATAAATGAATTATTTCCTTGTGTTGCAAATGTTAACTAAAATGTATTAGTAGGCTTTTTTAAAAAATAACCTTTCTTTAATAAACTAAAATATCCAGCCCATTTATTTGATGTAGAGAGGTGATGCCTTCCTCCCAAGCACTGTGCCAGGCATTTATATGCCATGTGGAAATTTGGTAAAACAGGAAGACCTGTTTTAAAAAATACACACCCGTTATTTGCAAATTGGCTACTTTTGGAGCTCAATGCGGTTTATCTCTTGTTTGTTTGGTGCTTCTAATTGATCCACTTACCTCCTGGCGCTGGGCTCATGGGTGGTGGTTGTTTTTTCTCTCCTTCGGTGCAGGACTTCAGGGTGGTTGTGCGCATTGATTCCTGGGAGTCGACATCCGTGTACCCAAATGGACATTTTGTGCGTGTTTTAGGAAGAATCGGAGATCTGGAAGGAGAAATTGCAACCATCCTGGTGGAAAACAACATTTCGGTTGCCCCTTTCTCAGAAGCTCAGGTCAGATTTCTCTGAGAACTTTGGTCGGGTGAAAGACATTTTGTGCATTTTCCTTTTGCCTTTGTTGTTGTTTGTTTCATCATTAAGAGAGAAAAAAAATCTTTGCACTGTCTAAAGCCACACACAATGAAAAATTCTCAATCTTCTTTATTCTGTTTGAACCAGACTGAAATCAGCTTCAAGTGCAGAGTTAGTTTCCTATAGCTTCACAGCTCTCAAATTTTTACATTTTCCAACTGTGCTTAAAAATGGCATGTCAGTATCTTATAGTCAGTATGCATCCATCCCCAGCAACTACACGGGTACCTAGTTACAGACCCACTGGGTTCTGCTCCCTGTCATAATCATTCACAGAGGCCTGCAGAAGGCTGCAGGAAGCAGCTCGTTGGGCTCCGTACATCTCTGATCCTGGGTAAAAAATATCCTGCTTATTATGAAACAGCTTTTGAAACCTTTACAGAAGACAAAACTTTCATGAACATAAAGCATCAGCTATTTTCATCACTTTGCAATCCTTTAAAATCCTCGTAAATCTTGTTTATTATTCTTGCATAGCTATATTCCTAGTGTGCACATACTATTTTCTGTTCTGCTTCTTTCAGTTAAAATTATTTTTATATATTGATGTAGCCTACTTATTTTTATTTTTTTAATTTGTCTTTATTGTTGAAAGTATTACAGATGTCCCTTTGTTTTTTGTTGTTTTTCCAATTGACTCCCTCCTGCCCACACCTGCCCGAGCCTACTTATTTTTAATAGTTATGGCAAATTATTGTATACTAGAGGCCCAGTGCAAGAAATTCGTGCGTGTGTAAGTCCCTAGTGGCTGCTGGCTGGGGCCTGCCTTCAATCTGCGTTGCCCCCTG
Source organism: Myotis davidii (assembly GCF_000327345.1). Lineage (NCBI taxonomy): Eukaryota > Metazoa > Chordata > Mammalia > Chiroptera > Vespertilionidae > Myotis > Myotis davidii. The sequence continues at coordinate 764,585 of NW_006295825.1, read as the reverse complement.
GTGGTCAGCGCACGTCATAGTGAGCAGTCGAACTCCTGAGGGGACACTTTGCATATTAGGCTTTTATATATATAGGTTGATGTACTCTAGTTTGCTTAAGTGTTCCTCAGTTATTGGGCATTTGAGCTGTTTAATTTTTCAGTATTGTAAAAAATGCCATTTCAAATATGTACTTTTATAAACATTGTGTTTTTTTTCTTTTTAATCATTTTCCTTGGAATGTAATCCTTCAAGTGAGATTACCAAATCAAAGGACATAAAAAATTTAAATAGCTTTTGTTATGTATTGGCAGATTGTTCTTCAGAAAAATTGGACCAGTTTGCATTGCCATCAAGAGTATTGGGTGTTATTTTCAGTGGAATTTTGACAGATCAATAGATATATTAGAAAAATATTATAGAATATTTTACATTATTAAATTTTTATGTTTAACATTAGTTTTTAGAAATTATTTGTTGACTTGTTTCAGCTCATAGTGAAAATGTTAGAATACAATAAAGCATGGATTAGACTTACAGGACTAGAATTCTCTTCCCTTTTAGCCTACTTAACTACAAATTGATGGTTTAAGTGGGTAATAATGGAGAGAGAATATCCTAGATTGGTTCGGCTTAAATTATCTTTGAGGAATACCTTTTTT
>NW_006295825.1:751267-763899 GCF_000327345.1 Myotis davidii | reverse complement strand
GCTTATATGCATGCATACAAGTCCTTTGGTTGATCTCTTCCCCTTACCCCCATCCTCCCCTACTTTCCCTCTGAGGTTTGACAGTCTTATCGCTGCTTCTCTGTCTCTGGATCTATCCCTTTTCATCAGCCTATGTTGTTCACTATATTCCACAAATGAGTGAGATCATGTGGTATTTATCTTTCTTACCATTTGCAACAGCATGGATGAGACTGGAGAGCATTATGCTAAGTGAAATAAGCCAGTCAGAGGAATACCTTTTTTTAAAAAAATAAGCTTTTAATATTTGGGACATGTTGATTTTTTTTCAGGGTTTGACTTGAATTAAAAGCTCAACTACATTTAAATAAATGGATCATTTGAAAATGGGGTAGAGGCTGTACCCTTTATATAAGCCACCCATTCATTTCTGCTCGAGCCCCATAACTGAAGAGGCTGGTAAAAGTTGTGGAACATTCCTGTCAGACTGGGAGGGTCCCCACGGGAAGGGGACTGTGTTTTTTTCTATTGACTCCTGACTTTTCAGAGCCTAGCACATTTCCTGACACATATGAGGCACCTAATAAATCACTATTGATCAAAAGAAGCAAGCACCGGTCAATTGCAGAGGGTAGTAGGTAATGAATGGGATTTCTATGAGGTCACATTGAGATTGTCAGAGTAGATTTTTAAAGGAAATGTATGCTGGGGAATTAATATTTGGCCTCTCATTGTACAGATGTGTAAGATGCCAGTAAACACACCAGAAAATCCCTGGAAGGTGAGTCCTGAAGAGGAACGAGAACGTAGAGACTTGAGGAAAACCCATCTTGTATTCAGCATTGACCCCAAAGGTTGTGAAGATGTGGATGACACACTCTCAGTCAGAACCTTGAACAATGGCAACCTGGAGCTCGGGGTCCACATTGCGGATGTCACACACTTTGTGGCTCCAAATTCTTACATTGACATTGAAGCCAAGACAAGGTAATGCTATTTGAAATCAGCAGTGTGATTACATGTATGTCACTGTGACATATTTTGTAACTGTGCTAGTTTCAGATTTTCAAAACATAGATTTCACAGTTTATTACAGTTCTGAAGATCGCTTCCAGAAGAAAACGTTGAGGTACACTTCCCCTTTTCCCTTTAGAGAAATAGTACCTTGATCAATGTACCTTGCTTTTTGTAACAGAACCTTTTCACACATTATTTCTTTCTAAATTGAAATGGGTTAAATTTTTCATAGCAATATACTATTTTATATAAATACTGGATCATTACACTCTAATTTTTTTTTATACAACTAAGAGTCATGTCATTTTCTCTTTCCTTTTTTATATCAGTGGAAGCATACTCAGCCCGAAGCAGCATCGCTTAGAAAAGTGGGAACATGGGAATTGCTTTATTACCCAGTCGGCTGCACTTTATGGAAAAACAACGGCCTTGGGGAAGTTGTACTGAGATTTTGGCCGTTTACCTCACAGCAACCCATGCAGTCAGCAGTTCCGCTTCTTGCTGCTGAAGGTCATGTACCGTATGTGTGTCTTTCACAGGGCCACCACTTACTATCTAGCAGACCGACGCTATGATATGCTGCCCTCCATCCTCAGCGCGGATTTGTGTTCCCTCCTGGGAGGCGTTGATAGGTGAATTCATCATTTTTACCTGTGTGACACCTGGTGCTCTTGCTTCTGGCCTCTTCCTCCTCTTATTTCTAACACGCTCTATCACCCCACGCCCCACCCCTGCTTCCTCCCTGTATCCTCTACACCACTCGGTACCACTTATTTTCAGAAAGCTTTGTTTCTCCAGCCTTCTCTTCCCTTCCTTCTCTCCCTGTGAGGCCATTTCTCCCTCTGTTTTTTGGCTTTTTAATGTTGGCTAAAGTCTGGGAACATTTGTGCATTTGTAGTCCCTGGTTGAGGCTGTTTTGCATGAGGAGCATGAACTTAGGAAGGTGTGTTATTTTTTTGTAGTTAAAGTTTCTATCTATTATTGAATAGGTAATAAAGCCATGTAGTCCAAAATTTATACTTCTAAAACATATTTAGTGAAAGAATCCCTCCTATCACTTTCCCTTAGCTACCAATCTTTATATAGAAAAGCCCAAGCGACCATTGGTCCATCCAACTGGTAGCTATGACACCACTGACCACCAGGGGGCAGACACTCAACGCAGGCAATGCCGAGCTACAGTGACTTGGCAGCTGTGGTTCTCGGGTGATGCACCCAGAACCAGAGAGGAGGGAGCCCAATTCCAGGGTGCATCACCTGAGAACCGCCCTCTCGCAATCTGGGACTCCTTGGGGGATGTCAGAGAGCCAGTTTCAGCCCGATCCCTGCAGGCCAGGCCGAGGGACCCCACCAGTGCACACCCCCAACTGGGGATTGAGCCTGCAACCCAGGCATGTGCTCTTGACTGGAATCGAACCTAGGACCCTTAATCCACTGAGCCAAACCAGCTAGGGCGACATGTGGTCTTCCTTTTTCACACAAATGGTGATTGGTGTTATATATAGGGTGGGGCAAAAGTAGGTTTACTGTTGTTTGTGTGAAAAACAATACCATAATTAATGAACAAACCTGTACTGAATTACTTGGAACATAAGTCATTTCATATTTTTAAAAGATAAATTTTTAATTTATCCTCCAGTATCTGGAGGATAAATTTCTAAAGTGGAATTTCTGTGTCAAAGGGTATATGTAACCTGGTCTGCGTGGCCCAGTAGTTGAGCATCAACCTATGAACCAGGAGGTCACAGTTCGATTCCTGGTCAGGGCATATGCCTGGGTTGTGGGCTTGATCCCCCAGAGTGGGGTGTGCAGAGGGCAGCCAATCAGTCATTCTCTCTCATCACTGATGTTTCTATCTCTCTCCCTCTCCCTTCCTCTCTGAAATCAATAAAAAAATAAAAATAGATTTTTAAAAAAACAAACCTTTAAAAAATATTTAATAAATTTTTAAAAGGTATATTATTTGTGTTAGATAGATTTAATCAAATTTCCCTATAAGAGGTTACAACAATTACATTCTCACCATCTATGGATGAGAATGTTTGTTTCCCCACAGCCTTGCCAACACAGTATGTTGTAATTTTTTTAACTTTTCCAATTTGATAGATGAAAATTGTATTTTAGAGTGGTTTTAGTTTGCATTTTAATTCAACTACTGCAAATAAAGTGAAACATTTTTATGTTTATTAGTCATTTACATATCCCTTTCTGTGAATTAATTACGTTTCTTTACCCTTTTTTGAGTTTTTGATCTATTTAGTAATTGATTTATAAGAGCTTTTTGTATCTTGGGGGGAAAATAGCGCTTGGTGGAGTTTTTTTTGTTTTGTTTTTTTTCGGGGGGTGGTTGGTGAGGATATTTTTTTCCTTTGCTTTTTAGAGAGAGCAGGAGGGAGGAAAACAGGGGTGTGGGGGGAGCAAAACATTGATGTGAAACACATTGATTGGTTGTCTCCAGCACATGCCCTCAACCAAGACTGGGGTTGAACCTGCAACCCAGGTATGTGCCCTTGACCAGAAATCGAACCCCAAATCCTTCGATGTGCCATCCGGCACTCTAACCACTTACCAACACCACCTAGGCTAGCCCTTTGTTTTTTATGAGTTGCAAATGTTGCATATTTTTAAATAGAGTGATTTGGTAGCTGAGTGGTTCTTTAGTAAATGAACTTTTTGCTGATTTACCTGCCATCAAGGCTGATGTCAGAGTCCAGTGTCATTCTGTAGGATTTGAAAGGCTTAGCTCTTCTTTACTAGAGAGCCAGCAGACCTGACTCCCTCTGTCAGTGCTGTGCCATTCTGATTAAAATGGAAAGCTGTAAGCGGGGAGTTCTCACATTACAGGTGAACTCATTTCAGATTTGCTCAGAGCTCAACAAAATCTAGTCTAACGTTGATTTAGTGGTGGGGTGTTTAGGTTGAGACATCAGACCAAAAACTTGTAGCAATGCCATTTATTTCAAGTTACACTTAGAGTTGAGTTCTGCTTGCTTCAAACATGGAAGAATTAAGTAATCATCTCAGTGTTACTGGTTTGTAGGTATGCTGTAAGCATCATGTGGGAATTGGATAAGACCTCCTATGAAATTAAGAAAGTGTGGTATGGCAGAACCATTATTCGATCATCATACAAACTGTTTTATGAAGCAGCCCAGGAACTACTGGATGGAAACTTTAACATCATTGATGATATTCCGGAATTCAGAGACTTGGATGAGAAGAGCAGACAAGCCAAGCTAGAGGAGTTAGTGTGGGCAATTGGAAAGCTGACCGACATCGCCCGCCATGTGCGAGCTAAACGAGACCTCTGTGGTGCCCTGGAACTGGAAGGGGTAGAAGTTCGAGTGCAGCTGGATGAGAAGAAGAACATTCGTGACCTCATCCCCAAGCAGCCCCTGGAAGTCCATGAGACGGTGGCTGAATGCATGATCCTAGCCAACCACTGGGTAGCCAAGAAGATCTGGGAGAGCTTTCCTCATCAGGCCTTGTTGCGCCAACACCCTCCTCCACACCAGGAGTTTTTCTCAGAGTTAAGAGAATGTGCTAAAGCAAAAGGCTTCTTCATAGATACACGGTAATTCCTCTTTTGAGGGGGCAGAGGAATGGGCGGGAATGTTGTACACTTACTTATCTTACAGTAGATCTTAAAATGTGATAGCCAGATCGTTGACCAAAAATAGAAAACTTCTTGGCTTTTTCTTCAAATACTAAAATGTAGGTATAGAGCCTCAAAATTAAAACAAGTCTATTGAGGCATAATTTAGACCCACTACAACTTGTATTGCAGAAGTAAAGAACCTTGATTCAATTTCTTCTAGTCCTCAGGCAAATCCCAAAGAATTATTCCATTTATTTCACTACTTTAAAAATGCAGCGTATCATAAGGCACCACACTGATGGCAAATTAGTCCAGGCCTCCATGGACGGAGACTTTTTACTCCCTATCTCCGGGATAAAATCTTTCCCTGTTAAAAATGATGTATAAGAGGATTTTTCAGTATTTTATTTTGAAGTAACAGGTGCTAATTTTATTCATTAATCACAATGGATTTTTTTGCCGCTATCTTAGTTGGTGGTATCTTTTGTTCACTGTATTGCTTTGCTTTCCTATTCCTCATTCTCCATCATTTCTTTCCCTCCTTTCTGTTAGTGGGCTACATACAGAACTGAATTATATGCTCTAGTATTAAATTTTTAGTATAATCCTATATTTCCTGGGATTTTTTTTTAATTTTAAAAAAATATTATTTTTTACTGATTTCACAGAGAGGAAAGGAGAGGAATAGAAAGATTGAAACATCGATTGGCTGCCTCCTGCACAACCCCTACTGGGGAATCAAGCCCACAATTAGGGCATGTGCCCTGACTAGGAATCAAATTATAACTTCCTGGTTCATGGGTCAACGCTCAACCACTGAGCCACACCATCTAGGCTATTTCCTGGATTTTTAAAAAGTATTTGAGAGTAAATAAATAGAATGAGCCCTAACCTGTTTGGCTCAGTGGATAGAGCGTCGGCCTGCGGTCTGAAGGGTCCCGGGTTTGATTCCAGTCAAGGGCATGTACCTTGGTTGTGGGCACATCCCTGGTGGGGGGTGTGCAGGAGGCAGCTGATCAATGTTTCTCTCTCATCAATGTTTCTAACTCTTTATCCCTTTCCCTTCCTCTCCATAAAAAAAAATCAATAAAATATACTGTATTTTAAAAATAAATAGAATGATTTAGCTCTCTTTAAATAATAATAATTTAGGTTTCTTTTATTTGTGTATCTCAAGTTTAGTTTAGTTTTTTATCTCTATCTGGCTCCATAATTCTTGATTTAAACAAAAGAAAAAGTCCAGCCCTCGCCGGTTTGGCTCAGGTGGTTGGAGCATCATTTGATTCCCGGTGGTTTGGTTCCCGGTCATGTTACATACCCAAGTTGTAGGTTCGAACCCCAGTTGGGGCATATACAGGAGGCAACTGATCAATGTTTCTCTCACATTGATGTTTCTCTCTCCCTCCCCCTCTTCTTCTCCCTTCCTCCCTCTCTTGAATCAATGAAAACATATCCTCAGGTGTGGATTAAAAAAAGAAAAGAAAAAGTCCATTCTTTAACCTACAGTATGTTTAGGTTAAGGGTGTTAGGAATTCAGCAAGTATTTGACCACCTGCCATGTGCCAAGCATTAATTTAACCTTGTAGGTATCACCACATTACTCTTTATTACTAAAGAAACAGACTGATGAGTGAGGCGTTCCCCTCAGAGTATTGGCTTGTTAGTCATTGCTGGGGACTAAGTAAAAGTTTTTCCATTTTTTTTGTCAGGTCCAATAAGACACTGGCTGATTCTCTGGATAACGCGAATGACCCCAACGATCCCATTGTGAACAGACTGCTCCGCTCTATGGCTACGCAGGCCATGTCTAATGCACTCTATTTCTCCACTGGGTCCTGTGCAGAGGAGGAGTTCCATCATTATGGTGAAGGATAAAGTTTTCCTTGTGTGGCCCTAACCTTGAGCAGGTTCTTTCAAAAGTACTTTTTGTTGTTTATTTTGATCTTTTGGTTCTTTTTGAAGGTCTTGCATTAGATAAATACACTCACTTTACCTCTCCAATAAGAAGATATGCAGATATCATAGTACACCGATTGTTAATGGCAGCCATTTCAAAAGATAAGAAAATGGAAGTTAAGGAAAATTTGTTCAGCAACAAAGATCTTGAGGAATTATGCAGACATATCAACAATAGAAACCGAGTAAGAGGGGTTTTAATTTCTTTCACCCAGTATCTCTTTGCTAAGAGAATATCACCATATATATATATATATGTATATATATATCTATTTATTGATTTTTTACAGAGAAGAAGGGAGAGGGACAGAGAGTTAGAAACATCGATGAGAGAGATCGATCAGTTGCCTCCTACATGCCTCCCAGTGGGGTTGTGCCCACAACCAAGATACATGCCCTTGACCGGAATCGAACCCGGGACCCTTCAGTCCGCAGTCTGACGCTCTATCCACTGAGCCAAACCGGTTTGGCGAGAATATCACCTTTTATGTGTAATAGAATGAAGTACCATATATTCTAGCAAATTAAATGTTAGAATCATTCTAACCAATGAAATCACATGAAAAATTATAAAGCTTGTTGAGTAGCTCTTAATACATTTACAAATGTCCTGAGATAACATAATGTGGATTTGGAAGACTTAACATTAGATTTTTTTCCCTAAAATGTAGAAATGTAAAAAATCATCTATCATCTTACCATCCAGAGATAACCATTATTAACAATTTTAGATAATGCTTATTTATAAAAATATTTTACCATACCAGTTGTTTTGAAATCTGCTTTTTCCCACTTAAAACATCTGTTATTGCTTGCACACCATGTCAATATACTTACATCATTATTTTAGAAGCTGTTTTGTGTTCTATTTCATATTGTTGCTAGTGGCTTCAATATTGCATAGCATAGAAGTAGACCATTTGGTGACACATAAGATTAGAAACTACCTTAATGTTTAATATAATTTTCTATATCCAATGTTCTATAGTTCTGTGCTTTGCAGTATTATAGCCACCAGCCATGTTGGCTATTTAAATTAAAAATTTTTAATTGATGCGAGAGAAACATCAATCAGTTGCCTCCTTCATGCACCTGGACCAGGGATCAAACCTGAAACTAGGTATGGGCCCCACCGGGAATCGAACCCGCAACCTTCGTGGTGTATGGGATGACGCTCCAGCCTGGGGCAGACCTTGCTTGTTTGAAGACCTTGGTCCTATGAGACTATAAATTTCATGTTTCGTCTGGGATGTCAGAGAAGTCTTCATCATGCTTTGGGGTTGTGCTTCTTACAGGCAGCACAGCATTCTCAGAAGCAGTCTACTGAGCTCTTCCAGTGCATGTATTTTAAAGACAAAGACCAAGAAACGGAGGAGCGTTGCATAGCCGATGGGGTTATTTATTCAATTAGAACAAATGGAGTGCTCGTATTTATACCAAGGTATGTTATGTCTAACATAAAAATTGTTAAGAAATTATAGTTAAACTAAAAATATAGAACACAAACAGTACTTTAGATATAATTTATTTTAGCAATTATTATTTTTTTAATATATTTTTATTGATTTCAGAAAGGAAGGGAGAGGGAGTGAGAGATAGAAACAGCAATGATGATAGAGAATCATTGATGGGCTGCCCCACACTGGAGATCAAGCCCACAACCCAGGCATGTGCCCTGACTGGGAATCAAACTATGACCTCCTGGTTCATAGGTCAATGCTCAACCACTGAGTCACGCCAGCCGGGCTTTTAGCAATTATTTATAGTTACCATATGTACATAATGTATTATACATGGTAGGGTAGGTTTACAGTTATTCATATGGAAAATAATACAATCCTATCTAATAAAGCGTGACTATGCTAATTGACCCTCACACCATCGCAAAGATGGCAGTGCCCACAGCCAATAAGGAGGAAATATGCTAATTGACTGTCCCGTCCTCAAATATGGCAGTGCCCACAGCTAGCAAGGGAATATGCTAATTGCCATGCCCTCAAAGACGGCGGCACCCACAGCCCCAAGATACCTGCCTCTGGAAACCCTCTGTTCCCTCAGCCGCCCAGGGCCGCCCGAGGCTCAGGTAACCAGGACTGGCCGAGTCTTGCACTGCTGGCAGTGGCAGCAGCAGAGGTGTGATGGGGCATCACCTTCCCCTGATAGCCAGGTTGCCTCCCGACCCTGAGGGCTTCCAGACTGTGAGGGGGCAGGCCCGGCTGAGCCCTCCAGTGCATGAGTTTTTATGCACCGGGCCTCTAGTAATTAATAAATAACAAAAGAATAAACTCTATGTTTCACATACTCACAACTGTAAACTTACTTTTGTCCCATCCTGTATAACACACTATAAAAGTATAAAAGATTAGAATCTAGTATATCTGTATCAGTCTTAGGATAGGATTTTACTTATGTAGCAAGGTATTTTGTTTCTATCTGATCAATGAAATAAAAATTTAGAGGTAAGTCACAGGAAAAATTGTTTTTAATTTAGAAGAAAAACTAGCATTCTAGATAAGTATTCTAGATCTGCATACTAAGAATATATTATCTCTGGATTTTTATTCTGGCAATGATTCAGGTTTGGGATTAAAGGTGCTGCTTACCTAAAAAATAAAGATGGCTTAGTAATCTCATGTGGGCCAGACAGCCGTTCTGAATGGAAGCCAGGATCCCTTCAACGATTTCAGAACAAAATCACCTCTACCACAACAGGAGGGGAATCCATTACGTTCCATTTGTTTGACCATGTAACAGTAAGTCTTGTATTTACATTACATATTACTTTCAGTGTAAAGAACAAAGAATGTGATTTAGTAATACGCATTTTATCCTCCGTGACAGGTGAGAATATCCGTACAGGCCTCACGATGCCATTCTGATACAATCAGGCTTGAAATAATGAGCAACAAACCGTACATGATACCAGATTCAGAACTTCTTCATCAGAGTTCCCTCTTGCTAAAGAGTGACTTAGTGAAGGAAGTAACTCGATCTGTGGAGGAAGCTCAGCTTGCCCAAGAACTCAAAGGAAACATCATTCAGGAAGATTTTCAAAAATACTGCCAAACCAAGGGAAGAAGCCTGTACATGCTTCTAGAGGAGATACGGGACCTAGCTCTCCTCGATGTCTCAAACAGTCATGGAATAGGAAATACTCATCTTACTTCAATAAAATAAAAGGGTTTTATCTTATGTGAATGTTTTACCCTCTTTTCGACATTAACGTTAGTCAAATGTTTGTGTCACCCAATGTTCTAATCGATTGAGATTGGGTAAATATTTCATAGTCCCCCCTTACCATAGCCCCCCCTTACCTGCAGTTTTGCTTACCATGGTTTCAGTTACCCACAGTCAACCACAGTCCAAAAATATTAAATGGAAAATTCCAGAAGTAAACAATTCATAAGATGCAAAGTGCATGCCTTCTGCGTAGCATGATGAAATATCGCTATCCTGCTCCATCACGCACAGGACACAAATCTCCCAGTGCACCCACAGCAAAGCAGTGTATGCAACCACCCTGTTAGTCACTCAGCCATCTTGGTTATCAGGTTGACTGTCAGGATTGCAGTGTTTGTGTTTCAAGTAACCTTTACTTTACTTCATAACGGCCCAAAAGCACAAAGGATGCTGATAATTCAAATGTGCCACAGAGAAGCAATAAAGTGCTTCCTTAAGTGAAAAGGTGACAGTTCTCAGTAAGGAAAGAAAAAAAATTATATGCTAAGGTCACTAAGATCTACAGTAAGAATGAATCTTCTGTCTGTGAAATTGTGAAGGAAAAGGAAATTCGTGCTAGTTGGCTAAGAGATCACTTTCACATAGCTTTTATTCCAGCATGTTATATTTTATTAATTATTGGTGTTAATTTCTTACTGTTTCTAACTTGTAAATTAAACTTTATCATAGATACGTATATAGAGAAAACACAGTATAGGTAGAATTTGGTACCATCCAGTCTTAGACACCTACTGGAGGTCTTGGAACATATCCCCTGGAGCTAAGGAAGACTACTGTATGTGTAAAATGTTTCTCATCATTAAAGTTGCATTAAATAAAGTACAATTAGGTCACTATGGAAACTGATTTTTCAGAAATGAATAGTGAATGTTGGCTCTTTAATAAACCCAGAATTAATATTTGGTTAACTTGCCTAAAAACAGTTCTTTCAAATCAGTTCTTTCCACTAATTGCAACAGTGGGCCATTTGAGTCATAGGCCCCTCTGACATCTGTCAGATGCTAACTTTTCAGTCACTTTCAGATAGTGAGACTTGGTCCTGTCCACCTATCCCTTTTAAACTATTTCATATTTGACTCTAACCTCCCTACTATCCCCAGCACCAGTTGGTGATAGGGCATAGGAGTAGGGTGGGGTGCTCAGGTAAGCTCTGTTCTCTCAAACCTCCCTTTCCACCCTCATTTTTGATGATGAGTTACATTGGTCTTGCTCTTGTTGGAAACTTGTCACTTTGCCAGCAAATCCCACTGGAAAAATAACTGCCCTTTCCCTTTGTCGTCTCCTCTAGTCCAGCTCGTGAGGGTGAAGAGCCAGAACAGGCCATCCTGAGAAGGCAGTTTCTCTAGCCATTGGTTGCATCTAAAGAGACTGGGCTCCATCTCCTAGTTGATCCCCCTATTGACAGAACAAGCCACAATCCTCAAAGCTTATGCCTCTTGGCCCCTTACTATAACAGCCCCCAGCAAGACTACAGCCTCCCTAGCCCCCCATATCTCATATATTCTTGTACTTCCTAGCCTTTAACCAAACCATCCTTGTCACCCCACCAGAATCAGCAAGCCTGAAGTGAGCAAGCTGCCCAGCTTCATGGATGGAAGCCACTTCAGCACCATCCCTCTGCCAGTCTTTCTCATATAAAGCAACTTTCCCATCTCCTAGTTTGTAAAAACTAGCTTTGCCTTTCCCTTTCCCCAATGGGAATCTCCTGCCAAGAACTAGAGACTTTCTTTAAACTTAGTTGTCAATGCAGTACTTCCTTATCTGTAATTACCCCTCTAAAATCCCCAATCCTTAGAATCTCTAACTCAAAGGTCTCCTGTGAATCCGCCCTATCCTCATAATACTTTCCAAGTTTCTCTCCAACTGGTCAGTAGGTACCAAGGAGCATTTGAACCTCCCTAGCTCCTAGGCAGGCCAGGCAATATATCAACCTTTCATGTGACCCTTTAAATATTGAAGTCATTTCTCAAAATACATGTAAACACATATAAAAACCTTAAACATTTTACCAAAAGTGAAAATTGCTGAACTAAATAGCAATAAGAAACTTTTATAGAACCAAGATGGTGGCATAGGTAAATGACGTTACAGCGTCCCACAACCACGTCTAAATTACAACTAAAATACAGAGCAATCATCCTTCAGAACTGCCTGAAATCTGGCTGAATAGAACTTCTACAAATAAGTAAAAAAAATACATGAACACTGGTGGGAGGGGCAGAGGCACGGAACGGGCTGATCGGACACCCACATCTGGCATTTTTTTCATCGGGAGGGATATCTTGGCTGCAGAGGCCTCCTGAGAGAAGCAAGGGGTCCCAGGGTTCCAGACCTGGGAATCCTATATATTAAAAGCCTAATATGCAAATCAATTGAACAGCAGGACGACAGGTGGAACAACCGGTCATTATGACGCACACTGACCATCAGGAGGGAGACACTCAACACAGGAGCTGCTCCCAGACCGCAGGCCCCAGACCAGGCAAGGTGGGTGCCAGCGGGCCCTCCCCCACCCCAGTCACCCCCCAGAGGGAGGTGGCCGGCGGCAGAGCGATTGGGGGGCAGGGCCGGTGAGCAGGCACCACCAGGCCAGCCAAGGCAGGTGCCAGCAGGGGGCGCCCAATTGCCCTGCCAATTGCCCCATAGATCAGCCCTAATAATCAGCCAGGCGTAGGGACCCTATCTGTGCACAAATTTCGTGCACAGGGCCACTAGTTTGGGCTATAAAAACCAGCAGGGATTGGCTGAGTGATACGAAGGCTACTGGAGACCCAGGCAGTTTCTCATAAAGAACCAGTGCTCGGACTCACTTCCTCTGAGCTGTAGCGCTGGGCAGCTTGGG
>NW_006295825.1:746142-748826 GCF_000327345.1 Myotis davidii | reverse complement strand
ATGCATGCATATAAGCATAACCAATGGACATAAGACACTGGGGGGGTAGGGGAGGCCAGGGGATTGTCAAGGGCGGGGGAAAAAAGGAGACCTATGTAATACCCTTTGTAATACTTTAAGCAATTAAAAAACTCAGGGGCGGCTTTCTCTCAGGTGGGGGTGCTCACTGGGGTCATTGTTCCCATGCTGAGATCTCCCCTATCACAGATCTGAATTGCAGCCATATCTGTTTCCATCAGCTTGGTTCACACTGTTGGCTCCACCTGGAAATTCCCAGAGGCTACACCTCACCCAATTTCAACCCCACCCAAGCTGTTTGCAGTGGCTTTTCCATATGAATGGCCTGTCCTGGCTCAGGCTTCAGACATTCCTAAAACCTCTCAAACATGCAGCAGCTGGCATCAGGGTGCCCCATATCTATGAATTAGAAGCCCAAGACCTGGCACTAGCACCAGCCTGCCTTGCTTCATAGCTTGGCCTCAGCTGGGCACTTCTAAGCCCAATACAAGCAGCAGCCATCTGCAGATAGCTCTGTAGCTCCTGCCAGGTGGCCCCAAGCAGTGGCTGACTTTGCACCTCCCAAAGCCACTGTACCCTAGGTGGACAGTTTCAGACCATAGCAGATTACAACTGTACACATCCACAAGTGACACACTCAAGGGGCAGACTCAGGGAGCACCAAAGCCCCACTGAAGCAAGTCCTGCTCCATAGGAGTGTTTCCCACATAGCAGCTCTTCCACTGTAGCCACAGCTGGCCCTCACAGCCAATTGGCCTGGAGGTCAATTCCTCCCAGTGATGCCAACAGCAATCAAGGCTCAACTACAACAAGACTGTGCACACAGCCCACACGGGGGGAAACTTAGAGTGCCCAGCTTATGTGACTGGGGAGGCTACGTCATTGGGCCCTACAGGACACCTACTACACAAGGCCACTTTACAAATTAGCAGCTCTACCTAATACATGGAAGCAAACACAGGAAAGCAGCCAAAATGTGGAGACAAAGAAACATGTCACAAATAAAAGAACAGAAGAAATCTCCAGAAAAAGAACTAAATGAAATCACAGCAAGCAAACTAAAGGATACAGAGTTCAAAACAATGATTATAAGGTTGCTCAAGGATCTTAATGAGAGCTTCAAGGACTTAGTGAGACGTTCAAGATCTTAGTGAGAATTTCAAAGATATTTAAAAAAAGTCAGAAATGAAGGATACACTAACTGAAATGAAAAATAATTTACAGGAAATGAACAGCAGAGTAGAGGATACCAAGAATCATATCAACAATTTGGAATATGAGGAACCAAAAAACACCCAGTCAGAAGAGCAAAAAGAAAAACAAAATCCAAAAATATGAAGATAGTGTAAGGAGCCTCTAGGACAGTGATGGCAAACCTATGACACGCGTGTCAGAAGTGACATGCGAACTCATTTTTTTGGTTGATTTTTCTTTGTTAAATGGCATTTAAATATATAAAATAAATATCAAAAATATGTCTTTGTTTTACTATGGTTGCAAATATCAAAAAAATTTCTATATGTGACACGGCACCAGAGTAAAGTTAGGGTTTTTCAAAATGCTGACACACCGAGCTCAAAAGGTTCGCCATCACTGCTCTAGGCCCACTTCAAACGTACCAACATTCACATTATGGGAGTGCCAGAAGGAGAGGAGAAGATATTAAAACCTATTTGAAGCAATAATAACAGAAAACTTTCCCTAGCTGGTGAAAGAAATATTCTTACAAGTTGGCGGCAAGTCTCAAACAAGAGGCCCACACCAAGACACATCATAATTATAATGGCAAAGGTTAAAGACAAAGAATCTTAAAAGCAGCAAAAGAAAAGCGGTTAGTTACCTACAAGGGAGCTCCCATATGACTGTCTGCTGATTTCTCAACAGAAGAGGAGGAAGAGGGGGAGGAGGAAGAGGAAAAAAGAGAAAAAGGAGGAGGGAGAGGAACAGGAGGAAGAGAAGCATAAAATGGCAATAAATACATATCTATCAACAATTATACCTAAAAATCAAAATAAACGAACAAGGATTCTAATGAACAAAATAAACTGATGAATAAAATAGACAAATCTCAGTGGGAAGAGGGGGTGCAGGCAGGAAGAGATTAACCAAAGATCTTACATGCATACTAGGAGCCCAGTGTGCAATTCAAAATCGTGCGGCGGCACTGCCCACCCTCCGGTCCGGCTCTGCCTCCCACTCAAGCCTTTGGAAGCAGCTGCAGCTGCTGCTGATCAGGCCCTCCCCCAGTGCAGGTGCGCGGAGGCCCCTCCTGCCCCACCCCTGTGCATGCAACCTCCAGTCTGGTCAACCTGTAGCATATTTCTCTATTTTATATATTTAGATATATATACCTATGGACACAGACAATAGGGTGGTGAAGGCCTGGACAGGGTGGAGGGAGGAAATGGGGTGGGAAAGAGGGGTATCTGTAATACTCTCAACAAAAATATTTTTTTAAAAAAAGAAACTTTTATAAAGCATCTATAGATAGTTGATAAGATTTTTATTTTTTATTTAAATGGACATTAATATTCATATATATTTACATCTTAAAACTCCACCTAATTTAGTGAAAACAAGGCATAGAATGGCACACTGGCAGCAGAAGGTGCTTATTAACTACCAGTCATTGTTATGAAGTCATATCTATATACAACACTAAAGAA
>NW_006295825.1:745480-746065 GCF_000327345.1 Myotis davidii | reverse complement strand
TGTGAGGAAATCAAATTAATTTCCTCTTAGTTGAGGCCTCTTCAACCTCAGTAACTTTTCAGAATGAAGCATAAAGTTAATGCTGTACATTTAAAAGGATTGGTCCAGTTGAGTTTTCTCTATTTTTAATTCCTCCTCTTCATTTACAGTATTGGCAGCAGCATCATTATGCAGATTATCTAGACTGTCTTCCTCAAGTTCATCTGACTTCTCCTTGTTTTGATCCTCACCCGTATTAACATCTTCAACTGTCTGTGCCCCGGATGTGTTCATTAACAAGTCTGAAAGAGACATCATTGTTACACATTATTTAAGCACCTCACCCAATCTTACCTAACACAAATTTCTTCACAAGCTTAGATCAATAGAAATGATAAATATGACCATTTTAGTTCATGTTAATTATGATTACTTCCAAATAAAGCCATTTTTATACATGTGAAAAGTTCATTCAAAAATACAAGAGGTCTTGGTCCTGGCTGGGTGGTTCAGTTGGTTAGAACATCTTCCTAATACGCCAATGTTGTGGTTCTATTACCAAGGCTGCTATCATGCACATACAAGGAAAAATCAATGAAAGAATAA
>NW_006295825.1:742664-744953 GCF_000327345.1 Myotis davidii | reverse complement strand
ATGCTCTATCCACTGAGCCAAACCGGTTTGGCCGTTGGTTAATTCTTATATGTGCCCTGATTGGGGATCAAACCCAGAACTTTGGCATATTGAGTCGATGCTCAAACCAACTGAGCTACCTAGCCAGGGCTGCAGTTATTTCTAAATACAGTTTTGTTTTGTTTTTAATTCTCACCTGAGGATATTTTTTCCATTGATTTTTTACAAAAAGCGGAAGAGAGGAAGGGAGGGAGGCAGAGAAAGAAACAGCAAAACCGACCAGCTGTCTTCCCACGTGCCCCAACAGGGGCCTGGGATGGAACCTGCAACCAGGTACTTACCCTTGAGCTGGAATCAAACCCAAGACCCTTCAGTGCGCAAGCCAACATCCAACCACTAAGCCATACATATTGGCCAGGGCTTAAATACAACTTTAACAAACATGGTTGTCTAGTTTCCAAACCCACAGTCTGTTTTAAAAACAGCACATTTTTCCCTGGATGGTGTGGCTCAGTTGGGTGTCGTCCCATGCACCAAAAGGTTGCTGATTCAATTCCCGGTCAGGCATGTGCCCAGATAGGGAGGATGCAGGAGACAGCCAATAGATGTTCTGCTCTCACATCAATGTTTCTCTTTCTCTCTCCTTCTCCCTTCCTCTCTCTAAAAACCAATAAAAATATTTTTAAAAATTAAAAGAGTTCATTTTATGGCAGTTTTTCTAGAGAGAAGGGAATGTAACAGGCAATCAAACTGATAGCTCACAACAAGTGACACAAGACAAAAAAACCAACAAAGAATTTTAGGGGCCAGCTGGTGTGGCTCAGTGGTTGAGCATCGACTTATGAACCAGGAGGTCACGGTTCAATTCCTGGTCAGGGTACATGCCCGGATTGCAGGCTCGATTTCCAGTGAGGGATGTGCAGGAGGCAGCCAATCAATGATTCTCTTTCATCATTGATGTTTCTATCTCTCTCTCTCTCTTCCTCTCTGAATTCAATGAAAATATATATATTTTTAAAAAAATTTAGGATCACTTATTCACATCATAGCAAATGGCTCTAAAATCCTCACTGGGTGCAAAAAGCATTTTATATGTTTAGGAAAATTACCATAATAATTAATGTCCATAATTATGATCCTAAAGATAAAATTATATTACATGTTTTAAGGAGTCAGGAAAGAATGTTTTTGAAAGACTCAGAATCAATTTTAAATTATTAAAATAACTCTTTCAGAGGTATTCAACTATTCAGAAAACCATCTTGGATCATTTCTTCTTTGGAGATTCCAAATAGGTAACAAACACACACACTGTCTTTTTCTCTCAACTGTACATAAACTTAATATACTATATCATTTTTCTATTTCTAGAGGTATTTTATTTGGAAGATAGTAGAGAAGTTAAAATTTCTAACATGCCCTTACTATATTAATGGTAACACATAAAAACCAGCGTAACATTTACCATTTTCTAAGGACTGACTATTACTCAGTAGCTTTGCCTGTCGTCTTTCCAAGGCCAGCTGTTTATTTCTCTGAATTCTTTGTTGTTGCTCTTCAGTTAGGCTTCTACTTGACTCAGAAGCAAACGTCACATTTTCAGATGAGTTTGTCAAAAATGGATCTAATTCAGTAGCAGTTACATCATGGTCACTATTTTCCACTACTTCATCTGCAGTAAGAAAAAAAAAAGTGAGTACATCTCTAGTATTAAACTAGTTAGAAAAAGAGCTTATATAGCTATTAATTTAAAACCAGTTTATAGTGACAAGGTGCAGACCAGAAAAAACAATTGGTGAGGCATGAGAATGTTACAAACATGCTTGATTCAAACAAGTAAAAGGAATATTTATAAGTCACTTTAAAGAGGCATTTTAAGTCAAACGAAAACAATAATTTAAAAATATACATGAACGGCTCTGGCTGGTTGCTCAGTGGTTAGAGCATCGACCTGCTGACTGAAGAGCACAGGTTCGATTCTGGCCAAGGGCACGTACCTCAGTTGCAAGCTCAATTCCTGGTGGTAGTCGGGGTACGTGCAGTGGGCAACCAATCGATGTGTGTCTCTCACATCGATGTTTCTTTCTGTCTCTCTCCCTCCCACTCTTTCTAAAATCAATGGAAGCCCTAGCCAGTAGGGAATATAACATTCCAGTGTATACAGAAAAGGCAAATTCTTTAATCAAATAAATAGTATTTGATTAAATACTATTTAATCCCTTCCCCTCTGAAATCAATTTAAAATAAATAAATAAATAAAAATCAATGGAAAAATATCCTCAGATGAGGATTAAAAAATATATATGAATG
>NW_006295825.1:732013-742401 GCF_000327345.1 Myotis davidii | reverse complement strand
CTCTGTGAAAAATCAATGAAATATAAAATAAATAAATAAATAAAAATCAATGGAAAAATATCCTCAGATGAGGATTAAAAAATATATATGAATGGAAAGCAAAAGTTCTTAGTTATGATTAGAAATATTTTATGCTTGGACTAATAAAAGAACTTAAAGAATCCAAAGAATATTCTTATTTTATGTTAAACAAAAACATTTTAATAGCTTGCCATAATACACAGTAATAATTTTATATAGGCTATTTTTAATAGGGTAAAACCCAGACACAAAACTAGGAAAAGAAATTTAGAGATCTGTGGACATAGTTCCAAGTTAATATTTTTAATTCAGTGCATTATTCTCTACATTTTTACTCTTAATAAACTCTTAAAGCCATGTACACTAGTTATTTCAAAGTAGGATACCTCCAAAATAATCCACAATGTTATGGAAAGTAAATATTAAATCTTCCATTTATAATTCATTTAGGAATTATGAAAAATTAAATTTTACTAACATATTTAAAATAAGAATGGGCAGTGATAAACTATCACTTATCCATATGACAGCTTTCCTATGGCATAAGCTAACTTAATAAAGGCAGCTCCACATTGAGGAAGGGGAGGAGAGTTGCGCTCACTCATTTTTTAATTTCAGCATGTTGTGACACACAGCTGATTTTGATTGCCCAGTTAAGTAGACTAACAGACTAATTTTAACCCAAACAACCCCAACATAATAAACAAGTGGTAGTTTAAAAAGATTTGTTTGCAAAATAAACACCTGAAAGTAGACTATTATACAAGTACAAGCAAACTAAAAAAATCTATATATATAAAAGCCTAAGTGACCTTTACAACCAAACGACTGGAATGACTGGTAGACCAGTCACTATGATGCACACTGACCACCAGGGGGCAGATGTTAAACGCATGAGCTGCCCCCTGGTGGTCAGTGCATTCCCACAGCCAACCTCCCACTGCCCCTCCCCCACGCCAACTGGCCCCCCCATAGGCCTTGATCACTGGCCAGGCCAAGGGACCCCACCCATGCACTAATTCATGCACCAGGTCTCTAGTAAAAAAATAAATGGCAAAGCTAATACTTTCCCTTCTTTTTACATCATTCACATAATAGAGTTAAAACATAACCTCATCAAATCTGACAACTAGGCAAGAAAAAAATTTTTCTTATCACCAAGACCATCATTAAAAAATAATAATAAAGAAAATGAAGTATTAATTTACATACACCATCCTTATGTAGATACTATGCACTGAGATTAGCTGGTGATAGTAAAAACCAGCACAACTATCAAAACATTTCAAACATGAAGACAAACCTTTACAATTATTCTAGTAAGGTTTAAAATTCATATATTTAATCCAGTCTTTTACAATTCAAACCTCTTTTGAGGTTTCTGCCTTCCTGACATGGAAAAAATTCGTGGCAAGAAACTAAAATGCATTCCTTTATCGGGAAATATTAATGGCGTACAAGTAGAAAACTTTGCCGGGAAAGTTAAGAAATGTATTAGAACCAATTGTGCAATATGTCGGTTTTCTAATATGCTTCACCTCATAGGGCTTACAAGATTCTGAATTAATAATAATAAAATAGATAAAGATCTACTTTTTGTGAGCTATAAAAGGAAAGATATCATCAACAAGAAATGGCCTCTTTAATACAATGTTTTATGGAAAAACAATGTGAATGTAACCACTGCTGGAGCTGAGACTAGGATAAAAATGCGATTAAAAACAAATGAGAACCACACATGAAATACATTTACTGCAAGTCATAGGCAGACTATTGTGGCAAAGAAGCTAAAGCCAGAAATATTCAATGTGTTACAGGATGCTATCATGTTGGTACACATAATCTAAAAGATAAGCAAATTATTTAATAAAGGGAAACAAATGCTATTTAAAAGAACATAGGGAGGCCCTAGCCGGATTTGCTCAGTGGATAGTCAGCCTGCAGACCAAAGGGTCCCAGGGGCTCAATTCCAGTCAAGGGCGCGTACCTTGGCTGCAGACTCCTCCCCTGGCCCCCGCCCTGTTCGGGGCTCCTGCAGGAGGCAACCAATCAATTGTTTCTCTCACATTGATATTTCTCTCTGTCTTTCCCTCTCTCTTCCACTTTACCTAAAAATCAATGGAAAAACATCCTCAGGTGAGGGTTAAAAAAAAAAAGCATACGGAGCACTAGCTGGTTTGAATCAGCAGACAGTAGGGTCCCGGTTCAATTCCGGTCAAGGGCACATGCCCAGATTACGAGCTCCAACCCACATACGGGGCATACAGGAGGCAGCCAATCAATGATTCTTTCTCATCATTGATATTTCTATCTCTCTAACCCTCTCCCTTCCTCTTTGAGATCAATAAAAATATATATTTTAAAAAGCATAGGGGAATCAGGATTAACAATTAAGTATAATTTTACCAGTGTGGTTAGGAAGACTTCACAGAGTTGACAGCTGAGCACAGTCCTAAAGATAGTAAAAAAATTTGGAGGCTGGAGGACAATGTTCAAGGCAGAGTGAGAGAGTGCAAAAGCCTTAAGACAGAAATGTGCCTGGAAGGTTCAAGGAACAGCTAAGGAGGCAAGTGTAGCTGAAGCAGTGTAGGGAGGGATACAGTCAGAGAGGCAAGGGGGATGGGTTGAGGACACAGAACAGATTCTGTAGGGCCAAGTTGGACATTATAAGGGTTTTGGCTTTTACATTGAGCAAAATAAGGAGCCACTAAAGAGATCTGAGCAGAGGAGTAACAATATTACACATTAGTAAAAAATATTAAAGTATAACCCCTGCTTAATTTTTAAGAAAACCAATTGATTACAAAATGATAAATGAAATTTTCTAGTAAACTTCAACAAAAAAACCTTGCATTGGTGAATGGATTTAAAAATGAACATTGAGATTTATTAAGTACAATTAATGACTTATTTCGATGTGGATTTATGTATTTTAGTAAGGTAAAAACCAAGATTTGATGGGAGTGGGGGGAGTATTACTGAATAAACTAACTCAGTGGTAGATGGTGTGGGATTTAGTACTGTAATAACTAATCCATTTCCATATATCAAATCCTATGCCATCAGTACATACCATATATCACCAAAATATTAATTAATCTTGGATTATTTAAATCACAATCTTTCACTTTTAAAAGTAATTTATAAATAACTTTGGGGAATTCTATATGGAGCCTGTATTTTCCACCACATATATTAAATTTTAAAAAGCAAACAAACATGTATGGAGCCATCGCACAGGAAATCTGATAACTATACAGACCCTGTCGGCAGGAACCATATGTTTTGATGTGTGTGACTGCCTATGGTTGCACTGTACAGCCAACAAATGCAATCAATACCAGGAACAGTCACATAGGTCTTACTAAAGTCCTATACCCAGGATCTATACTTTTTTTATGTTTTTATTGATTTCAGAGAGAAGAGAGGAGGAGAGACGGACAGAAACATCAATGATGAGAGAGAATCATTGATCTGCTGCCTCTTGCACAGCCCCTACTGGGGATCGAGCCCGCAACTTGGGCATGTTTCCTGACTAGGAATCGAACTATGACCTCCTGGTTCATAGGTCAATACTCAACCACTGAACCACACTGGCTAGGCCAGGATCTGCACTCTTAAGTGAAATATAAACGATTTCATCATCAAATTATTCTGCCTAATTTTCCCAGAGCCACTTTTTTAATGGTATACATGTATTCTGTCATATATTTTTACTAATAAGCACTACAAAGGATCAGTGGGTCACCATCAGAATTCTTAAAAGCTTATGTTCTATGACTAAATACATTTTTACATCTCTTAATAGCACTGCAGCCATTTCTTTAAAGAAATAAATATCATATATAACATTCTAAATCTACCAAAGCATTTAAACTCATTACTGTACTTTAATTATACTAGTATACTCAACATAGACTAAAAACCAGTCCTGTAATACTGTCTACCCAACTAAGGCCATTTCTAAAAGAAAAATTGTTATGAAGTAGACAAGCCTATATTCTTACCATTATTGCTAATAAAATCTTCATGTAAAATAGGGAGATCAAGTCGAATTCGTTTTAAACAGGTCTGAAAAGAGACATTTTTACATTTTTGTTAATAACATTTGGAGGAAAATGGTCATTTATTCCATTCTGAGTTTCAAAAAAGATGTTCTTTAAATAACTACTCATTTTCCTTCTTTCTACCAAGACAGATTTAAAAATTAAGACCCCAAACAGCTACTCAGCCTTAACTAAATCTTACTTCGTACTATTCAACACTGTGAATGAAACTCATAATAATCTCAACACATACCTGAACTTCCTTTTTATTTCCCAGGTATTCAACTCTGTCAATAAAATCCTCAAATTGCAGTTTAGGGAATAGCCTATGTGCCCAGTGCTCCATGTGTCTGATTAGCGTCTTCAAGTCTTCAGCCTGGCACATAAAAATAAAAATGCTAAGTAGAAAACTCATTCTCAGAACTGATCTGGTCAGCAGATTTTAGAATTGAATAGTAATGACAAAGTCATTGGTGTCACTTTACATTTATAAGGTGAAGAAATTCTAAAAAGAAAAATATTTATTAAGGGCTTAGAGGATTGCAGTCTAAAAGAGCACTGGATACAAATTTTTTTTTTAATCAGAGGAAATAAAACAGATGAAAGTTTAATCATCCCTAGCCGGTTTGGCTCAATGGATAGAGCGTCGGCCTGTTTGGCTCAATGGATAGAGCATCGGCCTGTGAACTGAAAGGTCCCAAGTTCAATTCCGGTCAAGGGCACATGCCCGGGTTGCGGGCTTGATCCCCACTGGGGGACTTGCAGGAGGCAGCCGATCAATGATTCTCTCACATCATAGATGTTTCTCTCTCTCTCTCTCTCTCTCCCTCTTCCTTCCTCTCTGAAATCAATAAAAATATATTTTTTAAAAAGTTTAATAGAAGTTAAAAGGTAATCACATGTGGTTTTGCAGGACAGTAAAGTAACCCTAAAAATAAGCTTTAATAAAATATATCAAGGTATCTTTTAGGAATTACGAAACAAAGTGGTTGGTCCCCTAAATAATAGAGAAGAAAGCATTGAGAATTCAGCATTGTGAAAATACATTCAGAAATCCCAAGAACAAAGTACTGAAGACCAGCAAGAACAGTTTAAACATTCTCAGACCAGAATACCTATTTTGAAATTTCAACTTAACATTAAAAGTTTTTTATATTAAATGAAATACAAAGCTTTTTTGTTGTTATCCTCATTGAGGATATTTTTTCCGTTGATTTTTAGAGATAATGGAAGGGAGGGAGAGAGGGGGAGAGAGAAACATCGATTGGTTGCCTCATGGGGCCGGGGGATTGAACCTGCAACCCAGGTATGTGCCCTTGTCCAAGAATTGCACCCACGACCCTTCAGTGTGCAGGCCAGTGCTGTAATTCCTGAGCCACCTGGCCAGGGTGACAGTTCTTAAATGTCTCCATTTTCAACAAAACTTAATTGATGTCTATTATAAACCAGGCATGGTGCCTTATCTTAGGGACACCTAAGTTATCAATACAGGTAAAGTCCTTGCTCTCATAAAGCTTAAAACCACTCTCTGAAGTAGACAAAGTAAATTTTATTCCTCAAAATTATAAAGTACAGAGTCAGGCTTGCTGACTCATACATGATTTTACTAAAGTCATACGGTGGCAAAACCAAGACATGTTTTCTCATTCTTCTAACAGTGCCCTTTCCACATCATAGTTTCTCAAAAGATACAATGATGAATGATTACATCTGTAAAACATTCTAAGATTCCTAACATGATAACAGACCCAGTTTTATAGAGTCAGTCAGCCCTACCTATGAGTGGGTTCTGCATACATGGATTCCACCGTGAATTGAAAATATTCAGGGAAAACAAATGTTATGCTGTTGCTGACATGTGCTATGTAGTTAGGCCTATGATGGTTGCTGCATCTGTACTGAACATGTACAGACATGTTTTCTTGTCATTATTCCCTAAACAATGTAATATAATAACAACTATTTACTTAACATTTACATTCTGTTAGGCATTACAAGTAATCTAGAGAAAATTTAAAGTAGGTTCTATGCAAATACTATGCCATTTTATATAACGGACTTGAGCATCTGTGGATTCCAACATCCACAGGAGTCCTGGAACCAATCCCCCACAGATAGTGAGGGACAACTATATTTTCAAAAACAAAGATAAAAACCAGACATTTCTTACCTCATGACCTTTACCTTTAAATTTTGTCTTATCAAACACATGTCTTAATGCTGGAAGCCCTCTCTCTGAAATCAATCTGTGAATAGAAATATGTTTTTAAATTCCAAGTTTCCTAGAACTATCAAGGCCAAACCAAGACCATAAGAAGAAAAGATATTATCTGAATTGAAAAAAACCTATATAATAAAAGCCTAAGCGATTGTTATGGCAGAATGACCAAAACAACCAGTCGTTATGATCTGCAATGACCACCAGGGGGCAGATGCTCAACACAGGAGCTGCCCCCTGGTGGTCAGTGCACTGCCACAGGGGAAGTGCCACTCAGCCAGAAGCCAGGTTCACGGCTGGTCAGCGCAGCGGTGGTGGCAGGAGCCTCTCCTGACTCCGCAGCAGCGCTAAGGAGCAGCAAGCCAAGCAGTAAGGAGCAGTGAGCAGGTGGGCGGTAAGGAGCAAGGGTCCTGAAGCTACTCCCCTGCCCCCCAGTGCACGAATTTCATTCACAGGGCCTCTAATATCTTTATAAATATCTAATTTTCAAATCATCCTTACCAACAGATTGTAACATAAGGAAGAAAAAAAGATATTAAAAAAAAATACAAATGTTTATGGCAACAGTACATATACCTCTGAGCATCAAGCTTGGGGATATTCCTTTTAACTGTTCTCCTTTGAGGTACAGGAACAGGTGCTCCTCTTCCTGACTCTGTGAAATATACCAAGATTTAATATTACTTAAATAATTTAAGCTTCACTTGTAAAATGTATCATTTCTAAGCTGATATATGGATAACTGAACACAGACACTTTTTTTAGAACTCTATACAGACCGTCATCAGGTTCAGCTCCTTCATCATCTCTCTCTGGAGAAGCTGGAGGAGGGAAGGGAGGAAACGTTTCATCTTCTACATGCTCATAATCTGGTAGGTCAGTCAAGCCATTCTCCTGTGGTTCCAGCATCTTTTCCTCTGGGGGGAGTGGGGGGAGTAAACACGTTTATTCATCCAAGCAGTCTTCCTATTACACAGGTAGGATCCACCTGCAGCAAAATACATGTGCTTCAGTCAGTTAAACCATATTTCAAACTCAGACATGATGAAAACTGGAAATAATAGATATGGAAAAAGAACTGAGCTAAAAATCAGAAGAACCGGGTTCTAAACACTAAATAATAATATACTTTTGAACAAATCATTTTACCTCAATTGTTGAGTTTCATCTATCATAAAATGATCTGGACTTTTCAGAGGGTTTCAAACTATGATCCAAATGGACAGGAACCTCACCTGCCACTTCAACCAGAGAAGCTCATAACAAAAATCTGTTTACATATTAATCTTCTAGGTAAGGTTCCTTTGAAGAAAGGGAAATAATCCTCAGGTTGATGACCTGAAAGAATGCTTTTCAGTACCATCTTACTTGACCTCTCAGCAACATCTCAAACTTTTGATCCATTCCTTTTTCTGGACAAGTGTTTCCGCTGACTTCTGAAACATAGTACTCACCTGACTTTTCTCCCTTTCTGGTCACTCCTCCGGGATCTTCTTTGAAGATGCATCTTCCTCTAACCTGGTCAGTAAGGATCCAAGACTCCATCCTAGGCCCTCTACACTCATTTATACACATGGCATTACAGATAACTCACTAATTCTTTATCTCCATCCCAGGCATCAAATCTGAGCTCCAGATCCCTACTTTTCATTTGACAGCTCTTAAATTTTCAATGGTACCTATATCTCATCATGTACAAAACTGAATTTCTAATTTTCCCAGTTCACTGCATACCATCTATCCAGCCAGGCAAGTCAGAAACCTACAAGTCATCCTTGACACTTCCCTCCGTCTACCCTACATATCCTATCCATTGTACCTCCTAAATATCCCTCGAGTCTGTCCATTTCTCCATATCTCCACAATCACATCATAACATTTCTACTTGGATTACTCCATTCCTCCTATCCAATTCTGACTTTTCCAATCCATTCTCCATATTACAGCTAAGTTTAACCTATGGAAATACAAAGCTGATCGCTTTACCACGTGGCTTAAATATGTCAATGGCTTCCGTCTGTCCTTAGGATAATGATAAAGCTCAGGCTCGGCATGGCTTGGCACCCTCCTACTTCTCCCACTCTCATGCTCTTTCCTCTCGGTTCTTTGAAAGAGCCGTATCCCTCAGGCCTCTAGACTTTTTAAAAAATATATATTTATTGATTTCAAAGAGGGAGAGGGAGAGAGGGACAGAAACGTAAATGGTGAGAGAGAATCATTGATGGGTTGCCTCCTGCACACCCCCTACTGGAGAACAAGCCCGCAACCTGGGCATGTGCCCTTGATGGAATCGAACCCGGGACCCTTCAGTCCGCAGGCAGACGCTCTATCCATGGAGCCAAACCGGCTAGGGCAGGCCTCTAGACTTTTGCAAAGGACATTTCCTCTCTTGAAGGCCCTTCCTTGGCTCCTAATCTCTTTCAGATCTCTACTATCACCTCCACAGAAAAGTCTGCCCCAATTTCCCCAAACTAAATCCTCCTATAATAAGCACTCAAAGTATCAGGTACAGGTTTCACAGCACTAGCCCCGTTTCAATACCAAGTTCTATTTATGTGATTATTTCCTTAATGCTGTCTTTCATACCAGACTGTAGCTCTAAAAGGGCAGAGACCAGACAGGCCTCCTTGTGCTTCACCACTGCATCCCCAAAGCTGGTACACAGCAGATGCTCAATATATATTTGTTGAATGACGGAATGAAAAATTCCAAAGCTTCCCCCAAAACTGCAAAACTACTAGAGCTAGATGATCTCTAATCTCTCTAATTTTAAATTTCCATGATCACCTATCATAATAAAAGCATAATATGCTAATTGGACTGGATGACCTTCCGGAGGAAGCCCGGGCTGGGAGGGAAGCTGGTGCGGCAGCGGGGTAAGGAAGAGCTACTCTGGCACGAATTCCGTACATCGGGCCTTCAAGGAGGAATTGTCCTTTGCAAAAGTCTAGAGGCCTGCCCTAGCCGGTTTGGCTCCATGGATAGAGCGCCAGCCTGCGGACAGAAGGGTCCCGGGTTCGATTCCATCAAGGGCACATGCCCAGGTTGCGGGCTTGTTCCCCAGTAGGGGGTGTGCAGGAGGCAGCCCAAGTTCAAAATTGGAAGAAGGCCGTCAGAGCCCGTAACTGCTGCAGTAGCTACAATAAGCATAGTTAGCCCCATCTAGTTACGCCCTCGGGAAGAAATGGGATTCGCACCTCTGAGGCCGAGTTTGAGGGCAGGACACAAGCTACATGGAGTGTGGCTCCTATATGCAAGGAGCTGGCCGAGCATGGCGTGGGCTGGTCAGTAAACTGGTAGTGAACAAGGGATCCATCTGTTGCTTCTTTAAAATTTAACTTTATATTCTTATGTCCTTCCCTTATTGATAACTGTTGCATTGTCTCTTCACTGTCTCCTTTTTAGACATCCATGAAATTCTCTTAACTTCTTCCTCTAGTCCTCAAACTCCCAGAGGAGTGAACATAACACAGAAACGTAACCTTCAAACTACAGTTGGTTCCCAGACCCTTCGGGTGTCCCATGTCCAACTTCCTCCACGTTATCCGAGCAGAAGCCCCTTTATCCCGGGAAGTTCGCACCGGAAACTCCATGCCCCGCTTTGCTAACCGGCGAGAATACTGCATTTCCCACCCCTCCATTCTCGCCCCGTCCCGTCTCTCCCTTCATTCATTCCAGTCACCCACGCCTTCCGCGTTAGAAGCCCGGGGACAGGAGCTGGCCAGGTAAAGATGTTCCTGACACACGTCCCCTCCCGCTAAAAGGCTGGGTTTAGTGAGAGGTGGTCCCCAAACGTAAACAAAAAGTAAATGTGCACCCCTTGTCCCCACCGGTCTCCTCGCCCCACAGGTCGCGCCCGGTCGGGCCTGTCTTGCTCTGCAGTCCACCTCATTCCTGTAGTCCACCCCCTCACTCCCTCCTTGTGCTCCCCACACCCCGACTCTTCCGCCCGAACCCCTCGGCCGCTTCTCCCCTAAGCGACTTCACTCTCCAGCCAGCCCGCTCTCACCTCAGGCGGACTCAGCTCCCGGCGTGGCGCGGCTAGCAAACCGCGCTTCTCGCGAGACTCTAAGTTACCGCCGCGAAAAGAGCCCTCGGCGCTT
>NW_006295825.1:727811-731952 GCF_000327345.1 Myotis davidii | reverse complement strand
CCCACCCCGCCCTTCCCGGGCCCCGCCCATCCCCCCTGTTCCCCTCCCACAGCTTCCTTCTTCCTGAATTCCTCGGAGGGCTTACACCTCCTTATTTGCGTAAAATCCACCTTTGTTGCGCTCTAGGCATTTTAGATTTTGGAAACAGGACTCGGTTTTTTAGAAAACTGGCTGTGGATGGAGTAGAAAGGGTAGAGGAAAACAGTTTGATGAGAAACTACCGATTCTCCATAGTTAACAGAATATATTGAACGTGGAGTTTTATGCATCGCTTATTGAATAATAAGCTGAGATAAAAGAGGCGATGAAGAGTTAGTGGTAGGAGTGTAGACATCAAGGAGAATGTCAAAGATTTGTTAGCCTTAATGTTTGGTTTTTTTAAAGTGAGTCCAAATATATTCCTATTTGCTTCTAGATACTATGCGCACTGGCACACAAAACTGGGGGGAAATAAATATATAACACCTGTCGGAATGGGAACTGGGCATATGGGACAGGGTGAGATGGGGACCTAACTGTACTCTTTTTAAACATATAAATGTATTAACTATTCAAAAAACTAAAAAAAAAAAAAAAACAGTTACTGCAGCAAATATAGGATCAAGATTTGACAAACCAAGAACATGAGAAGTGCTTCCAACATTATTCTGTTTTTCTGTAGCTTGAAATATTTTATTAAAATTATAAAAGAATAAATCAAGTGTGTGAAATAATAAGATAAAATAAATTGTAAGTGTTAAGGTCGCCCAAGGAAGAACTTGAGGCCGAAAGGGGTAAAGAATTATGAATTTACGAGGTCATCTGGAAAACCAGATGGGCTGGGCCCCCCAATGGCGCCAGCACCCAGGGATGGGGAGTCAGCAGTCTTAAAGGACTCTAGGCAGGCTTTTTCTGGGCGAGGAATTCTCTGGGCGAGTCCTGAGGGGAAAGATAAAGGTCTTAGCAAATGGAATGTGGTCTTAGCAAATGGAATATGTTCTAAGCCAAAGGGAATGTCCGTTGTGAAGTGGTCTAAAGGTCAGTCCCCGGGGAGGGGGGGGTGTTGATTTAATTAGTTGCTCAGACCTAACAGTAAGCTCTATCTAAAACTATGTGTGTAAATATGCATATATACATTTTCCTTAGTTTTATGGTTTATTTTTATACATGCAATATAATATTCAGCAATTAACTAAATTAACACTAATTTAATAGAAAATATGTCTCAAGAGTCTGAATAACTGAGGCAAGAGGCACTCTTCTAATTATCTAGATAGTCTATATTCTCTACTTTATGTCTAATAAAGTAAATACAAAAGCACTTTGAGAAATTAAAAAGTTATATACCACCCTCCACGTGCTACCAAAAAAAAAATAAAAGAAAGCCTAGGGCAGACGCTCCAAGGGTTTGAATCTCAGTTCCATTATTTAATACTTAATGACTTTTGACTATGCTTCAGTTTCCTCGTTATTAATAATAGTACCTACTTTGTAGGGTTATAAGGATGATTAAATGAGAGTACTTAATAAATGTTACCTATTATTATCCATATAATTTTAAAAATATCTGAGCTTTTCAGAAAATGTAAATACTTTGGTAAGTAATTGTTTGTGGGTCCATGTGAATATAACTACCACAGTTGTAAGGCATTGACATATTATTGTCAAAGGATAATAATTGTTTCTTTTTTTCATATGTGAGGAATACTAGAAATATATTTTCCTTAGCAATTTCATCAGATATATAAAAGATAGCTTTCTCATAGACTATATCATTAAAGCTTTTAAAACAATTTAATATTGCCCAGCTGGTGTGCCTCAGTAGTTGAGCATCAACCTATACACCAGGAGGTCACGATTCGACTCCTAGTCAGGACACATGCCCGGGTTGGTGACTTGATCCCCAGTAGGGACATGCAGGAGGCCGTCAATCAATGATTCTCTCATCATTGTTTCTATCTCTCTCTCTTCCTTTCTCTCTGAATAAATAAAAAAATATATTTTTAAAAAACAATTTAATATTTTAAAGAATGAATAGTGTTAATAAAAGTAAACTATTAAAGACCAAAAATTGAGTATGGAGTGTAAAAGTTACTCTGGCAAGCAGAAAACCCAGTCCAGAGATGAGGTTTGAAAGAGGAGAAACAGGCTAAATCTTTTAAACAAAAAGACCATCATTATCTCTATCCCACATTTAAAAAGCAAAGTCGATTGTCAAACTGCAGCAGGAAGGCCGGGGAGGGTTGGGGGGCAGGGGATAGGGTGGTAAGAGATCAACCAAAGGACTTGTATGCATGCATATAAGTATAACCAATAGACATAAGACCCTGGGGGATAGGGGAGGCTAGGGGACTGTCTAGGGCGGCGGCGGGGGGGGGGGAATGGACACATATGTAATACCCTTTGTAATACTTTAAGCAATAAAAAATAAATAAATAAAAAGCAAAGTCTAGCCTGGCTGGTATGGCTCAGTGGTTGAGCATTGCACTTATGAACTGGATGTCAAGATTTGATTCCTGGTGAGGGCACATGCCCAGGTTGCAGGCTCAGTCCCCAGTGAGGAGGTGTGCAGAAGGCAGCAGATCAATCATTCTCTCTCATCACTGATGTTGCTATCTCTCTCTCCCTCTCCCTTCCTCTTTGAAATCAATTATATATACCAAAGTCTATGAGTCTTGTTGATTGGCTAGGGTTATCACTTAGGTAAGGAGTCTGACTGGTAGTAGTGGTCTGCTGTGTACTTGAGGACTTCATCTCAAGGTTATGACATACACTTGCCCCTCCCTGCCTTATATGTGGCAGCTGGGCTCATATCACCCAACCCAGTTAGGTCTGCATCACATTAGCAATCAAGGTGGCCAGGTCAGGGATTATGAATTAGAATCTGGATCAGCTACAAATAAAAGAAAAAAAATAAACTAAAATAATGAACAAGATAGAAAGTTTTTCTTTCATAAGTCCACAGTTGGTATGGTGCTCCATGGTGTTAGGAATCCAGTCTCCTGTCTTCTTGCTTTACCATGTGAGCATTCCATTCTCAAGATTACCTCATTGTCCAAGATAGCTCCTAGAGCTCCAACTACATTCCACTCAGCGGGAAGGAGGAAAAAGGAAAGGGTACAGCCCCACATTTTAAGAACATTTCCCAAATGTTGCATACAACAATTCTGGTTATATCCAGAGTATAATTCTATGACCCCACATAGCTGCAAAAGAAGCTGGGAGCATAGTCTTTATTCTTGGTGGTCATGGTCCAGTAAAAATTCAGGGTTTCTATTACTGTGGGTTAAAGGGATGAAAAGATGTTGAGGGACAACTAACAGACTACTACATATAACAAGATAGAAAAAATTAAAAACTAATATTAATTTTGCAAACCTACAATTTTGAAGTGTTTCCAAAAATAAATATTAAGAATGTGAATAGCCCTCAGCTGGTGTGGCTCAATGGTTGAGTGTCAACGCATGACCCAAGAGGTCACCAGTTTGATTTCTGATCAGGACCCATGCCTGAGTTTCAGGCTTAATCCCCAGTAAGGAGTGTACAGGAGGAAGCTGATCGATGACGTTTCTCTCTCATCGATGTTTCTATCTCTCTATCCCTCTTCCTTCCTCTCTCTCTAAAAATCAATAAAAACCTATATTAAAAATTTTATTTTAAAAATAAAAAATGTGAATAGCTAGTACTTTCACATTAATGCACACGAGCAATTTTCAGCACAGGAAGACTATAACAATATATGCTCAAACTATCCTACAATATTGGCGTTACTAAGATCAAAAGTCTGACCATAATCATATCACTTTATTGCTCTGTTTTCTTCTTTATAATACAACTAGAGGCCTGGTACATGGATGGATTCGTGCACTGGTGGGGTCCCTCGGCCTGGCCTGCAGGGATCAAGCCAAAACCAGCTCTCTGACACCCCCTGAGGGGTCCCGGATTGTGAGAGGGTAGTTCCTGGGTGACACACTCCAGAATCAGGCTCCCTCCTCTCTGGTTCTGGGTGCATCACCTGAGAACTGCAGCTGCCAAGTCACCACAGCTTGGCAGCTCCTGCATTGAGTGTTTGCCCCCTGGTGGTCAGTGTGTGTCATAACTACTGGTTGACCAGTCGGCCAGTCGGATGGTTGGCCAGTCAGATGGTCATTTAGGCTTTTAA
>NW_006295825.1:715991-727781 GCF_000327345.1 Myotis davidii | reverse complement strand
AGATAGATAGATAGATAGATAGATAGATAGATAGATAGATATAGATATAGATATAGATATAGATATAGATATAGATATAGATATAGATAGATATAGATATAGATATAGGTATGTGTGGATTAGATTATCCCCAAAGTACTGTTTTAATGAAAGATACTGAAAGGTAATAAATTAATAGGTATTTATTGAGTGTTATGTGTTTTAGGTAGTAAACCAAATTGGTAAGATAATATAACCTTTGACTACCATTTTTATGTTTGAGGATTCTCACCATCTTATGAGTTCATCCCTAAGGTAGAAGTGAAAAACTCAGCTTCTTAGGTCCCATATGGCTAGGTATATACTGGTACTCCAGTTCCACAACTGAATGAGATTTCAATCTATTCTGGAAGAAAAAAAATTAAAAAATAAGCCCTAGCCTGTTTTGCGCTGTGGATAGAGCATTGGCCTGAAGACTGAAGGGCCCTGGGCTTAATTCTGGTCAAGGGCACATGCCTGAGTTGTGGGCTTGATCCCCAGTGGGGGTGCATGGAGGAGGCAGCTGATCAATGATTCTCTCTCATCATTGATGTTTCTATATCTCTCTTCCTTCCTGTCTGAAATCAATAAAAGTATATTTTTAAAAAATAAATAAATTTTTTAAAAAAACCACCACCAACAACAACAAAACACCAGCTTCCAAGGGCAGTGGGACTAGAGGTACTACTGATCATGTTCTTGTTCAGTGTCCAATGGCAGTGGTGAGAGCGGAAGTTCACTTTTCCACAGTAGGGTTACCAGTGGGGTCTCCACTAGAGCAGCAGCACAGCACAATTTTGGTATCAGTCCTGTACAGCTGCCTAGTCTCATGTTCTGCTCAGAGAATACATGAGCCATCCATATCGTTTAATAAACTTCTTTTGTGTTTAAACTAGTAATGAGACTGGTTTTGTTATTTGCAATGAGGAACACTAACGTTCACTGACTGGTTATAAATGATATAAGACAATACATAATTAAGTGCTGAATTGCTTGGTACCCCAACGTTGATAAGTGTTAGAGGAAAGAAAGATGAGCTCTTGTAGTACTTGAAAGGGCAAGGGCTACGCCCTCCATCTTGCCCCAGATCCTCCATTTTGGGGCAGCAGCCATTAGCCATGTGCTCAGCAAGGAGCTTCTTCCCAGAAGCCCAAGCCTCTGCTAGCCACACCTAGGATTTCTTTAAACTAACCAATGATAATCAAGGGAAGTGCGCGCCATAGACACAACCACATCCTGTGTAACAAGACCCAGACTTGCCTGGCCAATCGGCAGGACCCACAGTCCTCTCTCCTCCCCTTACTCCAACCCCCCTATCAAACCCCTCTCCCCACAGAGCTTTCCCTCTGCCTCCTGCTGCTGCGTCGGCGAGTGTGGTGGATGGGGAGCTCACGCTAGCTTGAATAAAGACTCTTTGCTTTTGCATGGGGCTCGGAGCTCCCTGGTGGATCTTTGGGGGATCTTGAAATCTGGGCCTAACATTAGGCAGGGAAGACTTCTGGAAACATCTGGAACTTGAGCAGAACCTTGAAATTAGGTAGGATTTGGGTAGATGTATAGGAAGGTTCCCTAAGATAAGAGAAATAATAGAAGCATAAAAAATGATTAAACTTCAATAAGGAGACTGATCTAATTGACTCAGATTATGTTGTTGGGAAAAAAGATAAATAAAGTTAGGATAGCTATTTTGAACCGAGAGGTCTCATCAGATGATCTTTTTCCCCATAGTCCCTAGAAGGTTTTAAATATTTTTACATAA
This sequence comes from Myotis davidii, assembly GCF_000327345.1. Lineage (NCBI taxonomy): Eukaryota > Metazoa > Chordata > Mammalia > Chiroptera > Vespertilionidae > Myotis > Myotis davidii. The sequence goes on along the minus strand of NW_006295825.1, from coordinate 726,004 downwards.
TATTTGACACCTAAAAAATAATAATACTTACGTGTTATAAAGCACAACAATGAAATATACACACCTGAGAACATATCATTCAATCTGAGAATTAGCCAATATTTTACATCTAGCTACGAATTTATCCCTTCTCCTATTCCCCTGCACCTCCCATTCTATTGATGTCATCACTACCCTGAATTTTTTGTCATTCCTTTTTTTAAATTAAATCTTTATTGTTGAAAGTATTACATATGTCCCCTTCCCCCCTCCCTCATTCAGCCCCTTCTTTGTTACTATCAGTGCAATCATGTGATACTTGTCTTCCTCTGACTGACTTATTGCACTTAGCATGATACTCTCAGTTCCACTCTCTAGGTCTCTCCATGCTGTCTCAAAGAGTAAGAGATCCTTGTTTTTTCAATGCTGCATAGTATTCCATGGTATAAATGTACCACAGCTTTTTTATCCACTCATCTACTGATAGACACTTGGGCTGTTTCCAGATCTTAGCTATTGTAAATTGTGCTGCTATGAATATAAGGGTGCATACATTCTTTCTGATTGGTGTTTCAGATGTCTTAGGATATATTCCTAGAAGTGGGATCACTAGGTCAAATGGCAGTTCCATATTTAATTTTTTGAGGAAACTCCATACTGTTTTCCACAGTGGCTGCACCAGTCTGCATTCCCATCAGTAGTGTACTAGGGTTCCCTTTTCTCCACATCCTCACCAGCACTTGTCATTTGTTGATTTGTTGATGATAGCCATTCTGACAGGTGAAGTGATACCTGTCATTATAATTTGCGTCTCCCTGATGATCAATGACTTTGAACATTTTTTCATGTCTCTTGGCCATCTGTATGTCTGCTTTGGAGAAGTATCTATTTAGGCCCTTTGCCTATTTCTTAATTGGATTGTTTGTCTTCCTGTATTAAGTTATATGAGTTCCCTATCTATTTTGGATATTATCCCTTTATCGGATATTAACTCCCATGCAGTGAACTCTCTTGTTATTTTGTTGATGGTTTCTTTTGTTGTGCAGAAGCTTTTTATTTTGATGTAGTCCCATTTGTTAATTTTCTCCTTAGTTTCCTTTGCCCTAGGAGATGTATCCGTAAACATATTGCCACAAGAGATGTCTGAGATTTTGCTGTCTATGGTTCCTTCTAGGATTTTTATGGTTTCCCAATCTACATTTAAGTCTTTCATCCATCTTGAGTTTATTCTTGTGTACAATGTAAGTTGGTGGTCTAGTTTCATTTTTTTTGCATGTATCAGTCCAATTTTCCCAACACCATTTATTGAAGAGACTGTCTTGACTTCATTGTATGTTATTGCCTCCTTTTCAAATATTAATTGAGTGTAATGGTTTGGGTAGAGTTCTGGGGTCTCTGTTCTGTTCCATTGATCTATATGCCTCTTCTTGTGCCAGTATCAGGCTGTTTTGATTAAGGTGGCTGTGTAGTATAACTTGATATCTGGTATTGTGATTCCTTCAATTTTGTTCTTCTTTGTCAAGATTGCTACAGCTATTTGGGGTCTTTTTTGTTCCATATAAGTTTTTGAAGTATTTGTTCTAGATCTGTGAAATGTGCTGTTGGTATTTTAATAGGGATTGCTTGTTTTTTTCTCTCCCTATTTTGGCTCCTGTTTGGGTTTGTGTCTATGTAGTGCAGGACAATGTCAGACACTGTTTCTGACTGGCCCTGAGTAGGCTGTTTGGAGATAACAGCAATCCACAGCGTGTGGCTCCCTCTGCCTTGGACAGGACCAAGATGCTCACCAGGGTCTGGTTTTCCTAGCCCCAGGCCCAGAAGTAGATCAGGCAAAGACTCAAAGCCTCCAGAGATCCACCTCTGCCTGCAGTCCAATTGACACTCAGTCTTGATTTGCCTCAGGGTATCAACCACAAGGTGGGGCGATCGGTCTTCCAACAGGGTGGGACAACTGCCTTCCCTCACCCCTTCCCGGGCAACAACTGCCTAAATAGCAAAAGTCTGAGAAGAAAGATGTCCTTTGCAGCATGAGGGAGTGACTCAGCACAGGAAACTGGAATGGCTGCCCTCTAAGCTCTAACCCTGGAACCCCAAACCCTGGATTCTCCTCACACAGCTCTAGTGCACTCTGCCCTCCCTCTGCCACAGTCCAAAGTGAGTGGCTGCACATGAAATTTTGTGTGTTGACCCTGTAAGAAGGTGCCTGTGTTTCCAGCTCTCTCTTCCTGGCAGACAGCCACCCTGATGCTTTTCACAGCCAGATGTTATGTTGGCACCTTCTTCTGTTCTGATGCTCTGAGCTGGGAGCCAGGCATGGGGTTTAGACCCCAGAGTTCTCAGTGGGACGCCCCAAAGCTGAGATATCCCTCTGGATTTTTAAAAATATATCTTTATCGATTTCACAGAAGGGAGAGGGAAAGTGAGATAGAAACATCAATGATGAGAGAGATCATTGATTGCATTGATTGGCTGCCTCCTGCATGTCCCCTACTAGGGATCAAGCCTGCATCCCGGGCATATGCCCCTGACAGGAATTGAACCTTGTACCCTTCAGTCCACAGGCTGACACTCTATCTACTGAGCCAAACCATGTAGGGCTCCCTCCGGATCTTAAACTGCTATCTGTGGGAGCCTGGCCAGGCCTTTTGCACCTCCACGCTTCCTAACAGTCTCTATGTGGTTTCCACTTTCCGTCCTTGGTTATCAGGGTTCACTTCAACTTGTCTTCATTGTTACAGTTGTCAAGGAGGAATGCACAAGGCCAAAGTGGTAAGGGATTATAAATTTATTAGGTCATCTGTATACAAGATAGGCTAAGCTCCAAAATGGCATCAGCTCTAGGGATGGGAGTGAGAGATTTTAAAAGACTTCTAGGCGGAATTTTTCTGGTGGGACAATTCTTTGGGTAGGTCTGGATCCTGGGAAGGTCCCGAGGGGAGAGATAATGGTCTTAGCAAGTGGAATGTGGTCTTAGCAAATGGAATGTGGTCTAAGTGAAAAGGAATGTCCCTGTGAAGTGGCCTAATGGTCAGTTACCAGGGGAGGGGTATCAATCCAATTATCTGATCAAACCTAACATTCAGTTGATTATTCAGGATGGTTTTTCTGTATTTTAGTTGTAATTCCAGTTTGGTCCTGAGAGAGTGTCAGTGTATCTTCCACTTATTCCACTGCCCTTATGGAACTCTAATAAATTAATTTTAGATCTAAGTAAGTACTTATTCAATTTTCATGAGCCACTTCTTGTTACTTGTACTAGGCATAGCCTAAGAAGTCTAAGATTTTTTCCCCAGTGATTAACTTCTTTCATATTGCATTAGTTATGCATTTTTAACTGATAATATATTAGAATTAGATAATTTTTCTCCCCTGATTGGAATCAAATTGGAGTTTAATATTACTCTTTTCAACCCTCTGCTAGTCTTATTCTCTAAACATGGTGACCTTGCTGTTTTTCAACCCTGGTTGTACTTGATAATCTATATATATTAAAAACCTAAGCAACCAAACAAATGAACGACTGAATGACAGGATGACTGGTCACTATGACATGCACTGACCACCAGGGGGCAGATGCTCAACACAGGAGCTGCCCCCTGGTGGTCAGTGCGCTCCCACAGCCAACCTCCTGTGGCCGGCCAACCTCCTATGGTCCCTCCCCCTGGCCAGCCGGACCCGATGGCCCCAATTGGGACTGGGTGAGATGGCCCCAATCATTCCCGATCACTGGTCAGGCTGAGGGACCCCACCCATGCACAAATTCGTGCACTGGGCCTCTAGTCTTCTATAAAATATAGGTGCCTGCCCAGCTGGTGTGGCTCAATGATTGAGCATTAACCCTTGCACCAATAGGTCACTAGTTTGATTCCTAGTCAGGTCACATGCCTGGGTTGCAGGCTCTATCTCCAACAAGGGTGTGCAGGAGGCAGCCGATGGATGTTGATGCATTGATGTCTCTATCACTCCCTCTCCTTTCCTCTCTCAAATCAATAAAAACATATTACACACACACATACACACAAACACATATATATGGATGGAACCCTCTTTGCTTCCTCTACTAGATCAAAGTCTCCAGGAGTTCTAAACTGGGAAATAATTAGTCATCCAGAAGGTCCATAGCTTTAGCTGAACTTTTTTCTTGAGGGGAGAGGGCTGGATTAAAAAAGAAGCTCATAGCATACATTTAAGATAGGAAAGAAATTACTTTGGGAGGTCAGTTTTATGATCAAATGCTAATAATAAGGAGCAATAACAACTCCATTTATAACATTTCATCAGAAAAATATATAAAATCAAAATGAGATAAATTTTATTTTTGCCTGAAAATATTCATCAGTTTAGTGCGTTTTTGGTTTTGTTGTTGTTGTTGTTTTAATCTTAATTTAATTTAATTTTAACTTTGAAAAAGGAAAGAGGATCCTAGCTGGTTTGGCTCAGTGGATAGAGCATCGGCCTGCAGACTGAAGGGTCTCAGTTTTGATTCCAGTCAAGGGCACATGCCCAGGTTGTGGGCTCAATCCCCAATAGGGGATGTGCAGGAGGCAGCTGATCAATGATGCTCTCTCATCATTGACTTTTCTATCTCTCTCTCCCTTTCCTTTCCGAAATAAATAAAAATATTTTTTTTTTAAAAGAAAAGGGGTTTTTATTCAACTGCTGATCACTTGATGAGATAGGGGACTCTTATCACAAAGTCCATATCAGCATCTCAGTACAGGCAGAGGTTTTCATAAGGGGGGAAAAGCAAAGCAAAACAAAGAGATCAAGGGGAGGTCATTGAAAAGTTCTCTACGTGCAGTCCAGTACATTCCATTCCGATAACGATCTTAAAATTGGTCAAGTGATGGTCTAGTCTAGTGTGTGTCATCATGGTTCTTTGTCATCCTGGTTTTATGGTTGAAGGTAAGCAATTCCCCTAGAGCTGTGGTGACTGAAGGTCAGAGTCTATATCTTCTGAAGTTACTTTTTAGGATTCTTATGCAAACATGCTGTTGATCTACAAGTTACATATTAGTCAGAGTCAGCATTTTACAGAAATAACGTCAAAAAGAGTGGTGGGGTGGGGTGGATGGGGTACAATTTTCCACTGCTACACATAGACGTGGGTGAGTTCCTTAAGTTCTTGAGGTTCCCAAAATACCTTGTGGTTCCTTCCTTGCCATTTCTCAGCAACCTTCGTTCCTTACCTGGAAAGATTGTCATGAACCATATGAATAAATAAGGTACCGGGCCATTTCTCTAAGGGGCTCTTAATGGCTTTAAAGTCAATCTTCAGCCCAGCCAGTGTTGCTCAGTGGTTGAGCATCAACCTATGAACCAGGAGGCCACAGTTTGATTCTGGTCAGGGCACATGCCCAGATTGTGGGCTCGATCCCCGATACGGGATGTGCAGGAGGCAGCCCATCAATGATTCTCTCTCATTACTGATGTTTCTATCTCTCTCCCTCTCCCTTCCATTCTGGAAAAAAAAAAAAAGAAATATATATATCTTCATTCCTTAAGGATTTAGGTGACATCCAGAATCCACACATTTCACACATGTCTCTTTCAGACATGACATTCCAGTCAAGGTCTTGGTTAATAAGACTATAATTGGAAAGTGATCTTATTGAATTCATGCAAAGAAATATATTGCTGCCCTGGCTGGTTTGGCTCAGTGGATAGAGCGTCGGCCTGCAGACTAAAGGGTCCCAGATTCGATTCTGATCAGGGGGCACATGCCTGGGTTGTAGGCTTCATCCCCAGTGGGGGGCATGCAGGAGGCAGCTGATCGATGATTCTCTCTCATTATTGATGTTTTTATCTCTTTCTCCCTCTCCTTTCCTCTCTGAAATAAAAAAATATATTAAAAAAAAAGAGAAAAGAAATATATTGCCAAGACTCACTCATTAAGAATTGCCGAATTTTGGAGGGATCAGATAAGGAGAAAAATATCTAATTTGCCAAATTGCTTTTAAAAATGTCTCCTTATATCCAAAAAGCAAGAAGAAAATCTTTGTCCTTTTAACAAAGTGGGGGGAAAAACAATTTTAGCTTACTCTTGATCTTTAAATTTATTTATTTAATTAAATTCATTATTCAGCTAAAAAAAGTTCTTACAAAAAAAATCAATAAATTGTTCTTCACCAAAATAAAAAACTTGCTCTTTAAAGAAAATGGAAAGACAAAGCACAAGTAAGGTGAATATAGTTGTAACTCATATATTTGACAAAGGACTTGTATCTAGAGTACATACAACTCAATAATAAGACAAACAATCCAATTGGAAATGGGCAAAAGATTAAATATTCACTTCACCATAGAAGATACATGGATATCAAATAAGGACATAAACAGATGCTTAATATCATTAGTCAGTAGGGAAATGCAAATTAAACCACAATGAGATACCACTACACCGTCACTACAATGTCTAAAATTTAAAAGACTGATCAGCCTAGATATTGGCAAAGATGTCAAACAACTGGAACTATCCTACACTGCTGGTGGAAATGTAAAATAGTTTAGTTTGGAAGTTTCTTTGTGTGTGTGTGTGTGTGTGTGTGTGTGTGTGTGTGTCCTTGCCCCCGCCCTGCCTCCCCAGGCTTCTCCCCACCCACAGTCTGGAAGTTTCTTAAAAGTTAACAATAGCCTAAGCCATTTTACTCTTAGGTACCTACCCAAGAGAAATGAAAACATAGCCATACAAAGACTTGCACACAGATGTTCATAGTAGCTTTATTAGAAATAGCAAAAAAACTGGAAATGACATAAATATCCATCAAAAGGCTAATAGATAAACATATTGTGGTATAACCATAAAATGTCATACTACTCAGCAATCAATAGACTATGGAAATACACAACAACATGGGTGAACCTCAGCAATTATGCTGAGTGAAAGAAGCCTGGCTAAGAAAAGAGCACATTAAAGAGTACATACCAGCCCTGACCAGTTTGGCTCAGTGGATAGAGCGTAGGCCTGTGGACTGAAGAGTCCCAGGTTCAATTCAGGTCAAAGGTATGTACCTTGGTTGCGGGCACATCCCCAGTAGGGAGTGTGCAGGAGGCAGCTGATCGATGTTTCTCTCTCATGGGTGTTTCTAACTCTCTATCCCTCTCCCTTCCTCTCTGTAAAAAATCAATAAAATATATATTTTTAAAAAACACATACCCTGCAATCCAGTTATATAAAATTCTAGAAAATGCAAACTATAGTGGGGGCAATGGGCAGATGAGAGAGTAATTCTAAAGGGGTGCTGGGAAACTGCTGGGGGATGATAGATGTGTTCCTGATCTTGACTGTGGTGATGGTTTGTCCACTTATGTCCAAACTGTTCAAATTTTACAGTATGAATGTGTGCCATCCATCTTACATAATTATACCTCAAGAAAGCTGTAAAAAAAAAATTCAAAGTATAAGAAATGTTTCTTTAAATATAGAAGATTCCCTAAGTAGTATTTAAGTTAATTTGATTGTATTTATTGAGTTCCTGGTTATTGAGGGTATATACTGCAGAATTTAGGACCTGATGCTTTATAGGAATTTAAGGAGTAATCACTTTCTGTCTTATTAATTATTTTTGTATTAGAAGGCAAATAAAACAAGAAAAAGTACTATGATTGTAAAGGGAGGAATAAAAAGGGCCATATGAATTAGCTGATTACATCATTTTACAATTGTCCTCTCCAGCAGTCTTAACCATTCAAGGTGAACATGTTTCTTTTTATATTTACTTGCAAACTGGCTAAATGGCTTGAAACAAAACAAAATAATTTAATGCAAAACAAAACCATATATGTATTTTTAAATCACCAATGAGGGTGAAAAACTATTACAAAGAGTTTTGAGTAAAAGCCTCGGAATAGTTCTTTTTTATAATGACATTATAGCGCATCATAGATAAAGTTTTTTCAGAAACTTGCTAAGATTTTTCCTTCTCTAAAATGCCAAAATTCTATGTTTTTTTTTTTTAATATATTTTATTGATTTTTTACAGAGAGAAAGGGAGAGAGATAGAGAGTTAGAAACATCGATGAGAGAGAAACATCGATCAGCTGCCTCCCGCACATCTCCCACCGGGGATGTGCCCACAACCCAGGCACATGCCCTCGACCGGAATCGAACCCGGGACCCCTCAGTCCGCAGGCCGACGCTCTATCCACTGAGCCAAACCGGCTTCGGCAAAATTCTATGTTTTTACAAAGAGGAGGGTGGAATTCTTTGGCATTAGTGAGCTCTCAGGTAGGTTGCTATGGGAAGAGACTGGGGTTGGTGAGGCTCAAGGCCTGGATCCTGTCCAATCTTTGCTACCGATTTATAGTGTGACCCAACCTTTGCTGGCAACCAGCATCTCTATAAAACAGAGATGACACTGGATTATATTACTTAATTAACGTGCCTCGAGATATTGTTTACAGGACCTGGTCAGAAGGAGAAGAAAGAGATTTATTCATTTGACAAATATTTATTGTCTATATGCCAGGTGTGGTTCTCAGAGCCAGTGATGAAATGGGGCACAAGATAGATGAGATCCCTCTCTTCCAGCAGGGGACCAGAGAATAAGTAAGTAAATAAATAAATAACATAAGAAGAAAATAAAATAGCAACGGGACAGAGTGATTAGAGGAACAATGAAGGAAGGGTGAGGAAGTGACTTTGGGGCAGAGTCCTAATGACAAGTGGGCAGGCAAGCAAAGGGTTAAGCAAACGGTTGAGTAAACAGGAGGCCCAAGGGATCTGAGGTGAGAACAAACAAGAGTGCTCAGGAGGAGGAAAGAAGGTCAGAGGCCAGCATCTGGCGAGGAAGGGGCCGAAAGTAGGATGAGGTGAGGGATGGAGGAGGCAGAGTTGGAAAGGTCTGATAAGGGTTTTGAAGATGGATTCACTGGGAGATTCACTGTGGAACCACAGTACATTAATGTTTGTTTTTTAAGTTTTGGTTTTTTAAAAGAAAGCAGATTTTAAAATATTTTTTAAAAATATGTTTTTATTGCCGAAACCGGTTTGGCTCAGTGGATAGAGCGTCGGCCTGCGGACTGAAGGGTCCCGGGTTCGATTCCGGTCAAGGGCATGTACCTGGGTTGCGCGTGCAGGAGGCAGCTGATCGATGTTTCTCTCTCATCGATGTTTCTAACTCTCTATCTCTCTCCCTTTCTATCTGTAAAAAATCAATAAAATATATTTAAAAAAAATATGTTTTTATTGATTTCAGAGAAGAAAGGAGAGGGAGAGAGAGAAACATCAGTGATGAGAGAGAATCAATGATCAGCTGCCTTCTGCACACCCCACACTGGGGATGGAGCCTGAAATCTGGGCACATGCCCTGATCAGGAATCAAACTGTGACCTCATGGTTGAAAGGTCAATGCTCAACCACTGAGCGACACTGGTCAGGCCTAATGTTTCTTTTTTTAAGACCCTCTAACTGCTATGTGGAGAATGGATTATCAGGAGGGCAGCAGGAAAGTGGAGGGCTGATTAGGGTTACATATTTGGTGGTTGCAGGGTCTAAGGCCAGAGAACAAGTGGAAGCCCAAATTCAAATGCTTATATATATAAAAGTTATAAATTAAGTTGGAGACCATTAACTATAATATGTTCTATCCTCCTACCTTGAAAAATATACTTTCATAAGAATGTGGAAGTCCAGGTTGAAATGTGGATTTCTCAGCTTCCTTGGAATGCTGTAATGGAACTAGGGGAGAGCTCTATCTGTTCCTTCCTCTGTCTGTTCCCCCTTCTCTTCCCACCTGCAAGGACCTTCACCCACAGGTGTGTGGAAATCCAGCTCACCAGCCAAGCTTCCTCCACACACTCTTCAAATAGGTCCTTGGTTACTTCTCGGGGCTAAAGGAGTCTATGCCTGAGTGCAGTCTGTCCCTTTGCCCTCAGGAGGATGGGCCAGGGGAAGTGGCCCCTGCAGGCCTGGGGAGCCAGTTCTGGAGCCTCGGGTGACCAGAGAATGGGCTAGAACAGCCGTGGGCAAACTACAGCCCGCAGGCCAGATCCAGCCCAGAAAGGGCTGTTCTATCTGGCCGGCGTAGCCGAAA
>NW_006295825.1:701616-715979 GCF_000327345.1 Myotis davidii | reverse complement strand
ACATGTATTAGTTCACACAAACACTCCATCATGCTTTTGTTCCAGCCCTCCGATCCAGTTTAAGAACCCATTGTGGCCCTCGAGTCAAAAAGTTTGCCCACCCCTGGGCTAGAAGGAAGAGCACAGGCTCTGTGCAGACATGGCCCCTTGGTCCTGTGGACTCCTCACAATGTGGGGAGGGATGTGGCCAGACAAGGGCCCGAATAGAACCTCAGAAACCACAACCCAGAACAGGGCCTCAGAATTTTGTGACAGGTTGTGGGTGTGGGTGGCACTGGATAGAGAAGAATCAAGGTGGTTACAGTGGGTATGGGAGCGAAATCAATTGCTCCAGTTTGGATGTTTTGAGTTTGAGATGCCCATTGATATAACCAAGTAGCAGTTCCAAGGAGGCAGTTGGCTTTGTGTGTCTGAAACTTAGAGGTAGAGGTCTAGCCAGAAGAAATAAATTGAGAGCTCATCAATATATAGATGGTAGAGGTCACCTAAGCAGAAAGGGTAGACAAAAAAGGGACCCAGTCTGACAACTAATAAATGTTCACCAACAATATCTGGAAAATACTAAAAACACAAAATAAAAGTCTCACCTGTACTTTCACCTTCTAGATATATATTAACATTATGAGATATTTCCTTTGTCTTCTCTCTCTCACTCCATTATATCCTATATAAAAAGAGCTAATATGCAAATTGTCTTCACACCCTCACGCCATCATGCCTTAATGGCTCAGACACTCAACACTGGGGAGAGAGGAATGGGGACCAGCCAGGCACAAAGGAGCTCGCGAAGGAGGAATGGGGAGCAGCCAGGCTGCAGCCCAGGAGAGGGACAAGCTGCTCACCCCATGGTCCTGGGCGCCTGTGGGTGTGGCCGGCCCGGGCAAAGCTGGCCTGGGTCCTGAGTGCCTGCGGCCAGCCAGAGGGAGGGAAGCCCAGTTCCCAGGTGCCTGCGACCGGCTAGAGGATGGAATCCTGGGTCCCGAGTGCGGGGCAAGGCAGAGGCAGTTAGGGGCAATCAGGCCAGCAGGGGATCATTAGGGGCGATCAGGCAGGCAGGCAGAGGGGTTAGGAGCCAGTGGTCCTGGATTGCTAGAGGCATTCGGACATCCCCCGAGGGGTCCCAGATTGGAGAGGGTACAAGCCGGGCTTAAAGATCCCACCCCTGTGCACGAATTTTGTGCACTGGGCCTCTAGTATATATATATTAGAGGTCCAATGCATGAAATTTGTGCAAGAGTAGGCCTTCCTTCCACCGGCTGCCGGCACTGGCTTCCCTCTGGCACCCAGGACTCGGGCTTCCCTCGCAACTCCAGCTTCGTCTGGAAGGTTGTCCGGAAGGACGTCCAGTCTAATTAGCATATTGTGCTTTTTATTTTATATATACATATATATATATTACTATGTTTTTAAAAATAAGTTCTCAATTTTTAAAATATGTTTTAATTGAATTTTAGAGAGAGAGAAAGGGAGAGGAATAGAGAGATGGAAACATCAATAAAAGAGAAACATCATTGCCTGCACCTGCCTCCTGCATGCCCCCTACTGGGGATCGAACCCCCAACCAGGGCACATGCCCTGACCGGGAATCCAACCAGTGACCTCTTAATTCATGGGGTTGTCGCTCAACCACTGAGTCACACTGGCCAGGCTATATACTGTATTTTAATAATAAAATGGTGCTCACATGTGGTACATACTTTTTTCTTAATTTAAATTCTTTATTGTTTAAAGTATTACATGAGTCTCCTTTTTTCCTCATTGACCTCTCCCTGGCCACTCCCACCCCCCAGCACATGCCCCTATTCTGCTACTGTCTGTGTACCATCATGCTCATATGCATGCATACAAGTCCTTTGGTTGATCTCTTACCTCCTCACCTCCCACATTCCCTCATAGGTTGGACAGTCTGTTCGATGCTTCTATGTCTCTGGTTCTATTTTTGTTCATCAGTTTATGTTGTTCATTATATTCCACAAATGAGTGAGATCATGTGATATTTATCTTTCTCTGACTGGCTTACTTCATTTAGCATAATGCTTTCCAGTTCCATCTATGCTGTTGCAAATGGTAAGAATTCCTTCTTTTTTACAGCAACATAGTATTCCACTGTGCATATGTGCCAGAGTTTTCTAATCCACTCATCTGCTAATTGGCACTTAGGCTGTTTCCAAATCTTAGCTATGGTAAATTGTGCTGCTATGAACATAGGGGTGCATATATCCTTTCTGATTGGTGTTTCTGTTTTCTTGGGATATATTCCTAGAAGTGGGATGACTGGGTCAAATGAAAGTTCCATTTTTAATTTTTTTGAGGAAACTCCATACTGTTTTCCACAGTGGCTTCACCAGTCTGCATTCCCACCAGCAGTGCAAGAGGGTTCCTTTTTCTCTGCATCCTCGCCAACAACCGTCATTTGTTGATGGTACATACTTTTTTTTATTATTGATTTTTTACAGAGAGGAAGGGAGAGGGATAGAGAGCTAGAAACATCAATCAGCTGCCTCCTGCACACCCCCTACTGGGGATGTGCCTGCAACCAAGGTACATGCCCTTGACCAGAATCAAATCTGGGACCCTTCAGTCTGCAGGCCGACGCTCTATCCACTGAGCCAAACTGCTTAGGGCAATGGTACATACTTTTTATAAGTGCTTTTTTTACTTACTATTTTCAGGACACGTTCCCATTTCCAGTACCATTACTCTTTTATTTACTTTATTTTTTGAATTTTTTATTGTTGAGGGTATTACAGATGTCCCTGTTTCTTCTCCTCACCGCCCACCTCTACCCGGTTCCTGCCCTGCTCCAAGCCTTCACCACCCTATTGTCTGTGTCCAGAGGTAATGTATATCTATATATATAAAATGCCCAGCTGGTACATATTATGTGCACGGGCAATTTAAAAATAGACATTGACTCGCACACGCACGATACATATAAAGTTCTCCCTGGTGCCAATTGCACGCATGTGTTTCAATTTGTCATTGTCAATCGTGAATTTGGTTGACACTTCTATTATAGAGAAAGGGCAAATAGTGATATTAAAATATTTCTTCTAATTAATTTCCTTTCAATGTGCAGGAAGCTGACCTGACCTCTGAGTAAGAGTGAGAATGATAAAAAGAAAAAGATTGACGGATTTAAGATGGCTCTGCCTCTCTATGTCCCATATGCTCTTATCACAGCTCCCAAACCACTATAGTTCAAATGGTCATTCTCATTTTGAATTTCCTGCTAGTAATCTTTGCTTGAGAGATTTTAGGAGAGTCTGAAGCCTGAACCAGGACAGGCCATTCATATGAGAAAAGCTGCTGCTTGGGTGGGGCTGCAAACTGAATGGGGTGGGGTTTCAGGGAATTACCAGGGTGGGGCGAACAGTGTGAGCCAGGCTGATGGAAACTAAGAAGATACGGCTACCAGTCAGCTGTGACTGGGAAGGTCTCAGCATAGGAACAATGATCCCCTTGAGCACTCCTTTCTAGCAGAAAGATGCCTCTGAGTTCTTGCTCTGATGCCAGACAATCCAGTTCCTCCCTCTATGTCCCTGAATTCCTCCCAAGCCATTGTCCCAGCGCTGGAGCTCAGAGAGAGCGAGTCTATGTATGTTCGTGCACCAGCCCTTTACGAGGCTCTGCCTGGGTCTCCAGCAGCCTCAGTGTCACTCAGCCACAATTCCCACTGGTTTTTACAGCTCACAGTTACGTGGGCTTCTCTTCCTGGCACTGGAACCTTGGGCCGGGGGCCTGGTATAAGGCTGGGACCCCTTGCTCCTCACAGGAAGCCTCTGCAGCCAAGATATCCCTCCCGATTAAAAAAACAAAACAAACGCCACACATGGGTGATGGACCAGCCCTTTCCACCCCTCCTCTGATCAGTCTTCATATGCTTTCTTCTTCTCTAGTTGTAGGGCTTCCATTCAGCCAGCTATCTGGTGGTTCTGAATGATGGTTGTTCTGTATTTTAGTTGTAATTTTGATGTGGTTGTGGGAGGTGGTGAGTACAGGCATTTACCTATGCCACCATGTTGGTTCTTCCCCATTACTCTTTTAAAGAGAGATTTAAAAATTGATGTGGATATATCATAAAATCCTCTATGTTTGGACATTAATTTTTAAGATAATATAATTTTTTTAACTCCACAGAAGAAAACCAAAAATTGTTCAGATTCTTCCCACCTAAGAAGTATCTGTTGATGCTTTTTGTTTTTGTTTTTAATCCTCACCTGAGGATATTTTTCCATTGATTTTTAGAGAGAGGGAAGGAAGGGGGAGAGACAGAGAGAGAAAGAAACATCAATGTGAGAGAGACACATCTGTTGGTTGCCTACCACATGTGCCCCAGTCCGGGCCAGGGATCAAGCCTGAAACCAAGTTACACACCCTTCACCCGAATCGAATCTGAGACCCTTCAGTCCGTAGGCCGATGCCCTAACCACTGAGCTACACCGGCCAGGGTGGTACCAAAACTTTTTATTTTATTTTATTTTTTAAAAAATATATTTTATTGATTTTTTACAGAGAGGAAAGGAGAGAGATAGAAATAGAGAGTTAGAAACATCAATGAGAGAGAAACATCGATCAGCTGCCTCCCGCACATCCCCCACTGGGGAAGTGCGCGCAACCCAGGTTCATGCCCTTGACCGGAATCGAACCTGGGACCTTTCAGTCCGCAGGCCGACGCTCTATCCACTGAGCCAAACCGGTTTCGGCGGTACCAAAACTTTTTAAATGATCATTGGCCTGGGAATTGGGAAATATGTCCCTGTTCTACCCGTAACTAGCTGTGTGACATAGAATGACACCACTGAACTCTCTGAGGCTGTTTTCCCATTTATAAAATGGGGTGATTGGACACTATGATCTCTATAATTCAACTCTTAAATTCTAAAATGAACTCACGGTGTCTTTCTCTATATGCCGAAGCCTCACATCAGATGCCATTCCCTAATCAAGTTATAAAGGTCTATCTATTCAAAGAAAGCGCACGGGAGCAAGGATAAATAACCACATGGTTCAGTAGTAATTATAATGACTATTATAAAAGCTATCATTCTCATAACAATAATTTATGAGGCTGTATAATCAAAACAATCTTGCACACTGCAGAGAAGAGATTCCTTGCTACTCGGAAGTGTATGAAACTACAAAACACAACAATGTATCAACTATTATAGTTTATAATATCTTAAAGTATACATACCCCAAACTATGTGTCGTTTGCAGTTCATTGTTGGAGATGAAACTCTTTCAGGCAAATTCTCAGCTCTCTATAAGCTGACCTGACCTCTGAGTAAGAGTGAGAATAAAAAAAAAAAAAAAGATTGACAGATTTAAGATGGCTCTGCATGTGTATGTCCCATATGCTCTTATCACAGCTCCCAAACCACTATAGTTCAAATGGTCATTCTCATTTTGAATTTCCTGCTAGTAATCTTTGCAGAGCACTTGGCAGGAAAAGGATGATGCAGGGGTTTTCCATTGATTAGAAGAAAGCATTAAAACATGTTAAAAAGGCCAGTGATGCCAAGCACTCCAATGAATGCTCTGGAAAAGAGATTTGCTTAATCTCACACTAGTTATGAGCATAAGGATATCCGGGATCCTGGACTGTGATTCAAAAGGAAGTCAGGACTTCCTTCTCCACAGCTGCTGTCTAGGAAGCGGGTATGGCCAAGTATATATATCTTCTTTCAAGGGTCAAATCAAAGTACCACAGCTCCTGTCCGGAATGCTGAGCCGGGGCAAGGCCCTATCCTTACTCCCCTCCAAAAACGGTGCCCTATTTGACATCCTGTTGGCTGAAACCACATCCTTAGAGAGCCACTGAAATGGCACCATTCCTCACTTTGTTGAGGCATCTTTTCCTTTAAATGAAGGGCAAGTGAACATTAAAAGTGGCTCCCAAAATAGCTCAGTGGTGTCACTGCTTTCAGAATGTCTGACATCCAGAACCGAGGAAGCGGATGCACCTCCTCTGAAGGAGGAGAGGGGTAGTGTTACCCTTCACACAGTTACTCAATAGAGACAGCTGCCAAACTCACAGGAGCTTAAAAATCTAGGTAAGGGATTCCTAGCTATTTATTTAAGCATTTTAAAAATTGGCCCCACCCTGAACAGAATGAATTATAGGCAAAGGGAGTTAATGATAGTATAAAGCATTTAATTAAAAAAAAAACAGAGGCCAGGACCGGTTTGGCTCAGTGGATAGAGCGTCGGCCTGCGGACTGAAAGGTCCCAGGTTCGATTCCGGTCAAGGTTATGTGCCTGGGTTGCGGGCACATCCCCAGTGGGAGATGTGCAGGAGGCAGCTGATTGATGTCTCTCTCTCATCGATGTTTCTAACTCTCTATCTCTCTCCCTTCCTCTCTGTAAAAAATCAATAAAATATATTAAAAAAAAATCAGAGTTCTCTCGTTACTAGAGATTTGGAAAATGTGGTATGAAAGTGAGAAAAATGTAAGTGGAATTTCTTCATATGAGGAATTTCTTCTATTTACAATAACTAAACACTTTTTATTTTCAATATTCCAACTGAATTTTTCATAACAAAACAAAATACCTTAATTTGTAAGGGACAAATACAAATTTTCCTCTAAAAGAAAGCTCATAAATTGATAATATCATAAAATTAACTGATCCTGTAATATCAACAGTGTGTGTGCCTAATATAAATACAGGACTCCATAAGTAAACAGAAGTTATCACTGAGTAGTGTATCAAGAATGGCAGTGGCTCACAACCTCCTGTCCTGCCCAGGCTGCATTCTTTCAGGGCTGGAAGCACTTATGTTATAGATGTAACAACAAAGTGCCAATTAAATAAACTCCACCTTCAAAATATAAACTATACATACATATATACATATATATGTATGTATATGTGTATATGCTTAAAAACCCACAAAATTCTAAACAAAAACATAATGCTCAGAAAATGCAAATGTTTTAATGTAAGAAATACTTATATTATTCTTTCACTTTGAAAAGAAAAGCAGAACAAATAAAAATACATTTTGGTCATTCTGTCCTGTTTTCTGAGGGGAAAAAAGTCTTAGCATAAATTTCTTCTTCTTTTCTATAATAATTATTTTATTGAAAGGGTAACACATATCCAGAAAAGTGCATAAATCATAAATGGAAAACACACCTATATTTTTTTTAAGTCCTCACCCAAGGATATACCTTCATTGATTTTAGAGAGAGAGAGAGGAATGGAGAAAAAGAGAGAGAGAGAAACATTGATCAGTTGCTTCTTGTATGTGCCCAACTGGGGATTGACCCTGCAACCTTGGTATGTGCCCTGACCAGGAATCAAACCTGCAAGGCAACCGTTTGGTGTATGGGATAATGCTCCAAGCAATTGAACCACGTGGCCAGGGCAACACACCTGTATTTTACTGTATATAAAATTATAAAATTGTTTTAGTTTCTTGCATGTAGTTTCTTCTACTCAAGAGGGTGTATGTGAGATTCAATCATATTATTGGAAGTAGTTACTAAGTATTTTGCACAATGCTATGTATTCCATTTTATGAAGTCACAACAATTTACATATCTATTTACTATTGATGGACATTTGGGTTGTCCTACAGAATAAGCTGGTATCTATATGTATAAAAGCCTAAGCGACTGTCTGACCATTCAACCATCCGACTGGTAGCTATAACACGCACTGACCACCAGGTGACTTGGCAGTTGCGGTTCTCAGGTGATGTACCCGGAACCAGAGAGGAGGAAGCCTGATTCTGGGGTGTGTCACCGGAGAACCGCCCTCTCGCAATCCTGGATCCCTAGAGGGATGTCGGAGAGCCGGTTTTGGCCTCATCCCTGCAGGCCAGGCTGAGGGATCCCACCAGTGCATGAATCCGTGCACTGGGCCTCTAGTTTTGGTGGTAATAAACTCCTTTAGCCTTCTCTTGACTGGGAGGTTCTTTATTTCATCTTCTATTTTTGAATGATAGCCTTCCTGGAAAGAGTAACCTTGGTTTCAGATCCTTGCTTTTTTCATTAGAGAGAGAGGAAGGCGGGGAGAGAGAAACATAAGAGAGAGAGAGAAACATTGATCAGTTGCTTCTTGTATGTGCCCAACTGGGGATTGACCCTGCAACCTTGGTATGTGCCCTGACCAGGAATCAAACCTGCAAGGCAACCGTTTGGTGTATGGGATAATGCTCCAAGCAATTGAACCACGTGGCCAGGGCAACACACCTGTATTTTACTGTATATAAAATTATAAAATTGTTTTAGTTTCTTGCATGTAGTTTCTTCTACTCAAGAGGGTGTATGTGAGATTCAATCATATTATTGGAAGTAGTTACTAAGTATTTTGCACAATGCTATGTATTCCATTTTATGAAGTCACAACAATTTACATATCTATTTACTATTGATGGACATTTGGGTTGTTTTCCTAATAACTATTACAAATAGTGTTGCTATGAACATTCTTGTACATGTTTTCTGGAGAACATATGTATTGATTTCTAGGAGTAGAATTGCTGAGTCTTGGGTAAATGTAAATTAAACCTTAGTAAATATTGCCAGTTTTCCTAATTAGCTGCATAAATTTATACTTTCACCATAGTATGTGTGTTTTTTATTATAGTAAAATATACATAACAAAAATATATACCACTTTGACCATTTTTCAATGTATAATTTAGTGGCAATAAGTACTCACATTGTAGTTGTAATTTGCATTTTCCTGATAAGTAGTTCAGCATCTTTTCAAGATTACTGACTCTTTGGATATCTTCTTTTATGAAATGCCTGTTCAAGCCTTTTGCCCATTTTTCTATTGGATTGTCTGCTTTGTTTTTCTTGTTAATATGTAGGAGTTCTTTCTACATTTTATTTGTGAGTTTTCCCCCCAATATATACATTGCAAATGTCTTTTCTCTTTTTACCTTTTTTTGAGGTCAGAAGTAATTAACTTCAATGTAGTCCAATTTATCACATTTTTCTTTTATTATTTGTTTGTTTTGTGTCTTAAGAAATCCTTGCCTACCCTAATGCCATGAAGATATTCAATATTTTCTTCAGTTTTACTTAGTTCCATAATCCATCTATTGTTGATTTGTTTTGTACGGTAAGAGGTCAGGTGCAATACTTATTTTCTTCCTTATGGATATTTAATTGACCCAGCACCATTTATATAAAAGACCTTTCCTCCACTGTACTGTATTTTTGTCTTTGTCATAAATTGGGTGATAAAATACATATGGGTTTGTTTCCAGACTCTTAATTCTACTCCACTGGTCTGTTTGTGCTTGTGCCAGTGCCATATTGCCTTAAGTACTCAATCTTCAGATGGGTTTTGATATCTGGTAGTGTAAATCCTTCAGCTTTGTTTTTCAACACTGTCATGGTTATTCTATTTCCCCCTTTAATTTCCCTGTTCATGTTGTTGTTGTTGTTTTAATAACAGCTTAATTGACAGACAATTCACATACCATACAATTCACCCATTTAAAGTGTAAAATTCAATAGTTTTTGTTGTTGTTGTTGAAAGAAAGTGGCTTTCTTTTTCTTTTTTAAAAATATTTTAATTGATTTTTTTAGAGAGAGAGGATGGGAGAGGGAGAGAGAAAGAGAAACATCCATGTGAGAGTGGAACATTGATCAATTGCCTCCTGCACGGGATCAAGCTCACAACCTGGGCTGTGCCCTGACTGGGAAGCAAACTGAGCGCCTGGTGCATGGTTGACTCAACCACTGAACAACACCAGCCGGGCACAATTCAATAGTTGTAATGAATTCACAGAGATGTGCAATTATCACCACAGTCAATTTCATCACATCATAAAGGAACTTCATGCCCTTTAGCTATCATCCTTCTATTCCTCCTTTACTTGCCCCACCAAGCCCTGAGCAACCACTAATCTGCTTTTGGTCTCTATAGATTTGCCCATTTTGAACATTTCATGTAAATAAAATCATATAATATGTAGCCTTTTGTGACAGGCTTCTTTCGCTTAGTATAACATTTTCAAGGTTCATCCATGCTGTAGCATGGGTCAGCACTTTATTCCTTTTCATGGCCTAGTAATATTCCATTGTATGGATATGGCACATTTTGTTTATTCATTCATTAGTTGATGGACATTTGGGTTGTTTCCACTTTTTGGCTCTTCCTGAGTAATGATGCTATAAACATTTGTGTATAGGTTTTTGTATGGATGCACATTTTCATTTCTCGAGTATATTGTTAGGAATGGAATTGCCAGGATATATGTTAACTGTATATTTAACAGTTTGAAAACTGCCAGGGTGTTTTCCAAGTGTCTGCACTATTTTATATTCCCATGTTACTGTTTTCTTTTTTAATATATTTTTACTGATTTCAGAGAGGAAGGGAGAGGGAGAGAGAGATAGAAACATCAATGATGAGAGTCATTGATTGGCTGCCTCATGCATACCCCCAACTGGGGATTGAACACGCAACCCGGGTATGTACCCTGACTGGGAATTGAACTGTAGCCTCCTGGTTCATAGACTGATGCTCAATCACTGAGCCACACCGGCTGGGCTTAATGTTTTCTTAAAATTTGTAAATTTTTTTTCAATCCTTACCTGAGAATATTTTTCTATTGATTTTCAGAGAGAATGGAAGAGAGAGGGAAAGACAGAGAAAAATATCGATGTGAGAGAAACATTGATTGGCTGCCTTCTGCATGCATCCTGACCAGGGCCCAAGCCAGACAGGAGCCTGCAAAAGAGGTATGAGATACGTGCCTTTGACTACAATCAAACCCGGCTCTAGCCACTGAGCCAAACCAGCTTGGGTGAAAATTTTAATGTTTTTATTTATTTTATTTTATTTTTTTAAAATATATTTTTATTGATTTCAGAGAGGAAAGAAGAGAGAGAGAGATAGAAACATCCACGATGAGAGAGAATCATGGATTGGCTGCCTCCTGAAAGGCCCCCACTGGGGATCGAGCATGTACCCTTGACCGGAATTGAACCTGGGACCTTTCAGTTCTCAGCCCAATGCTCTATCCACTGAGCCAAACTGGCTAGGGCAAATTTTAATGTTTTTAATTGAACAGGTTATATGTATAATAAAAAATTACAATAATATTAAAGGCTAGCCCTAACTGGATTGGCTCAGTGGATAGAGCGTTGGCCTGTGGACTGAAGGGTCCCAGGTTCAATTACAGTCAAGGGCATGCACCTTGGTTGTAGGCATATCCCTGGGAGGGGGTGTGCAGGAGGCAGCTGATCAATGCTTCTCTCTCACTGATGTTTCTGACTCTCTATCCCTCTCCCTTCTTCTCTGTAAAAAAAAACAAAAATCAATAAAATATATTAAAAAAAATACTAAATGCTACAAAATGAAAACTTACTCTGTCTCCAGATTTCTCAGGGCTCCTCCCAAAAGGCAAGTACTTTTAATAGTTTCTCTGTGTCTTTCCAGAAATTTTCTATTACATATAAGCATATATGCAGCTATATCAATTTTCCTATAACAAATAAGACCATTTTACACTGTTCTGCTCTTTTTTAAAAAAATTTCTTTATTGGTTAAGGTATTACAAATGTGTCCTCATCCCCTCTTTAACCCCCAACCCCCCCCCCTCTACTCATGCTCTCATCCTCCTTCTGTGTTTTTTTTTAACATTATACATTTTGGAACTCTTTCTATAACAGCATAGAAAAGCCTACCTAATTCTTTTAAAAGACTGTATAGTATTTCTTTCTATAAATGTATTATAACTTTTTGTATGTCATAATTTCCTTTCGATAGATCATTGCATTGATACCAGTTTTTAAAAATATTTTAAATATTGCTGGAGTGAACATGCCTTTAAAGATTTTTTTTAAAGAAATAGTTTATTGATTTTTTTACAGAGAGGAAGGGAGAGGGATAGAGAGTTAGAAACATCAATGAGAGAGAAACATCGATCAGCTGCCTCCTGCACACCTCCCACTGGGGATGTGCCTGCAACCAAGGTACATGCCCTTGACCGGAATTGAACTTGGGAGCTTTCAGTCCGCAGGCCAACGCTCCATCCACTTAGCCAAACCGGTTAGGGCAAGATTTTTTTGTATAAATGTCTAAGTAAATTTGTAGGAAAAATTCCTAACAATGGCATTTCTGGGTCAGAGAAGGAGAGAGAGGGAGAGAGGGAGAGAGGGAGAGAGGGAGAGAGGGAGAAAGGAAGAGAGGGAGAGAGGGAGAGATATCAATTTGTTGTACTTATTTATACACTAGAGGCTCAGTGCACGAAATTCATGCATTTGGAGGGGCGTCCCTCAGCCCGGCCTGCACCCTCTTGATGTTGGACATCCTTAGCACAGCCGGGGATGTGCCTGCAACCTCCTGCCACCACAACTGTGCTTGCCAGCCGTGAGCCCTGCTCAGGGCTTCTGGCTGAGCAGCGCTCCCCCTGTGGGAGTGCACTGACCACCAGGAAGCAGCTCCTGTGTGGGTGTCTGCCCCCTGGTCGTCAGTGCACGACACAGCAACTGGTCGTTCCACCGTTCTGTCGATTTGCATATTAGCCTTTTATTATATAGGATTCCTTGGTTGATTCTTGCATATACCCTGATAGAGGACCAAACCCACAACCTTGGTGTATCTAAGGCACTCTAACTAACTGAGCTATCCAGCCGGGGCCTCAATTAATTTTTCTTTTCAGTTCTCACCTGAAGATATGTTTTTATTGATTTAGAGAGATAAGAAGGAAGGGAGAGAGAGAGAAAGAGAGAGAGAGAGAGAGAGAGAGAGAGAGAGAGAGAGAGATGGGTGTGATGAAACATCCATCAGTTGCGTTTTGTATACTCCCCGATGGGGATTGTACCTGAAACCTAGGTATGTGTCCTGACTAGAGTCAAACCCATAAACTTTTGGTGTATGGGATAATGTTGCAACCAACTGAGCCACCCAGCCAGGGCCTCAATTTTTAATGTTTATTATTGTACTCTGATATGAAGAGTTTGCTTGTTTAACATGCATAAATACAGGATCACACCTACCCACACACATTCACACATCTTTTTCTATATTTTGAAAACTATGAATTCACATCAATACCTTCAATTCCAATATAACATCACAGGATTTTCTTCATTTCCCTTTCCTTTCTTTTTTTTAAAAAATATATTTTATTGATTTTTTACAGAGAGGAAGGGAGAGGGATAGAGAGCCAGAAACATCAATGGGAGAGAAACATCGACCAGCCGCCTCCCGCACATCTCCCACTGGGGATGTGCCCGCAACCCAGGCACATGCCCTTGACCGGAATCGAACCTGGGACCCCTCAGTCCACAGGCCGACGCTCTATCCACTGAGCCAAACCGGTTTCGGCTCCTTCCTTTCTTGATTTGAAACTTTTTCTCACAGTGAGAAACCTGGCTCGTATTATCCTTAATCACATTTAGGCTCCCATCTAAGCTGCCATGTTTCTCTCTGGGAGGCTTTGTCCTGCCCACTTGGCTGTAGGGCTACAAGATCCAGTATGGGGCTGCCTCCTGGCTGGGCAAGCCCTCCTCACCCTCTGGGGTTTCTATAGCCTCCTTCTCTGCCTCTGACACCCTGCTCTGCAGGGCCAGGTGCAGATCTTACCTTGCTCTGCACACCTAATGCCCTTAGGACTGAATGCTTGAGGAAGGGCAAAGGGGGTGAGGAAAACTGAATATATATATATATATATATATGCGGACCAGGCTGAATGTGCATTTTGAATAGGCATTGTACCTCTCTTATTTTACTAAACTCCTTATTTACTAAGACTTCAAGTTTCGTAAGAGCTGGAATTATTGGATGAAATGGGTTTTTTTAAGGCTTTAAAAAATATTACTAATCTACTCTCACAAATGGTTGCCCCAATTTACAATCTCATCAGCACTACCGTTCTCTCTGTACCCTCATCAGTCAATAGATCAGTAGTATTACCATTATAGGCAAGGAGTCTCTAAACAAGTTTTCTATTCCCTCACTCTGTCCTTCCTTTGGACAGGAGAAGGGGCCCTTTTCCTTATTTATTTTGTTATTTCACCTCCGGAGGACTCCAGTCACCACAGAGTGGGAGGCAGCGTGGTACCAGACCCGGACAAACTCTCAGCTCCTGTGGCATCCAGGATGTACCACCTCCTCTCCCGGTGGGTCCACCTCGGCGCCTCCTGCCGGTAGAGGGTGCTGTGGAGCCCTCGCCGGGCCCCGCCCCCAGGGCAGTTGTGAGATATAGAGAAATAGAGATAGAGATAGAGATAGAGATAGAGATAGAGATAGAGATAGAGATAGAGATAGAGATAGACAGAGACAGAGATAGAGATAGAGATAGACAGAGACAGAGACAGAGATAGACAGAGACAGAGACAGAGACAGAGATAGAGATAGAGATAGATAGAGATAGACAGTGA
>NW_006295825.1:700613-701142 GCF_000327345.1 Myotis davidii | reverse complement strand
TTCGGTGACTAAGCACTGATTGTGCTCCTGACTCAGGCCCGTCAGTGGACCCAGCAAGTCTGGAGTTTTACCCCCTTCCCGACCCTCTCGGTCATCCCAGGCCACAAGGAAAAAAAAAAACCCCACGAAAAACTGGTTCTTCCACTGCCCCTCCCCAGCGGGTTTCTAAGTGCGATCGTCTGGGATTCTGGCCCGAAGGGGAGACAGGTCATGGAGAGAATTAAGATCACATCTACTTGAGAGCGGCTCGAAATGCAGAGCGGAGTTGGGATCCACCGGCAGCATTCTCACCTGGTGCCTGACACCTGTGGGCCGGGAGCGCCTCGCTGCCGCCGCTGCCTGGCCAGCGGGGCGTGTATGCACTGACTTCCAGGTGGCTCTTCCATTGCCGACTTGGGGGCTCCTTGTCCTTGCCCTTCTTCCTGGAGACTATCGGGTCTTGTAAGGAGCGGCTTTCCTCTTCATCTGACTCCATCTATCCACCCCTCCCTCCCTCCAGCCCTCCACTCCTCCACCCCTCACCCATTCC
>NW_006295825.1:693266-700425 GCF_000327345.1 Myotis davidii | reverse complement strand
AGATCTTGTAAGCCATCATAAGATGTATAGATTTTTTTAGTAAGATGGGGAGCCCATTGGGTTTTGAACATAGGAGTGACATAGTTTGATTTGTGTTATAAAAGGATCACTTTGACTTCTGTGTTGTGAATCCACCCACCCATCCATCCAATCTGATGAAACTGTTTCATGGGGGTTTCTGAGCTCTCACAATTCTTTTGGGTTTTGGGTAAGGGACAAAAAAGACTGTGAGGGAGAGAGACCCTCTGGAGAAATCACCGGAAAAAGATTGGGCTCTTAATCTTTTACCTGAACACTGAAGACTTTAGGAAACTAACTAGCGGATGACGCAAATAGAGTAGGCCTGGACCTCCTGTCCTTTGGTGATTTCTCTAACCTTCCTCTCTCTGGATTTTAATATTCCAGGGACCTGTTGGCTTGGTGAATGGTCACCTCTGTAATGGTCATCAGGCCATTGTTGGACCTGTAGTGTGAGCTCAGACAAGTTCCTCACACCTGCTCCCAACAAAGGGTACCCTCTTCAATACTGTAGTGTCTGTTTTGCATGTTTTTGACTCGTACATTCGTTCAGTTTTAGTTTACAGAATTTTATCCCCTTAAAATAGACTGAAAAACCCCCAGAGGCGGAGATTCCTTAGTTACGTCACTGCTTTCAGGTCAAATTTTTGACCTTTTGTTTTGACAACAGTGGATTCTGGCTGAAAGTTGTGGCCTGGTCATCCTGCCCTGTTTGATTTGGAGGAAGGTACTAAGTGGAATTACCTGTGGTCTTTCTGTTGTTAATTGTAACACCACAGCTGTGTTATCAAGGGGGAAATTTCATTAACAGAAAACAGTACAGGAAGGAAAAGAAGAAAGTACTCGAGTCGGTGGCAGAAAAATTTGGGTGGGACTAGGAGATTCTAAATAGTGGTGAAGAGGTTGGACTCTGAAGTCAGGCTAAGTTTGAAGCTTGGCTCTGTTACTTGTGGTTTTTGTGACTTGGGACAAATTTTTTAATCTCTCTAAGGCTTAGGCTTAGTTTTTGTTGTGGTTTTTTTTTTCATCTGCAAAAATGGGGCTAATTATAGAACTGACTTAGGATAGTTATGAAGATTAAATAAGCGAATACATAGTAAGTCTCCCATAGATGTTAGCTCTTGGTGCCTTTGTTACTGGGTAAATGTTGAAAAGGCTGAAGGAAACTGGAAGGTAATTTTCATTCCTGGTGGATATGTGTGTTAAGGTACCTTTGCTACTGGGTAAATGAATCCCCCTTGCTTAGTTTTTGTGTGCCATATGCATCTACCTCCATCACACATTGCTGTGTTACAATAGGAGGCACCTTTATTAGGCTGCCTGAGACAAGCAGGGACTGTCCCACTACGAACAGGAGTCCTGAAAGCTGTACATGTCTTCATCTTTCACCTTCCAGAGTGTTTCTCCAGCAAAGCTACAGTTCTCACCCGGCCCGCATGGCTCAGTGGTTGAGCATGGACCTGTGAACCAGGAGGTCATGGTTCCATTTCCGGTCAGGGCACATGCTCGGGTTGTGGGCCCGATCCCCGGGGGCATGCAGGAGGCAGCTGATCAGTGATTTTCTCTCATCATTGATGTTTCTACCCTCTCCCTTCTTCTCTGAAATCAATAAAGATATATTAAAAAAAAGCTACTCTTCTCATGATTTCTGTGATTTAGACCAGGTTACAGTTCTGAACATTATCATACAACAAGCATGTCAAACTCTCGGCCTGGAGGGCGCATGCGGCCCACAATGAATATTTTTGCAGCCCAGCCTATATAGCGGTATGTAAGAAACATTTTGATAAAAATTTTGTAACTTAATTTTTACAATATCCTATTATATATAATTATTAATAACAAAGTACAACATTCGCTGATGACTGATTACTATAATCATGTTGCATTCATTTCCCTTATGTGCCTTACACGCAGGCACACCATTTCTCTCCACTAATACAAGCAGTGAATACTTTAGCAGCCAATGGCCACGTCATTAGTCTTGTACTGACTTGTTTGGTGTGCATAACAGGAAATATTTTGCTTTCGGAGAACAAGAAAAATAGGTTTATTTGTGTTACACTTACAAAATTTATGCAGTTATTCAGCGTCTGGTAAGTTAATGTTCAAGAAAAGAATATTAATTTTTATTAAAATGTTCTATTATTTTGTGCTAACAATGACTCATTTATTTCAGCTCTTTGTATTCAGCATGTCTCTATTGAAATAAACCTACGTTTCTATGAAAATTGAAGCTTTTGTTTTTTTGTGGCCCACATAAACGTAAACCTTGTTTATTTGGCCCGTGTTAACCATTGCGTTTGACATGCTTGTCATACAACGTAAACTAAAGAAAAAGAAACATTGACAGTAAAGAACTCTTGGTACTAAATTGGCAAGTTGATTCTCCTCTGTGGCTCCCTGGCACCTTGAGATTTACCTCTAATGTAGCTCTTAAGCTCATTCAGATGGAGCTGGGTTATATGGGACCTGATGTTATGCAAGTTCTGGGAGGTCCTTGAAGAAAACAAGTGCAAAAATATTTCGTTTTGCAGAAACACGATCATATTGCAAGGATGCTAAGTGTTAGAATGAAATACATTGGAAATAAGATCATATTCCCCGGATTAAAATGTTTTTCATGGTCCTATTGCAGTTAGAATAAAACCCAAACTTCTTATATTGGGCTATGAGAATAGGAGTGATCTACCCACTGTGCCCCTCACCCCATCTCTTTAATCACATTTCCTGCCGCTTTTTTCTTCCTCCATACTAGTTGTCTTTCACTTCCTCCATAGGATGGTCCATACTCCCTACAGGCTGTTCCTTTTCCTGGACTGACTCATCCCTCCCTCTTCCCTAGCTAGGAAGGAAGCAACCTTCACCTCTTAAATGTCATTTCCACAGAGATGTTCACAGACCATCTAATTCAGTGGTTCTCAACCTTCCTAATGCTGCGACCCTTTAATATAGTTCCTCATGTTGTGGTGACCCCCAATTTCATTGTTACAAATTGAACATAATTAAAGCATAGTGGTTAAACACAAAAACAATATGTAATTATATATGTGTTTTCTGATGGTCTTAGGCGACCCCTGTGAAAGGGTCGTTCAACCCCCAAAGGGGGTCGAAACCCACAGGTTGAGAACCGCTGCTCTAATTTAAAGTAGATCCCTCTTTCTCATGTTACTTTTTTTTTTCTTAATCCTCACCCGAGGATATTTTTCCATTGATTTTGAGAGAGAGCGGAAAAGAGAGGAAAGACAGAGAGAAATATTGATTTGGGAGAAACACATCAATTGGTTGCCTTCTGCACGTGTCCAACCAGGGCCTGGGCCAGGGAGGAGCCTACAACTGAGGTACGTGCCCTTGATTGGAATCAAACCCGGGGCCCTTCAGTCCACAGGCGGAAACTCTATCCACTGAGGCAAATTGGCTAGGGCTTACCTCATTTTTAGATGATGCTCATTCACTTTCTATAATTTTTTACTAGGGTATTTAAAATATCTCTCTTCTGTACACCATAAACTATAAGCATAGTGCTGCCATTTTTTTATTTACTGCTCTGTAAATAGTACCTAGAATACAGTACCTGGCACATAATAACTGCACCAGTGTTTGTTGAGTGAATCAGTGAGTGAATGAAGTTTCTAATTTTTTTTTGAATTTATTTATTTTTATATTTTATTGATTTTTTACAGAAAGGAAGGGAGAGAGAGAGTTAGAAACATCGATGAGAGAGGAACATCGATCAGCTGCCTCCTGCACATCTCCTACTGGGGATGTGCCCGCAACCCAGGTACATGCCCCTGACCGGAATCGAACCTGGGACCTTTCAGTCCGCAAGCCGATGCTCAATCCACTGAGCCAAACCGGTTTCGGTGAAGTTTCTAATATTTGTACAATGTGTTTCACAAACCTTTTTATATCTATTCATTATTTATTTTCCCTTTTACTCTCATTTCCCAATCCCCATCTTCTTTCACAGGCACCATTCACCCATTCTAGGATATTTAATATATGATCTTATAATTCCACCCATTATGTATATATGTACTGTTGGGAATTAGATAGGTGTTTTGTGTGTTTTTGTGCTTAGAGTATAGCTGAATGCTATTGTGCTACTCTTCAGTCTTAAAAAGAAGGAGGTCCTGTCATTTGCGACAATGTGGAAAACCTGGAGGACATTATGAAAGAAAAATACTGCATGTTATCACATATATGGAATCTAAACAAGTGGAATACACAGATGTAGAGAGTAGAAAGGTGGTTATCAGGGGTGGGGAGGTGGGGGAAATGGAGAGATGTTGGTCAAAGGGTACACAGTTGCAGTTATGTGGAATGAATAAGTCTAGAGATCTAATGTACAGCATGATGACTGTAGTTAATACTGTATTGACTCCTGGGAATGTGCTATGAGTGGACGTTAAGTGTTCTTACCACATGTAAAAAATGGTAACTATTGCCTGATCTGTGTGGCTCAATGGTTGAGCGTCAACCCATGAAACAGGAGGTCATGGTTCGATTCTGAGTCAGGATACAGGCCCAGGTTGCTGACTCCATCCCCAGTAGAGGGTGTGCAGGAGGCAGCTGATCCATGATTCTCTTTCATCATTGATGTTTCTCCCTCTCCCTTCCTCTCTCTCTGAAATCAATAAAAAATGTTTTTTAAAAAATGGCAACTATATGAGGAAATGGATATGTTAATTAACTTGACTGTGGTAATCATTTCACTGTATATGCATATATCAAATCATTATGTTGTACACTTTAAACATTCATTTTTATTGTACTGTAACTCTGCATTAGTCGGGATAGACTAGGTTATATTGAGGTAACACCACAAAAGTCTTAACTAATTTAACACACTTGCAGGTCAGTGGGAAGCTCTGTTGATCAGATTCCTTCAGGGACTAGACCAGTGGTCGGCAAACTCAGTCAGCAGAGCCAAATATCAACAGTACAACGGTTGAGATTTCTTTTGAGAGCCAAATTTTTTAAACTTAAACTATATAGGTAGGTACATTGTTATTAACTTAATGAGGGTACTCCTAAGGCTTAGGAAGAGCCACACTCAGGGGGCCAAAGAGCCGGATGTGGCTCGCGAGCCGCAGTTTGCCGACCACGGGACTAGACTGATATGCTTATGGGAGAAGGGAATCTTGTGAACCACATTTTGGCTCTTAAGTTTCTGCCCACAAGTGATACATATCACTTTTGCCACCATTTCATTGGTTAAAGCATATCACATGGCCACACTGATCTTCAGGTGGGGGCCTTCTTGGAAGAGAACAAGAATATGTGAACAGACCAGATTTTTGAGTGCCTTATTTTTATTTATTTAGTTTAGTCCTACCTGGAGGATATTTTTTCCATTGATTTTTAGAGAGAGTGGAAGGGAGGGAGAGAGAGAGAGCCAGAGAAACATCGATGTGAGAGAGACTCATCGATTGGTTGCTTCCAGCATGTGCCCTCACCCGGGTTGGGAATCAAACCTGCAACCCTTGACCAGAATTGAACCTGCACCGAGCCATGCAAGCAGGGACTTATCTTCTTATTTAAAAATCCAGACAGAATGTTTCTGAGCTCTATTCATGATGCTTTATGTGTATTTAGTTCATTATTTCTCTCATTTGCAGAGCAGTTAACCATGTGCATGTAATGCATTTTACTTACTCCTCTAGAATTAGACCACTTTGTTGTTTCCTTTCCCTTGCAGCCTCAAATAGTTCGGCCAAGACTGTCTTTGTACCATAGCTTCTTTTGAATCCTTATGAGAATTCCCTGTGGAATGTACTAGTATTCAGAAATGGGATTGCTGGGTCTTAAGGTACCTTGCCTCTCCTTCCA
Source organism: Myotis davidii (assembly GCF_000327345.1). Lineage (NCBI taxonomy): Eukaryota > Metazoa > Chordata > Mammalia > Chiroptera > Vespertilionidae > Myotis > Myotis davidii. The sequence goes on along the minus strand of NW_006295825.1, from coordinate 694,575 downwards.
AGATGAGGCACTTATTCTGTCTTTGTTTTTTAAAGAACACCTTTAGTCTCCACAGGGGAAGCTTGAGGTCTGAGAAATCTCAGTGATAGCACAGGATACTTGTTAAAACCTTACTTTTTTTTTTTTTTTAACCTTAGGCAAGTCCTTCTGACCTTTAGTTCCTTGTTTGTAAAGTGGAGATAATAATTGTTTACCAAATCTTTACCTTAATGGTTTACAAGGCCCTACCTAATCAGGTCCTTTGTTTTCTTCCACTGTCCCCTTTCACTCATGCACTCTATCTAGCCACACTGTTTTCTGTGCTGTTCCACACTAGGGTTGGTCCATTCCCATCTCAGAGCCTTTGTACTTGCCTTTCCCTGTACTTGGAATGCTCTCTCCCAGATACCCACATGACTTGCTTCCTCACTTCCTTCAGACCTCTGCTCAAATGTCTCCACGCAGAGGACATCCTGATCACTCTAATATAACTCTTCTTGTCATTTTTTTACTCCTTTGTTTTGCTATATTTTTCTTCATAGCGCTTACCACTAACTAATATTGCCTTGTGTACAAGTATTTGTACCCTCCCACTAAAATATAAGCTTCATGAGGAGGGGGCTTGGCTTTGTTTTTTGCTCAGTGTGTAGAACAGTATCTGGCCCCTAAGAAGGACTCAGTAGATACCTGTTGATTAAATACGCCTACCTTGAAGGAGTATTGTGAAGATTAAATACACCAAGTACTTTGAAGGGCATAAGGTGCTGAATAAACAGGAGGATGCATTGCTTGGCTTTGGTGGCATCCACAGATTTTGGATTTGGAACTGTTTCAAGGTAACCCTGAATCACTCAGACTTACTTAATTTTTGCATTCAGAGCACAGTTTATAGCATCAGCAGTTCTGCTAGGTTTGTAAGGGACACACATCTGTTAGTGTGTGAGGCCTTTAAGGAAGGGACAGAAAAGTTGAGATAGACTAATGTTCTTTTTGGGGCAAGAGAGGCCTCTTATCTTTTCAGGGCTGTGCACCATGATAACTAGGAGCCTTTGATGTGGTTGTAACTGATTTTGTAGTTTTGAACTTGGATGTTTCTACTAGTTTGTTGCTGCAATAACTAATGCTGGTGTTGTCTTTTGAGAAGAGTTTCTGAAAAGTAAGACCAGCTGAAGCCCATGCCCTTGGGAAGACCATCTCTGCTCTTGATGCAGCAGGTACAGAAATGGCAATTGATTCATAAAGATGATTTAGCCCATGACAAGGAGTTGTGTGTGGGGCTCTTGTTTGAACATAAACACAAAATTCTACTTTCACTTATATATATATATAT
>NW_006295825.1:675571-691188 GCF_000327345.1 Myotis davidii | reverse complement strand
AGCTGCCGCCTGCCCCCTCCCTCCTGGGGATGTGCCTGCAACTAAGGTACGTGCCCTTGACCAGAATCGAACCCAGGACCCTTGAGTCCGCAGGCCGATGCTCTATCCACTGAGCCAAACTGGTTTCGGCGGTGTAATTTGAATTGGTTGTTCGAGGCAGCAATCTCTGGCGTTAACCTATGCCGCCATCTTGGTTTCTCCCTATTTACCCATATTTTAAAGAAAGGGAGAGGATACTTCAGTAGAGTAGCTGTTGGCCCTGCCTTACCCATCTAGTTTGATTTTCCTCCTCTTCCCAACTCACCTGCTTTGGTGCATACTGATTCATCCTTTTACTGTCCTACCCCTGGCCGTAGCATACGCTTCTCGCCTCTGTCTAGTTTTGCTCACATGATTTCCTTTGTCTGGAATGCCCTCCTCTGCTTTCCTATGTGACTTTATTTTTGTTTTGTACTTGCCACCACACTTTAGCTTCTGTGAGGGCAGGGACCGTGACTATATTGTTTACTGATATTTCTTCAGCATTTAGCAGAGTGTCTGAAATAAATGAATGTGACCCATCTTTAAAGACATAACATAAATCTCTTATGCCATCAGTAACTCCATGCTATTCTAGGATGTTGGTTCTATCTAGACTTAATTGTACCACTTAATTGTTGACCTTGTGCATATCATTTAACTTCACTGAATCTTAAGATTTCCTCATTAGTAAAGTAAGAATCTATAATAATAAAAGTATAATATGCTAATTAGACCGGATGTCCTTCTGGACATCCTTCTGGACCAAGCCATGGCGGGCAGGGGCGGAGGCAGAGGCTGCCGCCTGCTGCTGTCAGGGGCCTTGGAAACTGCAGAGGGAGAGGCCCCTGGCCTCCATGGTGGCTGAGGCAAAGGCAGAGGCAGAGGCCTGGGTCCCGAGTGCCTGCTGGAATCTGGAGGGAAGCTGGTGCCAACAGCTGGGGAAGGAAAGCCCACTCTTGCACGAATTTCGTGCATCGAGCCTGTAGTGATTATATAACAAACCTGTGAGGGAAGGTGGGTAGGTGAACATCATCCTATATAATAATCCTATATAATAAAGAGGTAATTTGCAAATTAACACTCCATCACACCATCACAAGATGGCTGCCTAGGAGGTGGAGCTTTTGATGCTGACTGGCATAGAAACCGACCAATCAGAACCAAATCTGGGTGAACTGTGAGGAGCCAATAACTGCCTAGGAGGCGGAGCTTTTGACACTGACTGGCATAGAAACCGACCAATCAGAACTAAAGCTGGGTGAACTGCGGGGAGCCAGTGGCTCCCTAGGAGGTGGAGCTATTGACGCTTACTGGCATAGAAACCGACCATTCAGAACCTAACCTGGCCCTAGCCTGCTTGGCTCGGTGGATAAAGCGTCGGCCTGCGGACTGAAGGGTCCCAGGTTCGGTTCCGGCCAGGGGCACATGCCTGGGTTGCAGGCTTGATCCCCAGTGGGGGGTGTGCAGGAGGCAGCCTATCAATGATTCTCTTTCATCATTGATGTTTCTGTCTCTCCTCCCTTTCTCTCTGAAATCAATAAAGAAATATATTAAAAAACAAAAAACAAACAAAAACAACCTATTCTGGGTGAACTGCGAAAGCAGAACCTCAGGTGGGGGAAGGCAGAACCTAAGGTGGGGGCTGAGGAGGGGTTTTAAGGGCAACAGCTGTTTGGTGTAAGGTGTAAGAAAGCGGTTCAATTTTTTTAATGACCAGTTTGGCAGTATAGTGCATATGGCTATCAGTCCAGATATAGGAATTATGTATTTTTGTCTGCCAAGAGCAGCTCCTCCTGCGAAAAAGGCTCCCCCCGCCATTTAAGCAATCCTATCCTATATAAACTATCTATACTAATAAAAGGGTAATATGCTAATTAGACCGGGTCGACCAGCCATCTTCCCGACGTCCAACTTCCTTCTGGACAAAGCCATGGTGGTGGGGGCCGAGGCAGAGGCAGTTAGGGGTGATCAGGCTGGCAGGAGAGGGCATTTGGGGGCGAGATCAGGCCTGCAGGGGAGGGCAGTTAGGGGCGATCAGGCAGGCAGGCAGGAAGAGGGGTTAGGGGCAATCAAGCAGGCAGGCAGAGACAGGTAGTGGCGATCAGGCAGGCAGGCAGGCGAGCAGTTAGGAGTCAGTGGTCCCAGATTGTGAGAGGGATGTCCGATTGCCGGTTTAGGCCCGATCCCACAGGATCCCGAAACCAGCAGTTGGACATCCCCCAAAGGGTCCCCGATTGGAGAGGGTGCAGGCTGAGCTGAGGGAACCCCTTCCCACCCACCACCTCCACACTCTGTGCACGAATTTTGTGCACTGGGCAACTAGTCTGAAATAATGTTTATGAAAGCACTTTATGATTATTGGACTGCTATCTAAATCTGATTTCTTCCTTCTCAGAAAGCTGACTCCTACCCTTTGTTCTTTTTTATTTTATTTATTTATTATTATTATTTTAATCTTTATTGTTCAGATTATTACAGATGTCCCTCTTTTTCCCCCCACAGCTCCCCTCCACCCAGTTTCCACCCCACCCCAGGCCCTTGCCACCGCACTGTCCGCATCCATAGGTACTGCATACATGCATATGAGATCTTTGTCCAATCTCTTCCTGCACCACCCCCCACACCTTCTTCCCACCGAGAATTGTCAGTCCGCTCCATTTCCATGCCCCTGATTCTATTATATTCCCCAGTCTGTTCTGTTCATCAGCCTTTTTATTCATTTGATTTTTAGATTCACTTGTTGATAGATACATACTTGTCACTTTGTTGCTCATAATTTTTTATCTTTATCTTCTTCTTCCTCTTCTTAAAGAATACCCTTCAGCATTTCATATAATACTGGTTTGGTGGTGATGAACTCCTTTAGCTTTTTCTTGTCTGTGAAGCTCTTTATTTCCCATTCATTGTTTTTCTTTGTGTTTTTGTTTTTTGTTTTTTACAAACCCTTGTGTCGAGGGCTGACTTTCAATAGATCTCAGTGAGGGAGCTGCTCTGCTACATACGAAAACCCGACCCAGAAGCAGGTCGTCTACGAATGGTTTAGCGCCAGGTTCCCCACGAACGTGCGTTGCGTGAAGGGCGTGGGGGCGGCCCCCTTTCCGGCCGCACCCCGTTTCCCAGGACGACGGGCTCTCCGCACCGGACCCCGGTCCCGACGCGCGGCGGGGGCGCGCCGCGTCCGCGGGGGGCGCGACGACGGCCCGCCGGCGGGGACGAGCGGGGGACCGGCTATCCGAGGCCAACCGAGGCTCCCGCGGCGCTGCCGTATCGTTCCGCCTGGGCGGGATTCTGACTTAGAGGCGTTCAGTCATAATCCCACAGATGGTAGCTTCGCCCCATTGGCTCCTCAGCCAAGCACATACACCAAATGTCTGAACCTGCGGTTCCTCTCGTACTGAGCAGGATTACCATGGCAACAACACATCATGCTTCTGGCACCCCCATAATTCAGATGTTGGTATGCTTGAAGTTGTCCTAGAGGCTCCTTACACTATCTTCATATTTTTGGATTCTTTTTTCTTTTTGCTCTTCCAGTTGTGTGTTTTTTTGCTTCCTCATTTTTCAAATCTTTGACTTGATTCTTAGGATACTCTAGTCTCCTGTTGAATCTCTGTATATTATTCTTTATTTCAGTTAGTGTATGTTTAATTTCTGTCTGGTCCTTTTCCATTTTTTTTGGCATTCTCACTAAGATCCTTGAAGGTCTCACTAAGTTCCTCGGAAGTCTAGAGGATTCTTGAGTAACCTTGTAAGTGTGGTTTTGAACTCTATATCCAGTATTTTGCTTTCTTCCATTTCTTTCATTTGTGACTTGTTTCTTTGTCTCCGCATTTTGGCTGCTCCCCTGTGTTTCTATTGGTATCACTGGGAGGAATTGACCTCCAAGCCCATTGCCTGGGAGGACCAGCTGTGTCTACAATGGAAGAACTGCTGTGCAGGAGACACCCTTATGGGGCAGGACTTGCTTCAATGGGGCTTTGGTGCTTACTGAGTCTGCTCCATCAGTGTGTCTCTTATGGATGTGAAGAATTGTAATCTGGTATGGTCTCACACTGACCACTGGGTACACTGGCTCTTGGATCTCCAAGGAGGTGCAAAGTCAGCCACTACTTGGGGCCACCTAACAGGAGCTACAGAGAGATCTGCAGATTCCTCCTCTTTGTATGGGGTTTGGAAGTGCCCAGTGAAGCCCAGCTATGAAGCAACACAGGCTGTTGTGGCCTTGGGCCTTCTTTTGCTAGCTTTGGGGCTTCCTGACCCAGCTGCAATTTATTTGACAGGTTTTAGGCTGAGAAAGGACAGGCCATGCATATGCAAAAGCTGCTGCACATAGCTTGGTGGGGTTGTAAATTGGTTTGGGCGGGGTCTCGGGGAATCTCTAGAGTGGAGCAAACAGCCGTGGCTACCAGTCAGCCCTGCACCTGGGCGGTCCCAGCACAGGAACAATGACCATTGTGAGCACCTCTGTCTGGAAGAAAGCTGCTTCATGTTCCTGCCCCGATGCCAGACAGTCCAGTTTATCCCCACATGTGTCTGGGTTCCCCAGAGTCTCTCCCAGCACTGGAGCTCAGAGTAAGCAGGAGCTTGTATCTCCCTCCCCATTAAAAAAGCGGCACACCCGGGTGCCAGCCTGTTCCGCGCCTCCGCACCTCTTACCAGTCTCAATGCGCTTTCTTCTTTACCACTCTAGTTGTAGTACTTCCTCTCAGCCAACTTTCCCACGGTTCTGGATGATAGTTCTGTATTGTAGTTGTAATTTTGATATGGTTGTGGGAGGCAGCAAGTACAGGTAGGTGTTTACCTATGCTGCCATCTTGGTTCTCATTATTTTATTTTTAATCCTCTCTTGAGAACATGCTTAGAGGAAGAGAGAGAGAAACATCGATGTAAGAAACATTGATTGGTTGCCTTCCGTATGTTCCCCTACCGGGAATTGAACCTGCAACCCAGCTATATGCCCTGCCTGGGAATCGAATCAGCAACCTTTCCATGCACAGGATGATACTCAACCAACTGAGCCACTCTAGCCAAGGCACCCTTTATTCTTAATACTAAATTGCAAATGTTGATAAATCATACAGATTTTGACGTTAAACATGCTGTCCATCCTTTAAAACGTAACCCAGTCCTGCATCTAAATAAGCCTTGAGACCTGACTTCCTATTTACAGCAAACACAGGGACAGAGGAACAAGTTAAATGACACCAAGAGGAAACAATCAGACAAATCCAGGATGCAGAACATTCTCCAGGACAACTGATCCAGTCTATTTAAAAAGTCAAAGTCATAGGAAAAAAGGGGAGGGTGGGGGATGGGTAGTGGTGCTGTTCTGGTATAGAGACTAAGGAACATGCCAACTAAATGGAATGCATGAATGAATCTCAATTGGGTACTGAGTCAAAAAATGAAACAGCTATAAAATGCATTCTTGGGTCAATTGGGGAAATTTGAATAGAGAGTTATTATTTTTTTTAGACGTAGTAGTATGATTATGTAGGAGAGTGTTGTGACTCATAGATGATGCATGAAACTTATTTTGAAATGGTTTCAGCAAAAAATACACATAGACACATAGTGGAAAAAGCAAATGGGGCAAATGTTCACAATTATTTAGTTAATTTATGAGTTTTGCTGTTTTTGTTTTTCCATTTTTCTGTATGTTTGGAAAAATTCATAATACATTTTTTTAAAGTACCCAAAGAACAAAATTCATCCTAAGTTTTATGCTCTTTGTATTTTTATTAACAAAAATTTTTTTAAAAAATTGATTTCAGAGAAGAAAGGAGAAGGAGAGATAGAAACATCAATGATGAGAGAGAATGCCCGCTTCTGGTGATCATGCCCACAATTTGGGCATTTGCCCTGTTCGCACCGCGATCTCCCCCAGTCCATAGATTGATGTTCAACCACTTATGCCCTTTTTAATGTTAACTTGCACTTCTCTCCTTTTGAACTATTTGTGTAATATCACATTAAATACAATATCATTTTTAATCATAACACTTTCTTGATTATTAGGGACCATACCACTTTGGACCCCTGAATCTTATAACACTGTTGATACCAATTAAAATTTTGGTTGAGTGGACAAAGCCAAAATAATGTTTAAGCAAACAAACACAAAACTTTAAATTGATAGTTATTTCCAGCATATCCACAGGAAGCACAGGTCAAGCAATAGTGAATCTTTCTGACATGTTGAGAAAACAAATCCAGAGAACCCACAGGCTGGGAAGAGGAGGTGAGCCTCAGAAGAAAACTTAGGGTTTTGTTTCTGTTGTTTCCTTGCAGAAGTTGCCAGTTTTGAAAAATCATCCTTGCTTCTTACTGACACTTGATTGTGGTTTTACTTTAGGTCCCGTGTCCTGGTTCTGTTGCCTGAAAGCCCAGGAGACCTGTTTGTAAAGTTAACACCTCCCACAATGAATGGCGTTTTGTTTTCAAGTAGCAGGTGTTCTCTGAATCCCAGGGCAAGGCCGACTGCTAAAAATGCTGACCCTGCCTCCAGTTTCTTTGGTGTAGATCCCAGGGGCACCGTGCTTTGATGTCAGCAAGGGCGTCAGTTAAAGAAGAGGTTACATGGGAGTTGAACAAAAAGTGCACAAGGATAGAGTGACCTCTTTTTCCCTCACTCCTCCTTTGAACCTGCTTAAGCACAACTTTCAAAAAACTTGAATGTATAAATACCTTTTAAAGAAAGAACCTATAGACATTAAGTTTTCCAGTTTAATTTGGTTTTTCCATTATATACATATTTAGATAGTTGTGATCAGTTGATGAGTCCCCCCCCACTCCATTTTACACAGGGACATAATCCTCATACTTGTTTATTTTTGGCTGAAGAGTAGTATTTGATAGGGTCTGGCTTCACAAATGACACTGTTAATTATTTAGGTGGCTTTCAGATTTTATCGATATCAATATTGTTTATTGATACTCTTCTAAATGTTCTGAACCAGTTTATGTTGTTCTGCTTTAGTTTACTTCATACACAGAATCAGAGGCAATGAACCATGTTACCGCTGTTGTAATTACCACCTTACACATTAATAGAATATGTCCCCCAAAAAAGATAGAACTGAAATTTACAATTAATTTCAACTGTTTCCTTAAGATTCAGGAAGTGTGTGTGTGTGTGTGTGTGTGTGTGTGTGTGTGTGTGTGTGTGTTTTAAGTTTAGTGGTTTTTGATAGTTTAGTAGGCAGTACAAGGGCTCCTTTAAAGGTCAGTCTGCTTTATGTTAATAGTTAGCCAGACTGTATTTTTGAAATGGGATTATTTTTCTGTATTTCATCAATTCAGTTTCATATGTTTTGACTATTTACTGAATGTAATGCACTATGCTAGAAACTGTAGGTCGGTGAGTAAGGCTGTCTTTGCCTCCCAAGATCTTAAAAATCTCATCTAGGAGGAAGAGGTTGCCAGGGGCACAAGAAGGAAACAAATGGCTGCAGAGTAAGAAAGGTGCCCTAAGAGAAGAGGCACAAAGAAAGTACTGTAGGAGCTCACTGAGAAGAGGAAGACTCACGTCCAGTGGAGGAGATTAGGAGAGCCTTCTTGGAGGAGAGGACATTTGAGCTGAGTCTTGAAGGATGGCTAGGATTTCCATGGGAATGGGGGTGGGGGAAGCATGAAGAGAGAGAAGGATGAGCCACTTCACACAAGTGGGAAAGCTTGGGATGGGTGGAGGAGCCGGCAAGTAGTTGAGTGTGACCGGTGCATCAGTGCAGGTCACAGGAGATGAAGCTGGAGAGGTAGGTGGGACGAATTTTTGGTGCTAGCTGGACATTTTGAAAAGTCATGGGCAAATTTCCTTCCCCTCTGTTTTTTAAAATATGTTTGAATAGTTTTTATTTGCTTTGTATTTTATTTATTTTTTCTTAGTTCATGTCTTTTATTAACCCATACACAATTGCTTGTCTTCTGACTTTGAAGCAATAGGTCAGTGTGCTTTGTATTTTAAAGTTTTATAAATTATGTGGTTACTACATTGCCCCGTTGTGATGTTTTCCTTTTATGTTGTATTGCTTCAGAAAAAAATTATTTATTTTTTTCTTCAGAAGCATTCCTTTTTTATGGTATAGCTTCCTTTTCTTTTTTTAGGCATCTGTTATCTCTTCATAACTAGCAGGAGTATGTGGCTTCATTTTCTTCCAGCTTTTTCTCTCCCTTATATGGTTAACTTTTTGTCCCATGTGGAATTAATGTATTTGACTTGAGGTATGGGGTCTAAGTTAATTTTTCTCCACAATGAGTTCTGGTATCTTACTGGAGTTAATTAAATAAGATTTAATTATCCATCTGTTATATTTTCAGTTTACCTTTATTTGGTCTTTGTGGTAATTTGTTCTATTTATAAAATTTCCTTTTAACTCACTCTTATAGTTTTGGTACTTTTTTAATTTGGTAAGGTTAAAGAAAACTTTAAGTTTTCATTGTATACTTTTCATTTATTAATGTTTCCTGTGATGGTGTTATAGCTTCTTCTGAATAATTCTCTTGTGTCCTGAGTTAATATATTTCAGATACTTAACCCTTTGATGCTGTTGTAATTGAACCTTTTAAAATTTGTATTTCCAGCTTAACTATGGTTTGATTTGTATGAGTTGTTTTGCAGCTTTGTTAAATATACTTATTATATCTAGTAATATTTTGATTTGGATATATGTGCATTTCTAGATCTACTAGTGTCATCTGCAAAACATGAATTTTCCCTCTCAACACCTTTTATATTTTATAGCCATCTCATCTTTCATTGCTCTCATTAGCAGTTCTTGTGTCCCAAGGGAACACTAGTAAGTATGATGAAGCTTCCCAAGAACCTTCTGGCCCAGGGACTTTTCTACTCTTTCCAAGGAGCCATGAAAATAGGAAGCAGTGGCCCAGCTTTAGAGAAGTAGAGCCTGTTAGGGCTGGATGGGACCTTACAGATTCTCTAGCCCAGTGCCTTCGTTTATGAGACGAGGGAAATCCTTCTCACGGAGGGGAAGGAACGTCCAGGCAGTTCACACAGCTGGAGTGGAAAGAGGTGGCTGAGTTTTCATTCCCACTCATTTTCTTTCTTTCTTTTTTTTAAAAAATATATTATATTGATTTTTTACAGAGAGGAAGGGAGAGGGATAGAGAGTTAGAAACGTCGATAAGAGAGAAACATGGAGCAGCTGCCTCCTGCACACGCCCTACTGGGTATGTGCCCGCAAGCAAGGTACATGCCCTTGACCGGAATCGAACCTGGGACCCTTGAGTCCACAGGCCGACGCTCTATCCACTGAGCCAAACCGGTTAGGGCCCCACTCATTTTCTTATGGTGTATATATTACATGTTGTCATTTGGTTTGAAAAATTTTCAAGTTTTTACTCAACCCTGAATTTTGGTAACTTTGTCCAATATCCTAAAAAATTTTTTAAAAACTCCTTTTCAAATAATAATCTGAAGCTCTGGAGAAGATACCTCTATAGTATCACTCTCCTAGGTGTTTGAGGGAAAAGGGAAATAAGGAAATGGGGGAAGGAAAGGGTATTTTAGCCCAAGATCCTTAGTAAGAGGCCTATTTTTAAGCTTCATAATGTCAGTTTTAAAAGCAGTGGTTTTCAAAATAACCACAGGCAAAAATCCCTTAAAATGAATGCCTTTCTGGAATTGACCTATTTTGAGTTTAACTGTTACCAGGAAAAGTTCAGAATCTTTTGAATGCTCTTAAGTGCATTAACTTTTAGACAAAGTGGAACAATTGAGTGAATGAGCTACTTGGGTTCTAGATTCAGGTTAAATCTTGAACATTTGGATGATGTAAGAAGGCATGACTAGCCAATCATATTGCTGTATTCACAGGTTTGCCTGGATCCAGGTTATGTTTCCTTCATTATTGAGTTATATACAGGTTAGTTTTAAATAATTAAATGAGACCTTCATTATATTTGAGAGTCCAGAGTCAAAATTATTTGTCTTATTTGATTTCATACCATCCTTCAGTAACTGATCCTTCAAGAATGTCTTTATTGGGGGAGGCCTTAGAAGTTAGCATGAATCCAAGCTGACTGTAAACCTTTGTCTAATGGCTTACTCAAATCCAGATTGAAATCCAACTAAAATGCCAGCCTGTATTTCAGCCTACCTCTCCCCTACCCCCTCTTCTCAATCCCCTTTCCTCCAGTCTGAGGAATGAGGGTGGGAGGAGTGGGGGGAGGGGGAGGGAATAAGAGAGCAGCTTAATATTCTAACAGTTATTAATAATTTTTTAAATATATATTTTTATTGATTTCAGAGAGGAAGAGAGAGGGAGAGAGATAGAAACATCAATGATGAGAGAGAATCATTGATTGGCTGCCTACTGCACACCCCACACTGGGGATCGAGCCGGCATCCCAGGTATATGCCCTTACTGGGAATCGAACCGGTGACCTCTTGGTTCCTCGGTCGAGGCTCAACCGCTGAGCCACACCCGGCTGGGCAGATAATTTATCCTGCTTACCTTGGTCATTTGTGTAAACTTGGTCATTTAAACCATGTAAAGGTTCCATTTACCAAAGAACGGACCAGTGGGATATTTGGAACAAGCCCTTAACACATTATATTAATTTAGATAAGAGATTTGCAACACTTTTTACTATTTTAGTGGAACATTCTTTCTAAAACAGTCTCCTGTACCTTGTTTTATTTTGGTAACTAGACTAATGCTGGATTAGACATAAATGTAGTTTGCAGCATTTCTATTTCTGAGTATACTGAACAGTTGCAAAAAAAAGATAATCATAAACTTTTCTAAATTTTAAAAGGCCATAAAATATTTATTAGGGGAAGTCAAGGGGAGAGTTGGTGAGGAAAGTACCGGAAACCAGCAACAGGTGCTTTAGTTACATTGAACAAAGTTTCAGCTTGATATGCAATCACAGGGAGGAGTTTTGTGAATTCCTGAATGCTGGTGTGAGCTGGAGGGGACACAGGATAAGCGGAAATCAGCAGTTCCGGAGGCACAGAGGATTTGAGTTACAGAGGGCTCGCCCATAGCTGAGGACCTGGAATAATTCCTGAGCAAATTGCATTCTTGAAAGACAAGGGCTGCATCTGTAGGGTAAGCCTGGCTAGTGTGGCTCATTGGTTGAGCATTGACCCATGAACCAGAAGTCACGGTTCAATGCCCTGGGTTGCTGGCTCGATCCCCAACTGGGGGGTGGGGCGGGGGGCGGACGGTGCAGGGACAGCCAATCGATGATTCTCATCATTAATGTTTTCTTCTCTCTCTCCTTCTCCCTCCCTCTCCAAAATCAATAAAATATGTAGGGTAATAATTAAGTATGGGTCCCAGCTCAGGAAGGATCAGTAGGATGAAGTCAGAAGACATGAAACTTTTATCCCTGAAGGACATCATAACTGGAAAAGTAACTACTGTTATGTAGAGTTTATCTGGTCCATTTACATCATTATCTTGAATTCGCTCTAAAATTCTGCAAGAAAGGTCATACTATTCTATTGTACAAAGAAGGAAAATGAAGTTAACTATTTGTGCAAGGTTATACAAGTAGTAAGTGGTGGAACTAAGTTTAGAACCTGGGTCTGTCCTACTCTTAACACCAGGCTTTTCCCACCACCCTCCAAAGATTGCATAAAATGTTAGAGATCTTTTTAGAGCTTCACTCTCCAAAACTGTAGCTAGCCATATGTAGCTATATAAGTTTAAATTAATTAAAATTAAAGTTTAAAAATCAGTTCCTAAGTTGCACTAGGTGGCCCCATGTGGCTAGTAGCTACTGTATTGGAGAGCACAGATTAGAACATTTCCATCATTGCAGAAAATCCTGTTAGTGCCTAGAGGTTATACAATTTTACCCTTTTATTAATTTATTTGATTTTTGTTTATTTTGTGAAGGAGAAAATGATGGACAAAGGCAGGAAGTAACTTGTTCATTGTCATATATCTAATTAATCCAGGCCTTTGGACTGGTGGCTTTTCCATTGCTCCACACTCTCCCTTAATGAAAAATTAACAAAGTGGAGATAATGCAAAAGGAGTGACTCCCTGCTCTCACAGCTTTGCCTGGCCTTCAAACTAGGTTCTTCCCAAAGTACAGCCCTATGTTTTTCTAAGTTCAAAGGGCATGCTTAGATTGGGTTTCCCTGGGGAAATGAAAGATGTTTGTTGGAAAGAAATTCCATGCTTAATATGTGAAACAACACATTGATTCCTCCCGTTCTTTCTCTGCCTTCCTACCAAGCACTTTGTAATTGAACTTGCAGCTGCTAACCATTTGTCTTCCAAACAAGAAGACAACTTCAAAACAGGTCAAATGACAGAGGTATGTATACTTTGAATGCAAGCAGCTGCTTGGTATTTGCTGTTGACTCGAATGGCATTTGAGTTGAGGTTAGATAGATTTAGATTATGACTAAAATTACAATAGATGTCTGACTTGTGTGTTAAGAGGATAAAGATGTATTAACATTGATTTAACCGATATATATTTTTTTAAATATATATTTTATTGATTTTTTTACAGAGAGGAAGGGAGAGAGATAGTTAGAAACATCGATGAGAGAGAAACATCGATCAGCTGCCTCCTGCACATCTCCTACTGGGGATGTGCCCGCAACCCAGGTACATGCCCTTGACCGGAATCGAACCTGGGACCTTTCAGTCCGCAGGCCGACGCTCTATCCACTGAGCCAAACCGGTTTCGGCGATTTAACCGATATTTAGTATATACTTTATATATACCAGGCACTGGGCTGAGAGATGGATATAAAGGACTGTTGCTGAAAATTTGAAAAAGATGCCATTGTTAATGGGTGAATTGAATGCATTTTAAAATCGTGTCAGAATTTTGTCAGCATTTGCCATCCACATATTTTCCTATTTAGTAAAAGCTGCAGTTTTCATCAGAGCTTTGAAGTAAAGTGAAGAATCATGTGCAAATGTCCTTTGAGTAGATGCTATTAAAGACATTTAAATTATACACTCCAGTGTCAAAATGACAGTCTAAAGTATATGTGTGTGCATTTGGGTGATGGGCATGTGGGAACAAAAAGACATTGTGCTGGGGTAATATTTTTAGGAAGACTAAATGTGATGTTTGATTTCATTATAATAGACTCATGGTTTAGAAAGTTGTCTTTCAGAAACTGAGTAATTAAAGTTTTGGGTTTTTTCCTAAAGAAATGTTAAAGTCACATGCATGAATATGCTGAGAGAGATTAAAAACAGAGAAATTGGAATGATGGCAGGGTGTCCAGGAAAGTGCCTGTGTTCCCTGCAAGCACAAAGGCAGGAGTGGAGAGGACTTCAGAGATGGTAGAGACAGCTGGAAGGGATCTGGTCTTTCTTACTGAGATTCTGTAGTGGTGGGGTGGGGCTGAGCACTAGATGAATCCATGTGTTGTTTTGTAGAGTGGGGTCTAATTTCTAGGAAGTTGGGTATAGGCTTGGAGAGTTTTGGAGTGGACAGGCCAAATGCAGGATTCCCGGAGGACGTACTGTTCATGTCTCAGAGTGGTACTTGTTTTGGGTGTTAACAGTGCAGTGAAAAGAGCTCAGTTTCCTGATCAGATTTTGAATGAATGTTTCTGCCTCTCCAAGTGTTTCATTTGAGTCCAGAGACTATCCTCTCTTCCACAGGGATCTGAGAGTCTGCAGGCTTCAGAATTTTCAAGCTGCAGTGCTTTTGAATAGCAGTGCCTGGTGTAGAGGAAAAGTGTGCGATCTGAGCTGCTTTCCCCGTGCCACTGTTCACTCACCACATGGCCACTCTGTGCCTGCTGCTTCTCTGCAAAGTGGTGGTCATGGCAATGCCTTGCTACCATTTGAGGTTTATACAGTGAACTTCACATGATCATATAGTGCACCACTAGGCACACATTCAAGCTCCAAGATATTAAGTAGATTAAATTTTATTGTTGAAAGGGATCTTGGAGATCTTTGTTGCTATCCTATCTCTTGGCAGAGAAAAGAACCCAGGGCTACAAAGAAGGGTTAGGGGAAGTTGGCCTCATTACACAGCAGGCTCTATTTTGAACCGTGAGTGTGACTTTTCAGAAAACATAGCCTGAGACAGTGTGGCATAGCGGAAAAGCTTTGGAGTCAGCAGACTTGGGTTTGTTTTTCGACCCTTTCTCTCACAATCTGAGTTTTCTTATGTAAATTCTTTCAGATCCTCGGGTTGATTTCCACATTTGTAAAATGGGCATAATAACACTTGCCCAGGATTCATAGACACCACTTTCTAGGATTCATAGATACTGTAAACTTTTTATGATTAACAGGACTAATAGTAAGGGCCAGTACCAGATTCCCAACGTAGAGTGCCTTATTCTCTATCAGGTAAGAAGGAGAGAAAATTCTCACTTTCCAAAGAACTTCTAATGATCGGGTTTTTTTTTGCCTGTTCTTTATCTACACAGACTTAGAATGGAGACAATGCCGGCCATACTTGCAATTTTGGGGGATGTGCAGGAAACAAAAGAATTATTTTCAGTGAACAGGAGGCTGCAAATTCACCTTCCTCCAAGTTTAAAGAGGGTTCCCGGGTGGGGTGTGTGTGTGTGTCTGTCTGTGTGTGTGTGTGTAGGAAGGAATAGGGAGGGGTGGTCACTGACATAAAGGGAAGGTAACACACTCTTCCTGTGACTCTAGCCAGATGTTGGGAGTCAGGTCTAGGTAGATTTTGGATTCAACTTCTCCATGGTTCATCCACCCCTCTTTCCCAGTGGGCTCTGGCCTCTGCTCAGACTGCATTTTATCCTGGGATTCCCTCCTCCATTCTCAGTGCATGTTGAAATCCTAATCTTACGTCAGAGCTTAACTTGTAAGTCACCAATTCTGTAAATCATCACAGACCTCTCCATCCCATTCCAGGCAGTGGTCATCTGCTCTGCCTTTAAGAGCTCTCTGTACATGTCTCACTTAAATTGTTTGTGTGACTCTGTCTAGTTGGGCTGGACTTGGGGAAGTCTGGGGCTGGGTCTTATTCATCATTATCTCCAGTGCATAGCATGTTCCTTGGCATCTAGTTTGGTAAAATTTTGTTGAATGACTAACCAAGCCTTGAGATGGCAGTAAAGGCAGAGGGCAGAAAATGCTCCGCTCCCAAAATCAAAGCTTTGCTAATCCCTGTGAAGGCTTTGACTTTATTGATGGTTGATTATTTTCAGTCTATAGTATCTTGGCACAAGAGGGTCACAGTGTTGGTGGTAATCATAGTATTTGTTTTGCAAGGCTCTGTATACTGTTCATTGTTTTTACATCCATGTACTTCCTGATTCAACAACATGAGGCATGCGGGATATGTGTTATCTCTACTCTGTAGGTAGGAAACTGATTCTGGTTAAGGGCGTTGTGCAAGTCATGCAGACAGCTAAGAATGCCTGTAGGCCTCTATGCTGCCCTTCCAGCCAAGGGCTCCTGCTAGTGCAGAGAGGCTGGCAGTGGCATTCTGTGGGTGCCCTCTGCCCCATGCCTGGCACAGAAGAAGGCTCGGGGAATGTTTGGAGCCGGAAGGATTGACAAGCCCTTTTTGCACGCTGAGCTGAATGCTTATCCTCAACAAATGCCGGGCTCCTTGATAGATATGTGACATCATGGCTGAATATACATGGCACCTGTGGC
>NW_006295825.1:671548-675128 GCF_000327345.1 Myotis davidii | reverse complement strand
CCCCCCCCCCCCCCCCCCACGCCTCTCCAGGGACTCGATAGGACAGATGGCCAGAGACATAGGATTCTCAGCTCTGCATCCTCCCTGCAAATCACATTTGGGGAAAAGTTAAGTTTGTGCAGTAACACAATTTCAGTACCACGGTTTCATACTGCTGGTAGTTGTTTAACACTCTGGATAAATCACACTTCAGCAGAACTCATTTGGGAACAGTTTAATTTCACTGTAGGTGGCTGTGATTCCCACCCACCAGTCCTCCTGTAACCCTCCCTCTTCCCAATAAATCTAGGCTGATAAGGTGAATGTAGCACTAAGCCAGGCTATTTCTGGACCCAGGATAGCATTATAATATGTTAATCATCATTTTCACCACCAACACCTTTCTTTCTTTCTGCCCTGAGTATAACTGCCTGCTTTTCCTTAAATGCTAGGGATAGATCTTGATAGTTGAACCTCCTGGAAGTATGAAGAGATTAAGACCCAGAGAGGCTAGGCATTTTACTCAGTAAATGCTGCTGAAGGCCTGGATTGAGGTCCAGGGCCTTGACTTTGTAGCTAGGCTTCTGTTTTCTGCCCTGCCCTACTGCCTGCTTTTTGATCTGTCTTACCAAAAAGGTAGAATTTAATGTGTGCAGTTTAAAATGAATAAAGGTGACCAGTTCTTTGTTTGTTTGTTTTATTCAGTTGTTCATTGTTAAAGGCCACCAGCAGCTTTTCTATTAACCCTTACAGCCTCTCTTTGACATATCTATAATAATAAAAGCATAATATGCTAATTAGATTGGATGCCTTCGGGACCTTCTTCCTTCCTTTCGGACAAAGCCACAGCAGGCAGAGGCGGCAGAGGCCCCGGCCACAGCTGCAGTGGGCAGGGGCCAGGGTCAGGCCCTTGCACGAAATTCGTGCATCGGGCTTCTAGTCTTTAATTAGGGCCATTAAAGTCTTGACATGTTTCTAAACAGTCAGCTGCAGTCTAAGGGTAACCCTGTGTGAATTTGACTGATAAGATTTAACTTCTAGGTAAAAAAGAAATGGAAGTATAATAAGTATATGTAGAGGAAGAGAACAAGTATTGTTAATTTTTTTTCTTAACAGTGTACTTTTGGATATAAAAATCATCAGATTTTGATGTTTCAAATAAGGCAGGTGTCCAGACTGCTATAGATTATTAAAATGTAACAATAGGTCCAAATTTGAAGCTTGAAAAAAGTAATACTTCTCATTTGTCTTAGAAGCTTCAGTGTCCTATGTTCTCTAGCTAATGGGCTTGGGAGCTAAGCAACTGGGGTGCTATGAATGGTCTCTGGCTCTCTCCTGTTGGGCGTGGGCGTACTCTTCGTTCAGGTGCAAACTTTTGGGAGGGACGCACATGCCTGGCCAGCCAGAAGGTGCATGATTAACCTACACTAGGATGATATCTGTAACAAGAAGTCCAGTTGTAACACAGCAAATGATAACAGTTCTTTGCACAGGATCTCACAGATAATATTTTAAAAAATATTCCTTTTCTTTCTTGACTACAAAAATTTCAAGTCTCTTTAATTAAGGGGGGGAAAGGAGCTAATTATGCCCTGTTCCTCTTCTAGTACCATGACCAATTCCCCCACAGATATAAACTCTGTTCTGGATCTTAGTGTTATAGGAATGACCTGCGGAGGCAGACAGCTGAGGTTGGAGTCCTGGCTTCACCCCTAAACAAGTTGTTTCGATAGGGCTGGTTATTTAACTTCTCTCACATGTAACTTCCTCATTAGTAAATTAGAGGTTGATAATACCTAACTTGTAGGGTTGTTTTGAGAATTAAAGGTCTTGCAAATAACACCTAAATCACTCACGGAAGTTCCCACCTGAACAAAGAATACGCCCACCCGCAACAGGAGAGAGCCAGAGATCATTCATAGCACCCCAGTAAGCATTCAATAAAACTATCTATGTTTCATTTGGGGTTTCTCCTTCAAGTTTGTTGCCTATGTTTGGGAGTGTAGTTCCCCTTAATTTTTTTGGTTTTTGACTGATTAAGCAAAAGCTGGGCTCATGGGAGCCCTGATGGGACTAAGAGGTGTGGCTTCTATCTGACTCTGTCGTAGGTAAATTCTTAATTCAGTGCCTGGCATGAAGGAGTTGGGAGTGTTATTTGGTCAAGTAGAGAGAGTCTAGTTACTAGACTGTATAAGTATGGTGGTTAGGGATGTCATAAATATACTAGTGGTCCAGGGTAGCGATTTTCAACTTTTTAAAAAAAAATCTCATGGCACACATAAACGAATTACTAAAATTCTGTGGCATGCCAATATATATATATTTTTGCTGATCTGACACACACAAAAAGGGGTATGCTTCAAAGTGACTTTTTAAAAAAACAGGTGCTGCCCTGCCTGGCATGGCTCAGTGGTTAGGGTGTTGGCCTGCAAATCAAAGAGCCACAGGTTTGATTCCCAGTCAAAGGCATGTACCTGAGTTATCCCTTAGCCCAGTTGGGGCTTGTGCGGGAGGCAATCGATGTGTCTCTTTCACTTTGATGTTTCTCTTTCTCCCCCCCCACCCCCCACTCTCTCTAAAAATCTGTGGAAAAAATATCCTTAGGTGAGGATTAACAAACAAAACAAGAAAATCCAGTGTCTATACTTGTATATAAGGATTTTTGGTACCAAGAATTAACTAATCAGATGCAACCTTATGCAACATAATAAGATACAACTCTAAAAATATGACCTATATATTTATGGTTCACAACAGGGCATTCACACCAGATGGCTATTGTGTTGGCTGTGTGTTTTTTGTTTGTTTGGTTGGTTTGTTTTTTGACAATCTAAGGGAAAAGATGTTAGTGGCCTTAGGTAGTCAGATATTGCATGTTTTAAAAATTCTTGCAACCCACCAGTTGAAAATCGCTGGTCTAGGGGCATGAAGGTGTTAAAGCTTCTCTCAGAATAGCCCAAGCAGCTCCTAGGAAATAGCTTCACAGGCAGGATGTGGCAAACCAGTGCGAAAATGAGAGCCTTTCTCCTTTGGAAGAAGAGGAAGTGGGTGGGGAGAAGTGAAGAGGAAGAGCTTGGTGGACAGATCTTTTTATCTGCTGCTGTAAGAACATGCATCCCTTTTGAATGCCAGGCAGAGCAGGTAGAATTTTGACCCAAAGTGACCAAGGTCCAATGGATGCTTAATAATGCTGGTTTTGCAAGTTTTCTTGTTTTTTCTCTACAGCTCAAGTTTAATAAACTCATTTAATATGCAGTGGAATACTGTTTTGGTAGATTTTGTTTGTAATCTTGATCATTAGTATATTCTTTAATGCTCCTTGAGGACTCACAGTTAATGTGAAGTGTCATCCAGAGATCACAGCTTTTGTAACCAAGAATAAGTTAGAAGAAATGCCTTTTTTTTTTTTTTTTTTAGAAAAGTGTCTCTTCAGTGTGTGTACCTGCTTTCCTGTTTTAGAACATATTCTCACCCATTCTCTGACCAGGTGTTCATAACAGTCCTTTGTGATACAGGACAAGAGTCTGCTTCTATCTATCTATTTATCTATCTATCTATTTATTATTTTCTCAGTATTTCAAAGACAGTTTTTGCTTTATTT
>NW_006295825.1:665880-671518 GCF_000327345.1 Myotis davidii | reverse complement strand
CTTTCCCTGCTTTTGTGGGACGATCTAAACAAATTTCAGAAGAATCGAGAAGACCAATTTCTACATCATCTGGAGTAATTAATTCTAGTGGTTGGAGTTAATCATGATGAGGTAATTCATGAAGTACACAGTAGAAAAAAAGCAGTTGATGAGACTTCATCCTCAGTGCGATTTTTTTAGAGGCATTCTTCTGGCAATGCCTTTCAAAGTTAAACATGGGCTTTAATGGTGGGAAAAATGTGAGGTTATCCTTTGGTATGGTGTCAATTATGTGTAAGTGGCCCTAGGTATATTTTTGCAGATAGGATATAGACTTAATAGGTGTATTAACACGGGAAGACTTAATGACTGTAACAGACCTCAACTCCATCATTTTTTTAATACATAAACTATCATATATTTACAAAAACCCATTAGTAAAATAGCATAATATGAAAAATTAATATCATTATAAAATATTAACAGGAACATAATGAATATAAAAATGACAATTTGGGAAGAAGTGCACTTCCATTTAATGCAGATGAGGGATGTTCAGGGTAAGATGCTCAGTTATCAGCAGAACTCGGTTCAGGGTTATTTCTTTGACCAGGTAACGATAGGTTAATTATCTAAAAGATACCTGGGCTTCCAAGGATCTGGAAAGCTGAGCTCAGCAGTTTTTACACTTCAGATTTCTATATACTTTTTGTCTCAAAAAAGGCAGTAATTCCTGAGTTGTACACCTCTTGACTCCATCCCTATAAAGGTTCCAAATTGGAATTTGTTCACTTATCAAATGTCTGCATCGCATAAGCACATTTTAGGTGATTCATCAAATGTCTGCATCGCATAAGCACATTTTAGGTGATTTGACCCCAAAACTGCATGCTTAAATTGCATCCCAGTCAAATTGTGATATCTTGCATGTATTTTAGATGTTTAAATATAGGGGTGGGAAAAAAGTAGCTTTGTTGTTGTGAGTATGTGAAACATGGAGTTTATTCTTGTATTATTATTTATTATTGTATTGTTTTCCAGATGAATAATTGTAAACCTACTTTTGCCCACCCGTGTATTAAAACAAGTATTTTTATGGCATTTTTTTAGAAGCTAAGATGTCAGGCTGCTCTTTGCTGAGCCTTAACCCTCCTGAGGCATTCTAGGCTGGTGTGCTATGGCCATCTTTTGTTAGTTTTACTTAAGATTTTTATTTTTTATTAAGATGTAATTGACATATAACACTGTGTGAGTTCAAGATGTACAATGTGTTGATTTGACACTTTTTTCTGTTAATCCTCACATGAGGATATTTTTTTCCATTGCTTTTCAGAGAGTGGAAAGGAGGGAAGGAGAGAGAGGAGAGAAAGAGAGAGAGAAAGAGAAACATCAGTGTGAGAGAGGCACATCAACTGGTTGCCTCCTGTATGCACCCTGACATGGGGGCAGGGAGCAAACCCAAAATCCAGGTACATGCCCTTGACTGGGAATCGAATCCTTGACCCTTCAGTGTGCCCACTAATGCTCTGACCACCGAGCACAGTGGCCAGGGCTGATTTGACACATTTATGTACTGCAGTAGGATTACCACCATAGCAGTAACTAACGCCTCTCTCATGTTGCATAATTATCATTTTTCTTTTGTGGTGAGAACATTTAAGGCTCAGTCTCTCAGCATTTTGAAGTATATAATTCAGTATTGTTGACTATAATTGCTATGCTGTGCATTAGATCTCCAGAGCCTATCAATATTCTAACTGCAAGTTTGTACCCTTTGATCAACATTTCATCAAAACCTAATTTCTCGGCATGGTGTGCTGTGCCCTTTATAGTGTACCCTGGCTTACCTACCAGCCTCCACTGGGCTCTCTTCTGGATGCGTCTACTCTCTGGCCACTTGGAACAGCTTGTAACTTTCAGTACCTTTTTGTTCATGCTGAGGCCCAAGCCGGGGTGCCTTTTTCTCTGCTGCAAAAACTGATATCCTTCAGGTCTAAACTTGGGCATTACATATTCTAACTTTTACTTTCCCTTCCGCATCTTAGATGGAACTCGAGTCTTTTTTTTCTGTTTCCATAGCTCACTGTGCCAACCTCTCTTTCAGCATTATGATCTACCTTACTCTGCAGTTGTTGCTGTACTTGATAGTATCCTTCCTTGTTTTTCTCTTTTTCATCTCTGTCTGTCTCCCTGTCTATTATACACACAGAAACTGAGATTGCCTGGTGAGGGCAGGGACCGCATCTTTCTCATCTACACCTTCCTAGCCTCTAGCATAGATAGTGCCTCTTGCACAGTGGATGCTCCATAATAAATCTGCATTGCATTTCCACAGCTGTAGGCATAAATGGGTGTAAGCCAGATGTCTGCTCAAGTTCCCTATCTCTTGTCCTCTTCTGATTTGGAGCAGTTTTAGAGGTTTACATTCTCATGGTTACTTCTGCTTCTGTGGGACTCACGTTTCCCTTTCTGGGGTTTTTCTCTTCTTTTTTGCTCTGTGTTGAACCAGCTTGGAGTTTGGCCCCTTTTCCCTGGTTTTCACCAAACAACAGTAAGAACAAAATATACACAAAGCTATTTGTGTCCATGGCAGATTGGATTTGAAGTCTGGGGTGGGGAGAATTATTATAGCAATAAGGACAACTTAAAATCTAGTATTAGATATTTTCGGCCTTAAATGACCTATGCCATTCTGCCATGCTGCATCCTTTCTTCCTCTCTTGCTACCTCATAGCCACTTCTAAAACAAGCTTCTCCCATTTCATTCTGTAGCATAATTTAGCTCGCCAGCTCTAACTCTACGTGCTGCTGCTCAGGCCTGCTTCTGCTTATGCCAAGACTCAGGGGCAAGCCCTTCTTAACCATGGACAAGCTTTCTGGTCCTTCGGCAGCCACTGCTGTGAGGTGGTTGGTTAGCACAAACATTCTCTACCCTGCGCCTTCTTTCAGAAGATAGAAGCAAGCACTGTCAGTTTGGGTTTTAATTAAATTTTGTTTTCTCTGGTTCATGATATTACTTCTGTTAGGTAGGTTGTGACCCTACCAAGCCAACTGCTATTAATTTGAGGGCCTGACTAGTAGTTTTCCACGCACTAGAGTGAGGAGGTGAATTGCCTAGGTGAGCACTTGTATAGATTTCTAGCCCTGATCCTGAGATCAGGACTCCCTGCCCATTGCTAGAGAGTGATCTAGGGAGTGGGATTTTCCCTAGAGATGAGGTTTGTTCACCCGTGTACTTTGGGCAAGGAGAAGGGCCAAACGTGTTGTTTTTGTATTTAAGGGAGGAAACAGTCCTGGGGAATCAAGATTCCTCAATACGGACTAGAATTGGATAGGTTTTGAGTGCTGTGATTCTTCTGACTCTATCTTCCGGCCCTTAGCTGTGCTTCTGGGCACCTACTGGGTGTTGATCTTTTTGTCCTAGGGGACTTGATTTTTCTCATAGTTTTGGATTATGCGGTCTAAGGTTTGGGTCACATTGGGCCCTCTACCTCTTCATCTGCATCTTTGATTCACAGAGCAGTATGGGCCATAATTACATAAGGTATTTCTAAAAGGTCGGGTTCTCAAGAGCAGGGAATGGGTGGGGTCAAGTACAGCATATTCCTAAGGCCTCAGTCAACCAGCTTGTTCTTTCAGGAGTAGCCAGCCGTGCTCATTCTGTGGCACCACCAGACCCAAGGCTCCCTTTGTTTTTCTGATGGTGACCACATATTTACTGTATTTTCTATCTAGGTTTTCCTTGGTGCTTTCTTCCTTTCAACACTCCCTGCCCTTCCTTTCTATCCTTCTCTCCCTCAGTAGTGCCCTGTTTTTTTTTTTATGGCCAGCAGAATTTTTATTGCTTTTACGAGTGCTTTTACCTGGGCAGTGTCCTGTCTCTTCCCTTTCTACCCTAATCAAAATATGTCAGCCTTGGATGTTCCTCTGAAGGGAGTTCTTCTTTGAGTAGATTTAATTTGCTATCCTTACAGGAACTTTGACCTTTTAGTAGAACACAATCCTTTACCTCAAAGACATAAGTCACTAATGGGTAAATACCTGGTTTTAAGGATGAGCTGGTGGGGGATTTGTTTGAAGAACGTAAACTCTTCAGCAAGGTACAGAGAAAAGATCAAGCTTTGAAGTTCCAGCCCTCACCTTGGGTAAATTACTTAATTGCTTCTGGTCTCCATTTCCATATTTGTAAAATGGGAATAACATACCCTGTTTTTTAAAAAGATTTTAAATTGATTTTTAAATCAATTTAAGTAGAAAAGGAGAGGGAAGGATGAAGGGAGCAGGGAGGAAAGTAGAGAAAGAGAAATAAAGGGAGAAAGAGAAAGAAACACTGATGTGAGAGTGAAATATCAATCAGCTGCCTCCTGCACGCCCCCTACCTGGGATAGAGCGCACAACCTGGACATGTGCCCTGACCAGGAATCAAACCGACAACCTTTCAGTGCACAGGATGATGCCCAACAAACAGCCACACTGGCCAAGGTACAACATACCTATTTTTTAATGTTGTGAGGTTTAAACAAGTTAAGTTCACCTCTTAACTATATCTCAATTTCATTACCAGACTGTTATATCCCTCTTTGCCTCTGTTAGGTCTGATCAAATAATTGAATGGATACCCCCGCCCCTGGGAATTGACCTTTAGACCACTTCACAACCCCTTTTGCTTAGACCACATCCCACTTGCTAAGACCATTATCTTTCCCTTCAGGACCTCCCCAGAGAATTCTCCACCTAGAAAAAGCCCACCTAGAGTCCTTTAAAATCTCTGATTCCTTGTCCCTGGGTTCTAGTGTCATTTTGGGGCTCACCCTATCTGGTTTTCCAGATGACTTAATAAATTCATAATTCTTTACCCCTTTTGGCCTCATGTGTTCCTACAGCGACCATAATAGCCCCTATCAAGTAAATGTCACATTCCATTTTGTCTTCTATCTTCTTACCGCCCCCCCAACCTCCACCCCCCACGCTCCGTCAAAACTCCATTACTTTTCCTTTTTGTATTTCTAGAAAGACTGATCCTTTAGGAATTAATTCATAGGTGGCTAATGTGAAACAAATTATGACCACTGGGGCAACAGGAACCGTAGGATGTTGGTTCTTTCAAGTAACAATATGACACCCCCTCTCTGACTCAGGTTGTTGTTTAATATTTAAGAGGAGTCTATGTGAGTGGGTAGTCCTATCACTCCAGAGGTTTCTTTGTGTGTGTGTATGGGTGTGTTTTTCAGTGAGTCTGTCTGCGGAAACATGCTGTGGGAAGGTAATTTATTTGATTTCAGAAGGCTGTTTGATTCCAAGGGGTAAGTTGATTTTTATTTTTAAGGTTATTTTTATTCTTATTTGTCTCTTTTTAATTAAACTGGTTTTCTTGACTTTTAATTTGTTTATTGTTTGGAAGCCATTTGATCTAAAGTGAAATTAAAGATAACCATCTGTCTTAAATTCTCATTTTTTTCCTTTACTTTTGTTTTATTTCTCCAATACTTACTCTTTGCTTATAATATTCTTAATTCCAGTTGTATACCATTGTCTACAGAGTGGACCTTATTAGAATGACGTTTTTCCTTATGAAAAATTTTTAAATTTTAAATTAAACTTACTGGGGTAACTGGTTAATTAAATATAATTTTCAGTTGTACAAGATTATAATTCAACA
>NW_006295825.1:662406-665807 GCF_000327345.1 Myotis davidii | reverse complement strand
TACAAAACTTACTTTGATTACTCTAGCATATCCTGAATTACAGAGCCATCTGTCTCCTAGGCACTTTGTGAGAATTAGTGGACCTCTGGGACAATCTTTGTTCCATAGTCTTTTTTTTTGGGGGGGGGGGGGAAACCAATTAAAGGCAATAAAAGTAGTATTTAATAAAATTGGACATTTTTTCAAATACTTATTTATTGCATGAAAATGAAATTGTAGGAATTTCATCAGTAAATTGAAGCTAACAGTGGTACTTACATCATGTGAGTTGCCGGTTTGATTCCTGGTCAGGGCACATGCCTGGGTTGTGGTTTTAGGAGATTAAAGGAGCTCATCCTCATTTAACAGAATACCTGGCACAGAGCAGGTATTTTATTAACATTTGATTTAACTGTCAAATGTTATTCTTAACTAATAATTAGCTGACAGTAGGATAACTATTAAATATTCATTTAGCACTTTAAATGATTCTTTTTTTTTACATTATACTCTCAGTCTCTATGTTCACTTTTTATTGATCATCACATCATTTCCCTCACTACCTCTCCTCTTCCCCATGTACATTTAAAAATACATATATTTTTATTGATTTCAGAGAGAATGGGAGAGGGAAAAAGAGATAGAAACATCAATGATGAGAGAGAATTACTGATTGGCTGCCCCCTGCACAACCCCTACTGGGATCGAACCCCTGACTGGAATAGAATCCGGGACCCTTCAGTCCGCAGGCCAACGCTCTATCCATGGAGTCAATCCAACTAGGGCCCCCAAGTACATTTTTAATGGGTGTGGAAATAGGACCAGAAAGGGAGGTAACTTGCCCAAGATCTCACAAATGGGGAGTGGTATAAGATGTGGATCAAGGGGTTGCAGCCTTAGTCTTGGGTGCTGTTACCTCTTAGCTTGGGTCTTTCTGCCTTTACTTTCCTCTTTCTGTCCCAAGAGCATTCCTACTTGTCAAGTGGCCCAGGGGAGAGAGAACTTTACAACTCCCTGGGCTCTCTGGTGAGGATAACCACCTGCACTGGGACCCTTTCTTTCCTTCCAGCACAGTGATTGGTTGTCATCCTCTATGCTCTCTCCTGGCAGAGACAGGGCTTGCCAGGCTAGAGCAAGGCTCAGGTTGGTGACACCTGGCTTGTGTTTGGCACGCAATTATGGCCCATTCCTGTTTCGAGTTTGGCTGTTTGAGGACCTCATTCCTTTGTCTGACACCACCACCCTCCCCCTTCAGTCATTTCTTTAGTTCAGCTTTCCATTTCAGTGACTGTCAGGGTTGGAGGTGGCAGTGTGGGGCCTTGAAAGGAGTCTGTTCTGCGAGATCTATCACCATTAAGCTGTATGACCTTGTCCTCTCTGGACCTGTTTTCTTTCCTGTAAAATGTGTTGAATCATGTTGTCTTTAAGGTCCCTGCCGATGCTACTGCTTTTTGATTTAAACCACTGAGCCACAAATAAAGGATTCCAGTTGTGGTAGAGTAATTAGGCTTAGCAGATGGGCAAGCTGAGAGGGGAGGAGGTCTAGCCCATAGGATTTTCTTCTCCCCACCCACTTCCTTGTGCTTCCCTGGTGTTTTTAGAACACAAATGACAACCCTTGTTTTTTTTCATGTTCCTTCTTTTATTCTGTGTTCCCATTTCAAACCTATAAACTCCTTGTATCTCGATGAACTTGTGTAAGACAGCCATGGTGCAGAATTCACGTTACAGTGTGTGGTTTTCTCTCTGCTGTGGTGAACTTGATGGGGCCAGAGCTCATCACACCTGGTCCTTGGAAAGGGCTGTATGTGTGTGTGTCAGAGATTTATTGTGCTGGGCTCCAGTGTCCTTTCTCAATCCCTGGTTCTGTTTGCTGTTTTTCACTTAAACCCAAAAATTATGAAGGACTTAGGTTCTTTTTTTAAAAAATACATTTTATTGATTTTTTTACAGAGAGGAAGGGATAGAGATAGAGAGTCAGAAACATCGATGAGAGAGAAACATCGATCAGCCACCTCCTGCACATCCCCCACTGGGGATGCGCCCGCAACCCAGGTACATGCCCTTGACCGGAATCGAACCTGGGACCTTTCAGTCCGCAGGCCGACGCTCTATCCACTGAGCCAAACCGGTTTCGGCAAGGACTTAGGTTCTTGCCCTCTGAGTTTTGGAGATTTGTGGTGTAGTGCCCCTCTCTTTCTGTTTCCTTTGTTTGAGACATTTCACCTTGGAACGGTAGAAATAAGCCATGTTGAACATCATCAACTCCCTTTGCCAGAGGAAGCAATACTGAATACTGTTAAATTATTGAGTGATTTCTTTATAATAAGTACTGAAAGCCATTTTGATTTCAGAATTTTCTTTTCACCTTCAGAAAAAAAATCTTGTCTTTCACTCTATGAAACAGTTTTTAAAGACTTTTAGAGGATTTTAAGAATTATTAAAGGAAAGGCAGTATTTCTGGATCCTGCTATTGCTGCCTTGGTTCCTGCTCCTTATCCTCCAACCTACCCCCACCTGTCCTAACAGTGGTGTAGAAATGTGTTGAAGCTTCAGTATTTCTTCCCATTAGTTTTCTATTTTGATCCTCTGCTGCTGATGTAAGCATAGAGTTGTTACTCTCTTTTACAGAAGAGAAAATGGAGATGCGACAAGGTTAAATGACTTGTGCATGGTCACCCAGCCAGTTGCTGACCACCTGTGGATTAAGGATCCAGGATCCCAGATTACTAATGACTTGTTTATCTGGCAGCACTATCCCACCCTGGTCATTAGGAGGGTCTTGTCACCACAGCTTACAATACAGTCTTTGTGTGTCTCTCCCGTGCTTTACCTTCTGAAAGCACAAAGCAGGAGTCAGTGCCTTATTGGAAGGTTAGGTGGTTAGACAGTACAGCATAGGAGGTAGAAGAGGGAGGAAGGTGGCACAATGCCCAGATTTAGTTTTCTTTTCCTGAGGTGGGGGAATTACTTATTTCTATAGAGAATTGGGAAAATGAACAGTCAGCATTCCCCCCACACACACCTTTTTTTTTTATAAAAAAAAAACCAAGTGGGTGGTGTCCCACAGTGGGACAAAAGTGTAATGAACACTGTAATGAGAAGGTATCTTAAGACTGACACAACAGTGCTGGAGAGGATGTGGAGAAAAAGGAACACTTGTGCACTGCTGGTGGGAATGCAGACTGGTGCAGCCACTATGGAAGACAGCATGGAGTTTCCTCAAAAAGCTACAAATGGAACTCCCATTTGACCCTGTGATCCCACTTCTAGGAATATATCCCAAGAAACCAGAAACACCAATCAGAAAGGATATGTGCACCCCTATGTTCATAGCAACACAATTTACAATAGCTAAGATTTTGACACAGCCTAAGTGCCCATCAGAAGATGAGTGGATTAAAAAACTGTGGTATATCTCC
>NW_006295825.1:661402-662229 GCF_000327345.1 Myotis davidii | reverse complement strand
AAAAAAAAAAAAAAAAAAGACTGACACAACAAGCAGGCAACTCCATAGAATGTAACAGGATTTATGATAGGGTAACTTACTTACAGGAAGATTGGGTCAGAATGCAGATTATTCTCCCCTAACAGACCCTAGTT
Organism: Myotis davidii; assembly: GCF_000327345.1. NCBI lineage: Eukaryota > Metazoa > Chordata > Mammalia > Chiroptera > Vespertilionidae > Myotis > Myotis davidii. The sequence goes on along the minus strand of NW_006295825.1, from coordinate 662,095 downwards.
ACAATACTTTTTTTGTGTGGCAGTTTTATAACTTCGTTGGACAATCGGCGGTTAGTTCTCGTCCACATTAACTGTCTGTAGATTTTTAAAAGTAGTGACAGGCACATAGATGACCAATGTATAGAGCTTGTTTGGTGAATCTTCATCCTCATTACATTTTCTGGACAAACATACCTGGATACAATATGGGACATTCCTTGTTCCTTTGGCCCAGACAGCTTTGTTCAGCCCGGTGTCAATGCGCATGTTGGGAGTCCCCATCTCTTCATGGCAAATTTTCGGGTCTCCTTGAGTGATCACTGGGTTCACTGGCTCTTGGATCTCCAAGGAGGTGCAAGGTCAGCTACTGTCTGGGGCCGCCCAGCAGGAGCTACAGAGAGATCTGCAGATTCCTCCTCTTTGTATGGGGTTTGGAAGTGCCCAGATGAGGCCCAGCTGTGAAGCAAGGCAGACTACTGCTGCTGGCCTTGGGTCTTCTTTTGGAAGCTCTGGGGCTCTCAGACAATTTGGCAGGTTTTAGGTGGAGAAAGGACAGTCCATTCATATGCAAAAGCTGCTGCACACAGCTTGGGTGTGGTTGTAAATTGGGTTGGGCCGGGTCTCTGGGAATCACCAGGGCGGAGCAAACAGCAATGGCTGCCAATCAGCCCTGCACTGGGGAGGTCCCCACGTCTCCGCGTCCTGCGCCCCCGC
>NW_006295825.1:655799-661353 GCF_000327345.1 Myotis davidii | reverse complement strand
CAGTTCTGGGTGGTAGTTGTTCTGTCTTTTAGTTGTAATTTTGATGTGGTTGTGAGAGGCAACAAGTACAGGTGTTTACTTAGGCCGCCATTTTGGTTCTTCTCCTCGCCACCCTTCTTTGCAGGAGCCATCGTGCCTGGCAAGTTGGAAAGAGCCTACAATAGTTTTTTGATAGTATAACTCTAATGATTGACAAGACAAAGGGGCAAAGAATGCAGTAATACCAGGGGCCGTCCTTCCTGGTGGTCTTATGATAGGTGATTGTTTATAATTGATTAGAGGCCTGATGCATGAAAATTTGTGCAAGAGTAGGCCTTCCCCCAGCTGCCGGCACCGGCTTCCCTCCAGCACCTGGGACCTGGGCTTCCCTCCTCCAGCCATCAGCAGTCACTCAGGACCCAGACTGGCTTTCCTGTGGCTGCCCGCAGGTACCCAGACTGGGGCTGGCTTCCCTCTGCCTTGGCTTCATCAGGAAGGACTCCTGGTCCAGTCTAATTAGCATATTTATTAGCCCTTTTATTATTATAGGTACTATCATCAGTTTTGTTATTTATCCCAGTTGTCATGCTGTAACTGGACAAGTAATGAGTCCGTGCTGCCTGTCACTACTTGAGCCAATTAAGCAGAGACAGGGTTGAATCATATCTGAGCGTTTATTCCTATATTGCCGGCAGCATGGGAGAGCAGCAGGTTATCCACAAAAATCTTCTCTGCAGCCCACCATAAGTCAGCTGCTTATATAGGCATAAGTACAAAGGAAAGTGGGCAAAAGGGTAGTTTACAGATATGCAAAAGGACTAGGGGTCTTCAAAGGGTTTAGTGATGTGCAAGGGCTGGAGTTACAAGGGGAAATAGCCGAAGGGAGTGCCAAAATTAACAGGTAAGCAGGCTGGAGATTTGCAAAGGCCTGCAGGTATGCAAAAAGGGCTGAGGATCTTCAAAGGGCTGGCAATTCTGGTTTCTGTAACAAATGTTTGCTAATCTTTTTTTGATAATAGGCAGCTCCAAATGGGGAGGAAGGATTGCATCTCCAGGTCAGGTCCAGCCAGGGTGGAATGTGCCTTCTTTAATCAGAATAAAACAATCATGGTTAACAGAGCATGGTTACTATTTCTTACAATACTAGCTGGTTCCCCAACATTCTGTTTCTGCCCCATTTCAATGCCACTCTGGCTCTTACTAATGAAAATATGTATGGCTACATCTTAAGGAGCACAGATAGTCATCAATCTTTGATATGCTTTACTAAGGACAGTGAGGTTGGTCAAAGGTCACATGAAACAAAAAAATGAAATTGAATCCGGGACACAGAGATGGAGTTAGTTTGTTCACACCTACATCTATACAGGTGGAAATTCTTGTGGCCATTGTTACTTGCAAGGGATTGATGTGCAGGGGAAACAGGATTGCATCTGGGGCAACGGGCTCTTCATGTAGGGTAACCATCTTCATGTCTAATTGAGCCTGGTGTGTTAAATGCCTACACTAGGAACTTACCTATGTTTGCAAGTTGCCTCCCTTGAAAGCATTTTGAATATTTTGAAGAGGTTACACAGCATCATGGTTAAGGTTAGAGATTCTTTCTGCCCAGGTTTGAATCCTGGCTCTGCCACGTACTCTCTTTGTGACTTTGGACAAGTTATTTCACCTGCCTGTGCTTGAGTGTGCTATCTGTTGTAATTTTAGGGTTGTCGATTAAATGCATGAATGCATATGAAACAGAAGAATACACAGTCTTCCTTCCCTCTCTTCCCTATATCCACTCAGTGGATGTGTGTTTGACAATACCTTTTGGAGTTGCATTTCTAGCTGGCCTGATGAGCCCTCCAGGCAACTGTAACAGCAACTAAGTTTTAGATAATGGGGTCAGCATTTGACACGTGTTTCTAAATGTTGTCATCAATGGGCTCCTTTGTGGAGAGACCTGAAAGAAAGGAAACCAGAGGGTGTGCACAGTGCAGTCCAGTCACACTGTCCCAAGTCCTACCTGAGGGTCTGGGGGCAGCTGAGACTTAGTTGAGCCTTTTAGTAGAATGAGAATATTGACCAGCCGTCCTTGCCTGCTGGGGCTTCATAATAAAATACTACAGACTGGGTGGCTTAAACAACAGAAATGTGTTTCCTTACAGTTCTGGAGGCTTGAATTCTAAGATAAGAGTGCCAACGTGTGCAAGAGTGTAAGGCGGCCACCAATTCTGTCTGATTATGACTCCACTTATATAACCTTATTTAATCTTAATTACCTCCTAAAAGTCCCATTTCTAAACATACTTAGGGTGGGGGGCCCAATTCAATCCATAACATCAGCTTTCCTTCCCCAGAGTTTCCCAGTGAGGAAAATTGGTAAGTTCAGCCTGTGTCCTCTTTGGCTCCATGTGCTGTGTTATTTGTAAAGCAGTGTTGGATCTTCCCATACACTGGGGAGGCATTAGGTCTCCATCTTCCCGCCTTCTTGTGGATTGGACTAGAGTGTGAATAAAGAAAGGAAATTATACTTGCTTCTACCCTCTAAGCTCAGAAATGGTGTGTCTCTGAGTGTGAGTGTGTGTGTGCGTGCGGGGGGGTAAGGGGGGTGGGGGGGCACACAAACATTCTGGTATGTGATGATGGCCTGTCTTGTCACCTGTGGTGTTTGTTTAGACTAGGACTGAAATAAAATGAAACAGTGGAAGCTCTCTTTACCACCCCCCTCACCACCCTCTTATCGAACTCCCAGGAGTAATGAACATTTTTCAGTTCTCTCTGTAAAACAGTGATGCCCACAGCATGCTGAATGCACAGCTAGCAGGCTGCTCTCTGCCTTGCCCACTCACTTTAGCACCCACTGGTTGAATTATGTGCTTACCAAGAACCAGTTTGTTCCCAAAGCCATTTGTACAGTTTTAGCTGGTATTTGTAATTAAGTAATATATTTAAATATTGGAAAAACTGATGAAATGTGGCTGCAAAGGAGGTGGTTTTCTTTCTTTTTCTCCCTCCTGTGAACACTAGTTAAAAGCTATGGAAAGACTCAAGTTCAAGTCACTAAAAAACATTATTACTCTCCAATTAGATGAACATTAAGATTGGGGAAATCATAAAACTGTTAGAATTTTATTCCAATATTACTCTGTGTCTGCATTTTTATTTCTTTTTAAAGAACCAGGAATTGGAAATGATAGACATTGTTCTGCTTCATGTGAGAAAGATGATGTCAGACTCTTACTCAAAGAGAGGGCCTTGCCCTATGTTAAAAGATGTGTGAACGAATGTATATTTATATATATTGTGCAAAAATAAAAAAATTAGGTATATCTTTTTATGGTTTCTTGCTTTATTTTGATTAACCTGGTTTCTGACTTGATCCCATTGGAAAAGAGAATGTCTACTGCTCTGGTTCAGTTTAGAGCCTCTTTTGATGATTTGGTTTGATTTCAGTTTAGTGTTTTTAGGAAATAGATTTTACTTTGTACATGGTGTCAAATTAATACAACCAACACTAGTGGGGCTTTTGAAATTGGGCTTCTGAAGCAAATTAAGATGGCTCATTCTGGAGTCACCTTCAGTTCAGTAGTTTCCTTGGTTCCTCTTGCAGACTCACAGCATATTGAGAGTGACCTAATTCCCGTGTTTTACAAATGAGGAAACTGAGGCCTTGTCAGTGGTAAATTGTGTAGGGTGGCAGAGTGAAGAGGGCAGAGGCATAGTGATGGAACCTTCCCCTCCTGCCTCTTCCATTGGGTGGACTTCTCTGGTGACAGTATTGACCTGTGCTCTCCCCTTTGTGACAGGACCAACCTGGAGGCTTTGCAGAAGAAGCTGGAGGAGCTGGAGCTCGATGAGCAGCAGCGGAAGCGCCTTGAGGCCTTTCTTACCCAGAAGCAGAAGGTGGGGGAACTGAAGGATGATGACTTTGAGAAGATCAGTGAGCTGGGTGCTGGCAATGGTGGTGTGGTGTTCAAGGTCTCCCACCAGCCGTCCGGCCTGGTTATGGCCAGAAAGGTGAGGCTGCCTTTAAAAAATAAAATGACTGAATCAAGTTTGCTGGGTAAACATGTAATTGATTTATCTCTTAGAAGACCTGAGGGCCTGGGGCAAGGGTAGAAGGAAGACTGACTTTTCACTCAGTACCTTTTGTGCTATTTGAATTTCAAACTCGTGTTATCTATCAGATTATTGGTAAACACATTAATGGTGTGTTAGTGTATCCCATCCCCAGACTGGAAAATAATAGCAAGGGATCCTTCGTGTGTGCTATTTATCAAGTGCAGGAGAAGCTGCTTTCATTTACCCAGCCCCAGTGAAGCACAAAGCACCCACTTTAAGTTGTTTCCCCTTGCTTCAGCCCTGCCAGTGGTTCCCCTCATTTCCCTTCAGTGTAACATCTCTGCTCCCCACCATACGGCATGAAGTCTTCCCTTCCTATCTACCCTGGTGGTCCTCTTTCTGAACACAGCCCCTTGCTCCAGTGCAGCTGGACTCTTCCATGTTTTTAGCACGTGGTCCTTCCTGTCCATATATTTTTGCTTGTGCTATTCATCATTTCAAAGAGTCTGCATGTTCAAGGCCCACCTCTTGTCTAGCTTGCACTAGCTGCTGCAGCCCACTGATAAGCACTGCTTACCTCCATGTCCTCTGGCACTCCTGGTCTGTGGCTCTTTTTAGAAGTTCAGCCTTATTCGGAAACCATTTCACATTTCTGTCACCTGTCTCCCTGGCTGAAACGGGACAAACTAGGGGGGTATAAGGTGGCACCTGAGGACTTGACTAAATCTCAACCACATTAGGCTTCTGAGGCCAAAAAGAAATCTCTTGGGCAGCTTAGGTCAGCATACCCAGTTCCTCATTTCTTTCTACTCCTACAACCCTTGAGAATCAACCAAGTTCTCAAGGCCACTTTCCTTTCATCTCTCAGCTTCACAGGTCGTTTTGGGGAGAAACCTGTCCTTCAGCTTTGTTCTTGGGAGGGTGAGTCCTTCTTTCTCAGTTTTGGCTCCTAGGAGCAGAGGCACAGCTGGCCCTCCCTTGGTTACAGGTCCTCCAGTGCTAGCATCTACCTTGGTATGTTGGCACTCAGTGCTTTGGTTGAGAGGAAACTTGTTTGTTAAAACTTGCCTGTTTCCTCTTACCCTACTTTAAGAGCTTAAGCATTTAAGAAAGTTGCATCCATCCATCCATTTATATGTTTTTAAAGTATATTTTATTGATTTTTAAAAAAATATATTACTTCTGCCATGAAATAATAAGTTTCCTTTATCAATAACATATTTATTACCAGTGTTTGTTAACTGCTTATAGTATTAGCACTTAAACTTAGGATAAGCCACATTAAAAACATCCCAAGGGAGAGGGATAGAGAGTTAGAAACATCAATGAGAGAGAAACATCGACCAGCTGCCTCTTGCACACCTCCTACTGAGGATGTGCCCGCAACCAAGGTACATGCCTTTGACCCGAATCGAACCTGGGACCCTTGAGTCCGCAGGCCAATACTCTATGCGCTGAGCCAAACCGGTTAGGGCCATTTATATGTTTTTAAAACCTCTCTTCCTCCCACCTTTCTTTCCCTCGCTAA
>NW_006295825.1:649172-655672 GCF_000327345.1 Myotis davidii | reverse complement strand
CTTTCCCTAGCTATTTCACCTGGAGATCAAACCTGCGATCCGGAACCAGATAATAAGGGAGCTGCAGGTTCTACATGAGTGTAACTCCCCATACATTGTGGGCTTCTATGGTGCATTCTACAGCGATGGAGAGATCAGCATCTGCATGGAGCATATGGTATGTGACCACCTGTTGGCCTCTGAAGCCTGGGAGTTGGGTAGCTTTGGTCTAACACTTAGTCTGAGAGGTTCTGGGGTTATGAAAATGAGTGAGACAGTCCCTGCTCTCAGAGAGTTTATAATTTGCTTTAAGGGGAGCCTGAAGGGGTCTTTGGACATGTAGAGAGGTAATCCCACCTGATACACGACAGAGCATGTGAGAGGGCGTTTATGGGCTAATCATATATTTGTGAACTGCCAGTTTTTTCTTAACACTAACAGCCTGGACCTTTTTTCTCTTCCCACTGACTAACAATAAGTGTTAGCAACACTAATAATGATAAACTAATTTTTATTGGGTATACTATATCAAGCACTATCCTAAGCAAATTGATATTTTATTACATTTTCACAACAATCTTATTGTGTGCATGTTACAAATGAGGAAACAAGCTCAGAGAAATGGAATAATTTACCCAAGGTCATGCAGCTAGTAAGTGTTATTGGTAGAATTTAAATTGATGCAGTCTGACCTCAGTGCCTGTGCCTTGAGGAATCTACTGGATAGTGATTGGAGCTGTTTCCTTCTTGCTGCCTAGAACTTCAAAGAGAGAGAGGCTGGCTTCATGGTTGCTATTTTCTTCTGTCCCCATTAGGCAGCATGGCACAGGAGACTTCACCACAACAATCCAAACAGACAGTTTGTTTTGTTTGCCACGGTGTCTCTAAAGCCCAGAGTAGTCCTGGCACCAGCAGGTGCTCAATAATTATTTGTTTACTGGTTGTCCGCTCTCTCATCATGACCTTGGGCAAATTTCTTTATCTTTTTGATTCTTAGTTTTTTCATCTGTAAAATGGCCATTATTGCCCCAAACTAACATTTTGTGTTTCTGTGGTTTTTGGCACTTACAGCCTGTCAAGGATTTACATTAATTAATCAACGTGGGCTCAGCCTCACAAACAATTATTTATAGTGCCAGTTATGTGCAAGGTGCCACATGAGCTGAGAGGTAGAGACATTGGGAGTAGCATCTCTGCTCCTAGAGCTGCCCCACACTGATACTCCTCATTTGCTCAAGTGAGGAGTATCAGTGTGGACATGAGGGCTTTTGAGCACCAGGTATGTGTCATTTCATGCCTGCTGTCTTCTGATCCATCAGAAATTCTTTCTTCCAAATCTTCCACCCAGAATTCTTCCTTTAATAGGGCAAACAGGAGGCTATTTGTGGAGTGAGCATGGTTGAACTTCAGGGTGCTTGCTTTAGAGGTTAGGATTAGGTTCAAATATTGATAGGCATTGGCCTATTCATTTATTCAGACCTTGCTGGAAATTCTTGTAATAGCTTTACATGGCTTCTTGCGATGTAGAGGTCAGTCTGTTCAATTTACCATAAATTGACTTGCTTTGAGGCTTCCTCATTCTGGAATCCTTCATTTCTAAAACCCTTGGCCAGGGTCTGCATTTCCTAGAGATAAGCTGAATGTGCACTGCCCCATCTGAATTCTGATACCCCAGGGGTAAATGAGTGCTCCCTGATCAAAACAGGAGTGCTCTTGTCTTTGGGGAAGTAGATTTCTGCTCTGCTGGTAGCTGGGCAACCAGAGGTCTGGGGACTCAGGGTTGATGGTTCTCATGCAGTAGCAAAGCTTTTGAGCTCTTTTTTTTCCCTCTCCATAAATCATTTATCTCTTCTATAGAAAAGCTTCACAAAAGCACCATTGACTTGGTTAATAATCAGCTTCTAAAAATAAGCACAGTTTCAGCAGCTTTAGTTAGTGAAGGCAAGTCCTTGGCAACAGTGAAGCAGAATTAAAAGGTTGTGAGGTGAGTTGCAGGCAACTCTGGGTAATCCCGACTGTGGCTCATGCTTCTTAAATCTTGCTAATTCCATTGTTCACACTTAACTCTGATTATAGGTCAGATGGAGGTGAAAGGAAATATTTCCTTTTTATTAGAAATATTTACCACAACTCCCAGGGAAAGTGTAAACCAAGACAGTTAGCTACCCTCTCGGCTAGGCGGTAGAACCTGAGCACCACAGGGTTAGCTTTTCTACTCCATTCAAACCAGATTTTGACAGAGTTGTCTTGTTACCTTGTTTTAAGTCCTCCCTGAGAACTAGGCAGAGCCCTTCAAACAGAGGTTCTGAAACCGCATTCAGTTGGAAGCAAAATAGAAATGACTGGGAAACTTTCTTTACTGGGATTCCTCTTCCCATCAGTAAAGGAAATCAAGAGGTGCCAGCTGACTTGGGAGTGGTTACGTGGGCTATTTGTGTTGTCTTGGTTTGGACACCAGGAGCCTGTGGCATTATGAAGGCAGCCAGGCTCACAGGATGACTTGCACCTCACCCTGAGTAGGGCTCTTGGAAAATAAGCCTGTACACAGGGGAGTTCTGTTTGGTTCTAGAGCAGGGGTGGGCAAACTTTTTGACTCGAGGGCCACAATGGGTTCTTAAACTGGACCGGAGGGCCGGAACAAAGCATGGATGGAGTGTTTGTGTGAACTCATATAAATTCAAAGTAAACATCATTACATAAAAGGGTACGGTCTTTTTTTTTTTAGTTATATTCATTTCAAACGGGCCGGATCCGGCCTGCGGGCCGTAGTTTGCCCACGGCTGTTCTAGACTCCTAATTCCATCCTTGTATCTGTGTGGAGATTATAGCACTTCTGATTTTTTAGGTTGAATTTTACAGTCTTCTACCATGCTCTTTGGTGGACTGACCCGATCCACGATTAGGTAGTTGTGCTAGGGAGTTTATTATGATTAGAAGTGAAATATATTCAGGGTTGTTAGTGTACTTTTGAGAATCCACACCTGTACTATTTCTTTCTTTTTTATCCTCACCCAAGGAGTGAGGATATTTTTTCCATTGTTTTAGAGAGAGTAAAAAGGAGGGGGGAAAGGGATGCAGTTATTTCCAACTTAAAATACCCTGATGGGATTCCTATCCTTCTGCCTACATAAAGTCAAGTCTTGGTTCCTTAGTGGGGTGCTGTGACGTGGCCACAGCCGGCCATTTCCAGCCTGATCCATCACTGCATTTCTTCATGTATCCACAGTGAAATGAACCACTTGTCATTCCATGCAATTTAATGCTTCTGTGCTTTTGATCTTAGTGAAATACCCTCTTCTTTTCTCCCCTTGCTCCTCTCCTGTTCCAGGTGGGGAAATCATATTCATTCTTTGAATAAGATTATAGCTCAAATGCCATTCTTAAGTCAGAATTACTTTTCCCTTCTTCTGCACGTCTACAACACTTTTATATTTTTTATATTTTATTAAGAGATGTATATTTTCCATGTTAGTTTGTAAAGTTATTGAGAGCAGAAACTAGGTCCTTTTCATATCCCTATCTACCATAAACCTGACATAGCCCATGGCACTTGGTAGGATTTGTGGAACAAATGTATTGATTTCTATGACATTTTAAACATTTTCATTAATTATGATGTGTTAGGATAATACCAAATGTAAGTTGTGACTTTTATGATGGTGATAAAATGGCTAACATTGATTGAGCACTTACTGTGTGCTAGACATTGTTCTTCATGCTTTCTCTGATTAGCTTCTTTAATACTTATAATAGCCCTATGATTATTATAATAGCTTTATAATTATTATCACCACCAATTTATAAGTTGTTTAACTTGGTGGTCAAAGCCCTCTAGATAGTAAGCAGCAGAGTTGGGATTCAGATTTAGACAGTTTGTCTCTAGAGGCTGCACTACTAATCATTACACTATAGTGTCAGTACAGTGCAAATCAAGTTGTTATTTTGACTACTGAATTAGTAATTTAATGATTATTCACAGGATTTGAGTAACCCCCCCCCCAATGTTTTGCATTCATATAATATTTGATATCTGGATTTGCCATGTATGTGACTCACTTTCCTCATGAAGCTTAACACTTGAATGAATAGTTAGAAACATTATCACTAAATGGGCTGGTATTCTTATTCTTAGGATGGGGGTTCCTTGGATCAAGTCCTGAAGAAAGCTGGAAGAATTCCTGAACAAATTTTAGGAAAAGTTAGCATTGCTGTGAGTATATTGTGAAGTTTTTCTTCCAAGTCCCCTCATTGATAAGTTAATGACATGGTAGGAAATAGACAAGTGAGGAAGCTAGGAAGTGAGCAGGGTAAAGTTTGTAAGAAAATGGGGTTTACTCATTAGAATATTCCCTATACAATTCTTTCTCTCAAATTAAAATTAGAAAAGTGACCCTATGTTAAAATCTGTATCTTGAAAAATACAGTAAGGTATTCAAAAGAATTCTCATTTGTGGCATCAGAAAGCCTCTTTTTCATTGCTGATTTAGAAAGAAATGAATTCAAGTAAAGTGGTTTTTAAAAATAAATATATTTTTTATTGATTTTAGAGAGGAAGGGAGAGGGAGACAGAAACATCTCTCTCTCCAGAGAGAATCATTGATTGACTGCCTCCTGCATGTCCCCCACTGGGGATTGAGCCCACAACCTGGGTGTGTGCCCTGACCAGAATCGAACTGTGACCTTCTGGTTCATAGGTGGATGCTTAACCACTGAACCACACTGGCTGGGCCAAGTAAAGTGGTTTTTAATGTTGTTTAAACTTGCAATAACCAATTTTACTTAAAAATAATACTCTATATGCCATGTGAAAAGATGGTTTCTTGATAAGGCAGGTTGAAAAAAACAAAAGAAAGAATAAAAAAATTTGTGATGTTAGATAAAATATTTTCTAGGTCATTTTAAAATAGAGACATTGAGTATTTTCTAAACACCACCATTTCCATTTGCTATCTTTTCACATTCTCTTTCCTCTAGGTAATAAAAGGCCTGACATATCTGAGGGAGAAACACAAGATTATGCATAGAGGTAAGAACTTACTTGCTAGTTGTTATTTTTAAAATTTTAGCTGAAATCTAAAAGTTGTTGCATCCTCTTTTGTGTTTTGGTGTAAATGCCATTTAATAACATTTTTAATTTTTATTACAAGTCTTTGGCTATTTAGCTTGATGGCTGGAACAGCAAGTTCCATCCTCTTCTTGGTCTGTTGTGCACCTGTTACCTGAAGCTGTAACGGACATGAAGGGCAGCAAGCTCATCACAGAGACTCTGCTAGAATTTAGTTACCCAGCCCCCAGTGTCACTGACTGCTTGCTGGACTAGATTGTGCATAGGCCCAAAGCCATGACTAGATCTGAGTTTGACTGCAATGAGATTGTGGTTTCAATTACATCACAAAACACCTACGTTCTAAAGACACTGATGACTGTATGTTATTGAGGATGTGGAGCAGTTGGAACTCTCAGATACTGCTAGGTAGGAATGTAAAATGGTACAATTATGTTGGAAAACAGCTTATCAGTTTCATAAATGTTAAGCGTGTACCTACTATACATATATGTTCAGCTATCTCATTCCCAGGATTTAACCTAAAGAAATGAAAGTAGCCCAGCTGGTGTGGTTCAGTGGTTGAAATTGACCTATGATCCAAGAGGTCATGGTTTGATTCCCAGCCAGGGCACATGCCTCAGTTTCAGGCCTGTGCCTTGGGAGGTATGCAGGAGGCAGCTGATCAATGATTCTCTCTCATCATTTCTCTTTCTCTCTTCCTTTCCCTTCCTCCCTCTGAAATCAATAAAAATATATTTTAAAACAAGCAAACAAAAGCATATGTCCAGTCATATGAATGGACTTTTACATGAATATTCATATTGATTTTATTTGTAATAGCCAAAAACTAGAAACAACCCAAATGTCCATCAGTGGTTGAATGGATAAACAAATGGTGTTATATCCATAAAGAGGATACTACTTAGCAATAAAAAGAATAAATCATTGGTACATGGAACAATATGGATGAATCTTAAAAGAATGATGCTGAGTGAAAGAGACAAAAAAAATATACTGTGTGTTAGAAATAAGGCGAGCCCCCCAAGTCAGGGGTCCTGGTAGAACACAGACCAGACTTGGGAGCCAGGCAGCAGGCAAACATTTTTACTTCTACGGAGCAGGGTGCACACACATGGTCTGGAAGCGTGTGCACACCTGCTCGGCTCTATAATCCCTGAAACATGTGACCTGTCCCTTGCTCTTGATTAGAGCTCAGGTGCACGGCCTTTCCCGATTGGCTAATTCAAAGGGAGGGGTTGGCCGTTGCTGTTTCAAGATGGCGGCCCCCAGGAAGCTGCAAGCCATGCGGCCAACATGGCGGCTGCCAAGTCACGCAGCCCAAAATGAGGCTGTCTAAACTGTTCTTTGACAGAAAAGATGATTTGTTTATTCTCACATATGTGATTCCATTTATATAATTCCAGAAGTTGCAAACTAATCTGTAGTGACAAAATGCAAATCAATTTGTGTAGGG
>NW_006295825.1:646414-649141 GCF_000327345.1 Myotis davidii | reverse complement strand
GAATGAGGGAGGGAAAGGACAGGAAGAATTATAAAGGAACATAAAGAAACTTCTTGGGGTGTAGATATGTTTATAATCTGGATTGTGGTGATGGTCACATATATTCATCAAATGATAACACTTTAAGTATATGGATTTATTATATTAAAAGTATATACCAGTAAAGCTATAAAAAAGAAGCAAAAAAGTAAGTCAAGTTGCTGAAAACCAATAATAGAGAGTCTTAAAAACATCCAGGGAAAGGACAACCATTTTGGAAAACAGTTTGGTAGTTTCTTTAAAAATTAAACCATACAATTCAACCGCACTTTTCAATATTGACCTAAGAGCAATGAAAACATTTGTTCACACAAAGGCTTGTATACAGATGTTCATAGCATCTTTATTCCTGATAGACCCAAACTAGAAACAAACTCTTTTTGATATATTCAAACAACAGAAAATAACTCAACAATAAAAATGAACACTTTTGATAAACACAACTTGAATGACTCTCAAAAACATTCTATGTAAAGAGACCTGACACAAAAGAGTACATATTGTATGAATCCATTTATATGAAATTCTAGAACAGAGAGAATTAATCCACAGTAACAAAGTAAATCAGTGATTACCTGAGGGTCTGGGGGGTAGGGATGGTAGCATGGGGATTAACTTCAGAGGGGCATGAGGGAACTTCCTGGAGTAATTAAAATATTAAATGCTTTTGGTGGTGGGTTAATAGATATGTACATTTTTTTTCAAAATGCATCAAATTATACACTTAAAATGCAGAAATATAAGAAAACCTTCTACTTTTTACTTGCACTGGCTACCATTTTGTCCTCTTTCCACTGATAGGAGTTATGTTATGGCTTAAGGGGAAAGCAGTTTTCCAGCAGTTTATGGCCGTTAATCTGTGGTTAAGATCTGAATTCCATGTTAGAATATTTTAGTGTATTCCAGGAAATAGCAGCTGAAAGAAGAGGAGAACTGAGCATTTCTTGAGCATGGGGCTGTGTTCTAGGGCAGCTATTGACATACATCATCTCACCGAGAAGAACCTAGGAGGTTGGTGTTAGAGGGATCTGGTGGAGGAAAGCCATTACATTGCCTATAAAATGGAATCCTCATGCCCACTCCTATGGTGCTATGAGAATTAATGATATTACAAAACGAAGCAACTGGAAGAGTGTTTTGCATATAGAAGGGCCTAACACATGCTAATTGCCTTCCTTATTCCTTTATTTAATTAGTGAGAAAATTGAGACTCAGTGAAATTAAATTCCTTTTATGAGCTGTACCTTTGTTTGCCCCACTACTGCCTTTCCAGGGAGCACTCCACATCTCCACCCTACTCCTTCATACTCATACCTTTGCTAGACTGAGTCTGCTTATCCTTTATTTATTAATTTTTAGAAGATTTCTAAAAATTGATTTTGAGAGAGAGAGAAAGAGAGAGAGAGAGAGAGAGAGAGAGAGAGAGAGAGAGAGACGGAGGTGGGGGGGAAGGGAGAATATGAGACAGAGAGGAACATCGATGTGAGAGCACAACATTGATCAGCGGCCTCTTGCACACCTCCTACTGGGGATTGAGCCTACAACCTGGGCATGTGCCCTGACTAGGAATCGATCCAGCAATCTTTTGGTGCACAGGATGGTGCTCAACTAACTGAGCCACACTAACCAGGGCTGCTCATCCTTTAAATACAGCACTGAGGTTGGGGAATCAGCCAGTTAAAATTCAAATCCTGACTCATAAATGTATATAAAAAGGTGTATAAACTCTGTTATTTATTCATCTGTAAAATGAGGATAATTCATGCCAAAGAACAATAATTGCATGTTACATACTTATTTCATATAGTTGTGGGAATTAGTCTTCCTCATAAGTCAATAAATTTTAGCAAATAGTAAAATTATTTAGTTCAGACGTCTCTTCTTCTGAGAAGCTTTCCCATGAACCATCTCCTTCCTTGAATGGATTAAATACTCTGTCTCTATTCCTTTGGCACAGTGTCCATTTCTTTCTTATTGTAATAAATAATGATCATTGTTTATTGAGGACATGTTGTATACCAAGTGCCGTATTATGTGCTCTATGCTACTTATTTGTTATTCACAAGAACCTTGTGAAATAGGTATATTTTTCCTATTTCACACTTATAGAAACCAAAGCTCACAGAGTTCACAGGGCTTTCTCACTAGTCTTTGAGTTTCTTTAAATCAGGAAACATCTCTAATTTATCTAACATAATTGCAGAAAATAGCTTCTCTTAGGGAGTTATTATAGGTGTTTGTGTGATTGGGTTTTGTTGGAACACACAAGAATCAACAGTGAAACTGGGCCAAAAACCCATGTCTTCTCCTTTTAACATAGTCATTAATCTAGTCCTGTGTTTTTTTCTACCCCTGTGCCTTCTCTGAGGTTTTGACAAAAAGCTCTAGCTTTATTTCCATTCTGGAGAGAGGAAGGTTTCAGCTCATTCCTGGAATAACCAGCTTGCTTTCCCCTTCAGCCTGGTGCTGCCCCCACTTTCCTAGGAATTTCTTTTCTGGCTTCACCAGTTAATGCTCTTTGGCATAAAGAGCTGCTTTGTGGGCCAGATAGGTCTCTGCATAGATGTCTTTGGTGAAGAGTTCACTATTTGCCAAAAAGGAGAAGTCACTAGGCCTTCTGCCTTAATGTGCAGTGTGTGTGCAGGCTGGCCTGGCTTGACTGTTGAGCTCTACAGACTTGCTGTTTGT